>NC_044990.1:58252862-58570778 GCF_008728515.1 Papio anubis | reverse complement strand
TATTACCTATTTGAGGGGAAGGTATTGTCTATGCCCAGGGAAGGTATATTAAATAGAACAACCTGCTCCTTCTCAGAAGCAACATCTGCAAACTCATCCAGTTAATATTCAAAAGATGTTATTTATAATTATTGTTGACAGGACAGTGTAGTGCAAATAACATGAGTTTAGAATCAGACACAACCATATTTTATTTATTTATTTATTTTTTTTGAGACGGAGTCTCGCTCTGTCGCCCAGGCTGGAGTGCAGTGGCCTGATCTCAGCTCACTGCAAGCTCCGCCTCCCGGGTTTACGCCATTCTCCTGCCTCAGCCTCCCGAGTAGCTGGGACTACAGGCGCCTGCCACCTCGCCCAGCTAGTTTTTTGTATTATTTAGTAGAGACGGGGTTTCACCGGGTTAGCCAGGATGGCACAACCAGATTTAAATTTAGGCTGATGAGGGCAGAATTCAACCTCTCTGCCTCTTTGGAATTGTAAATGGTAGTTTGGTTACACGTTATTCAAAGAAAAGATCTAGCATATTGTAAACTCACAGTACATGGTCAATAAAAGAAAGATAAAAAAGAAAAGATAAATGATAGTTCCACTATTAAATTCAAACTATATCACTAAAAGTATATTGTCTATTAATGTCAGATCGGATGCATTCATTATATTTGTGTATAGAAGACACCATTATACTATCAACCCAAGGAAAATCAAGCACTGTTTCAAACAACTTAACTGTAATTATTCATACTTTTTGTCTTTTTATTATTTTGAACAGCCTTATCAAATATATATATTCCTGAATCTCTAATAATAATAATGTAGGAGTTTCTCTCAACTTTAACATTTAAACAAGAACATAATAAACAAAGGGAAGAAAAGCAATTACTATGTATGGAACAATATGCTATGTGGTTTTAATATGTTATCTCACATCAACAAATCCACAGAGTCACTGAATTTTTATTTTTAAATCAAGAAAGTAAATCACCAAAAGTCCATTAATTTGTAAAAGTTTACTCTTACTATTTCAGATATTGTCACCTGACTGCCTTTTCTCTTGTCCTACCACATTCCTCCTTCCTCAATACAATTTTTTTTAACATGTAGTTCTTTATGAGGATCTTTGAACGTGCTTGTCTTCCCCATTAGAATATTATTTCCCCTGAACTTTCTAAGGTTTATAATCCCACTTCTTCTATCATTTAATTCTGAGCATTGGCTTCTCCATGAACAGGCTCGTTCTGTTTCCTATCTGAAATAATATTTCTTCCCAACTTCCTCTCTTTCTGTATTATTAGTTAGATTTTTTTCTCCATAGCACTTATCATTACATGAATTATACTATGTTTGTTTTCTTGTTGCTCTCAGTCTTTCTTAAAATGCAAGTTCAACAAGGGTGAAATCATGTTGGGGATTTATTGAAAAATCCCCAGTGCCTAAAATAGGATGAAGCATATTGAAGTTTAAAATTCATATTAAATATTTGTTGAATAAATTTTTTCAAAATGACACATCAATGCTTAAAGTAAACAATAATACCAAGAAATGGGGAGGATAATTTTTGGAAACATAAAAGAAAGAAAGTCAAACAATAAAAATATAGGAAATAAAAGACTCAGTGGGAGCTTAGCAGATGTCCATAGACTCCCATACTCTGCTATTTCTGTGGAACTACAGGATGATATTTTCCTTCCAATTTGAGATTAACTTTAAATTTCTCTTATAAAGAAGCTGATTGGCTCAATCTTATGTCAGGTAACTATGATTAGATCTAACCACTCTGGCCGTGGTGGCAGTCACATAATATAAGCATCATCACTAAAGGCACACTTTTTTTTTTGTCATCATTAGAGAAGAGAGAAAGCCGTGAGTTTAGTTGATAACAAAAGGGAAGACTACCACAAGCATAAGAAATAAATGGACTTTTGAAATGCCTCTACTTATAGTACTTCTTCATTCTTTATTATTATATCTTTATTCTAGAAGATTTGGAGGTCAGTCATTTATTCCTTAGTCACAGTTTAGTTAAATCATTTTATTAAAAAAAGAATTTGAGGGAAGTGAATACTGTTGAAAGAGAGCTAAGCATATATTTTAGTACTTTTTGATGCTTATAAAAGAGAGAGTAGAAAAACAGCTTTAGAATACAGAGGGTAATAAAAGAAATTCAATATCAAATAATATTTTTCATAAGATAAAAAGAGGTATATGAAGCCTTTATTTCTGTGGGTTTCTTTTTCACCTTTTTTGTATGTTATTTAACTGAAATAGTTCACATCCTCTTTTTTTTTAACTTCTATCTTAAGTTCAGGGGTACAAGAGCAGCTTTGTTACATAGGTAAACTTGTGTCATGGCAGTTTGTACAGATTATTTCATCACAGCTCTATCTGTGTCCTGACCAAGGACATGATCTCATTCTTTTCTATGGCTACATAGTACTCCAGGGTGTATATGTACCTCTTTTTCTTTATTCAGTCTATTATTGATGGCATTTAGGTTGATTCCGTGTCTTTGCTATTGCGAATAGTGCTGCAGTGAACATATTTGTGCATGTGTCTTTGTAATAGAATGACTTATTTTCCTTTGGGTATATTCCCAGTAATGAGATTGCTAGGTTGAATGGTATTTCTGTCTTTAGGTTTTTGCAGAATCACTACACTGTCTTCCACAAACGTAGTCTTGACATCAATGTTCAAGAGTAGTTTCTCTATATTTTCTCTAGTATGGATCATTTAACTGACAATAGAAAAAAAAAAAAAAACACTTACTTTGAATTTTTGCCATAGCTTAACCAGTTCAGTTTTACTGTTTTGTTCAACTTCTACTTTTATTAAAGAATTATTTAAAATATAAATAATTATTGAAACATGACGAAAATTTGAAAAGTCAAGGCACAGTTTTATCATATTGAAACAGATGATGGCATGAAATTGGACTTAGACGGAAATGGATTGGAATATTTGTCATATCTTGGGATTTGGGCCTAGAGAATGCCAGTCCCATAACCGAGTATTACTTAATTCTGATTCTTAAAATACTTAGTGTAAAATGAAATGATTATTCTTTCATAGAATTATTTAAAAATTGTATGAGATAATATATTGGAAACCACATAATATTTATCAAATACTATTTAATTATAAACAAAATAGACTGTTGTATTTATATATAAATATCTTATAGCTACTATAATGAATATAGAAGCTTCTCATGAACTGATATACTATTAGATGGACAATACAAGAATAGTGTACATTTTATGCTCTTATTTGTTTGAAAAGTGATAAGATATATGGCATATATACACACAAACACATTATACACACACACTCATGTACATATATATGAAACAAGTACACAATTAAAATTATCCCTGGGAATGATACATGAGAAACTTGATATTGCTAGTTACCTCTGGAGAGAACTGAGTGAATTTGCCCAAAGTGAGAAAAAGAATGTTGTTTGTGTCCTTTTAGATTATGAGCTATGGGGATGTATTATCAATACAAAGATGAATAAATGATGTTGAAAACTAAATAAAATACCTGTTTCCCTTTTCTTCTTGACTCTTCAGAAAGGTCATAAATAAAGGCAATTTAATGTACAAGTTTAAAAGTCTTAGCAGTTGAGATGGATTATTTTACAAATATATGTTGAATAAAGCCAATCACTTTAGTTTATAAAAATATTCTTTTATCTCACCTACTTAGTCCCTGTCTATTTTGGTTTAGGATTAAAGCAACACGTTGATTGTTGTTGAAAACTGTATTCAACTGAAAATTGTCTATTTCACTTTTAGTATACATTAGCCTACCTAAAAAAATAAAAATATGAGAAGAATGTGTGTGTACTATATAAAATGTGTTCATCATATGATTATAAATACATGCTTTGTTCTTCATGTATAATTTTTAACCATTTTTATTTTATCATTAACCTAAATATTCATTCAGCGTTCAGTGTTTCTCTAACAGTCTAGGAAATGAGGAAAAACAAATATTAAGCATGTTCTACTTTATTCTCTAGCAACTTCTCACTGCTCTGTGCATGCTAAACTTCTTATGCAAATAGTAGTCACTTTGCTTTGGAAATGCAGAATTGCCAAATACTCAAGTTAATCTTTGAATGCTAAAGAACATATTCTATTCTTTAGAATATTACTTCCTATGCCAAATAACTCAAAAAACAGTTATTTAAAATGAAGACACAGGGAAACATTTTATAATAACTTATTTATTCATTTTATTGTATGAAACACAATAATATATGTTAGTTATAAAATAATAATGCCTCACATCTGAGTGGTGCATTCTACTTTCACATGTAACATTTGATTTGATTTCTGCATCTTTATATGGAAGATGGATCTTTAACAATGCCAATAATGATTCATTTTTTTCCCTTTGCTGAACATGGCTTAGGATCAAAATAAAATCTGACATGAACAAAACATGTAATTCTTCAGAACATGGAGTTTGAAACAGATTTTTCCCCCCATTGAAGACCAAATCTGCTACAGACTTCATGGCATATTGCCCAAAGGATAGTGTTAGAAATGCTATGCAGAGTGAAAAATTATGTCTATGTTTTGCTGGCACTTATGTTCAAATGTAGTTGTCTTATCACATTTAAAAAAATGGCAAAATTCCATTATAACAGATGGACAGAAGCAGGAAGTGCCAAGTCTCAGTGTGGCAGAATCATTTACAAAAGGCTTGAGTAGAAGGCCAAGAGAGCAAAAATGTTCTAAAATTCACCTATTCTGCTATTAAAAATAAGGCATTGCTTCTTAGCTAAGGTTTTTTGCACTTACTATATGAGTTAATCATACTTTTAACACTACGACAGCTACAGGCAACAACAATAAAAAAATTTCATTGATTTGAAGAATCCAGGGATAAAATAAGATGCTTCAGAATGTAGAATGTTACAAAAGAGACTAGAAACAAATTGAAAGGGATGCTATGGAAAGGATACAACCATGAAAGATGTTAGATACCCTGGCCTTTAGACGCTTATTCAATCCTGTTATTCAAAGAGTCTATATTATTTATTTCCTTTTGTGCAATTGTATAGATATAGTGTAGAACAAA
The DNA here is from genome assembly GCF_008728515.1 of Papio anubis. Taxonomy (NCBI): domain Eukaryota; kingdom Metazoa; phylum Chordata; class Mammalia; order Primates; family Cercopithecidae; genus Papio; species Papio anubis. The sequence goes on along the minus strand of NC_044990.1, from coordinate 58,565,690 downwards.
ATGATATCTACATTGATGTCTTAAATGATTTGGTATTCTAAAGATGCAAATGGTGATTTTAATTAGACTTAGGCTTTTATTCAAAATATTTTCATAATAGAGATAGGTCGACCTCGTGGGGAGGGATTTTTTTAAATGGGTAATTAATGCATAAGAAATAAAAGTCACACATTAAGTTGGGTTAATTCAATGGGGTAGTAGCATTTTTGACTAAACTGTAAACACAATTTGATTAATAATAATAAACCTAGTCTTTTAGAATCCTAGATGTATTACTTTTTTATTTCTATTATTATAGTTATAAATTACCACGAACAGTGGCTTAAAACAGCAGAAATTCATGATTTTACATTTCTGTGGGTTAGAACGTGCACATAGATCTAACTGAGCTAAAATCAGCATGTACTCAGAGCTGCATTCTTTCCTGAAGGTTCTAGGGAAGAATCTGTTTTCTCGCTTTTTCTATCTTCTAGAGCCTACCTGAACTCACAGTCTCCTTCTTCCATCTTCAAAGCCAGCAACTTTGCATCTTTCTGATTATTCCCATACAGTCACGGCTTTCTCTGACTCTCCTCTTCTGCCTCCCTCTTCCATTTTTAAACCAAACCGATTATTTGGAGCCCTCCTAATTTAGAAAAATCTCCTTAATTAAGATCATCTTATTTGCAACCTAAATTCCATCTTCACCATAAAATTTATCATATTTATGTGTTCCAAGGATTAGGCTGTGAACATCTTTTTAGGGGAGTGAGTAGAAGCATTACTGTCCCTATCACAATATGCCCTCTAGACTCCAGAGATTCATGTCCATGTCACATGCAAAATATATTCATCTTCACTAAGGTCTCCAAAAAGTCTTTACTCACTAGAGTATAAATTCAAAATCCAAACTCTAGTATTTATTCTCAGCAGTTAAAAAGTCCTGAATTTCATCATCTAAATCATCTAAATTGAGTTTGGGTGAGGCTTTGGATATAACTCATCCTAGAGCAAAATTCTTTTTTACTTGTAAACCCGAAAAACTAGAAAACAAGCTATCTACTCCTAAAATACAATGGTGAGAAAGGAATAGGATAGATGTTCCTTATTGGAACTTGAGAAAATGGAAGGAAAAAGGAATTGCTAGTTCTAAGCATTATCGAAATCTAGCTGGGCAAACTCCATTTGGTTTCAAGGCCTGGGGATGACATGGTGCTGCTCTGCCCTTGGGGATCCATGACTCCACTCTGTGGACCTTTTTGTTCTTTTTCCTGAAAGGTATCCCATGTTTGCAGCTGGGCAGTATTACCAGACTTTCCTGCCTTTACACTTTTGGAAGTGTAACAACCTTTCTTCATTTTATATTCTTTCAGTCCATTCAGGTTCATAATGGTAACATTTCTGCTGGTATACAATTCTCAAGAATTTTGTGGCTCTCCTGAGTGTCAGGGGAATTTACTCCATTAGACAAGACGGATCTTTGTTAGATAACCCCATAGCTACTTGTGGCCTCAGCTGAAATGATTTAGAGGATCAATGAATCACACACTTAATCTCTTCAAATTGCCTTTTTGTTGACTACGTATTCTGAACTTTTGATCCTTCTGAGGAATTAAGACCTAGTGCCCAGGGATTTTATTGAGAACTAGTCACTAATGCATTCTGTGCCTAGCATGTACCAAAATTCCAGATTCCCAGAAGGAAAGCAAGTGTTGGGAAGAAACCATATTGTGTGCACAGTTTAGGGACAATGAGCCACTCTTTATCAATTGGGGTGGTGAGAGCCCTCCTGAAATCCAAATTCCCAAATGCCAACCAAGGGTCAATCTTGGAATCAGGCCTATCAAAAGATAGCAGTCAGGCCAGCTATGTTCATTTCTTCCTTACAACTTCTAAACTGGGGGCAGTTGCCCTGTCTGAATCTCACAGTCAGGGAATGTCTGTGCTGTGATGTGTCTTAAATGGGATCATTTCATCCCATGGGCTGATTACAGCCCAGTATCCTACATGAGATCTTTTGGGTCCAAGTACAGGCAGTTACAGGGCTTTGTCTGGCAGGCCTCATGAGGGTAGGCTGTCCTCTCACACAAGACTTTGTGAACAATCAATGCACTCCAGTTTTCTGGAGACAGTCGAAGTCAGCTGTGAGCCTCTTTTCCTCAAGTCAACCATGCTCATATGCATATCTGCATTCCAACCCCCGTGCCTCTATTCAGAAACCCCCTTATCAGTAGGAGCCTTGGCTGAGGAAATTCCCGAATACTGTTGATATTTCATTATTGGAGGCTTTGACTGAGGCAGTATTCTCAACTTTGACTCAGTACTTTTTCTCTCCTAACTTTGCCTTCTCTTCCCACATCCAAGCCCAGCACTTCAAAAATAGGCCAAGAACCTTTTTTTCAGAGCTCTTTGATAATGAGGTGATTCTCCTTGTCTGTTCTTTATCCACTTAACTCACTATGAGTGCTATTTCATGGGAAAAATTGAATATTAACAAGCTAGTGCCTATATATTGCTCTTATTTTCAACCTAACAGTATGTGAATAAAGGTTTGATTGCTACTTCTAATTGACCATTCAACCATTGATTGCACAATAGGTTGTACCATCACATCCTGAGCATTTATTTCCTAAGAGTAAATCCAATTTTTGTCTTTTGTCATCTGGGAAGGCTGAGGATTTAACAAATCATCAGGTTTTGCTTCATTTTTGTTTAACACTGTTTATCTGTTTCCTCCATCATTTTATTATGAGCAGTAAGAAGAAACCAGGCTGTAACTTTCACACTTTTCTTGACATCTTTTCAGTTAAAAGTCAATTTACCTCATAGGCAAGTCCTGCTTCTCATATAACTGTGGTAAATAATTCTACTAAGCTTTCTATCTGTGCATAACAATGATCTCTTCTACTCAAATTTCCACAAACACATTCCATATTTCCTTCTGAACCTTCACCAGCAGTTCCCTTAATGTCCATATTTCTACCGTCAGTTAATTATTATTTAGGCATTATCTAAAGCAGTATATGTTTCCTCTGCCATGACGCTCATTTTCTTCTATATCTTCCCTAGCAAAGTTTTTAATATCCATATTACTACTAAAAATTTTCTCAAAGCAGTTTAGGCTTTTACTATTGTGCTCCTCAGAATTCTTCCAGCTTCTTTCCACTGCCGAATTCTAATGCCACTTCTGTAGTTTTTAGGTATTTATTATAGTTCCATTCCACTTCCAGGTACCAAAATCTGTAGTACTTTCCTCTAGCTGTTGTAGCAAATTGCCACAAACTTAGTGGCTTAGGACAACATAAATTCAGTATTTCACAGTTCTGTAGGTCAGAAGTCTGATGTGGTTCTCCAGGAACAAATTCAAGGTCTTAGAAAAGCTACATTCCCTTTTGAAGGTTTTTTTGTCTTGTCCATTTTCTATAGTCTACCTACATTTTGCATTCACTGGATTATGAGCCTCTTTCTCCATCTTCAAAGCCAGAAAATATCTAATTTCTGTGACCATGGTCAAATATTCTTGTTTCTCTTCTTTTGCCTCCCGCTTACAGTTTAAGGAAATCTGTGATTATATTGGGCTTCCCTAGATAATCCAGAATAATCTCCCTATTTTATGATTAGTTCATTAGCAACCTTTATTTCATTTGCAACCTTAAATCCCCCTTTTCATTTGAAATAATGATTGTCCCAGAGGAAAGAAATGTCAAAATATAAGGCACCTTCAGATTCAATCTTCTTATTATTCTAACTACATTTGGAGGGGAAACAATTCCTTTTAATCTCTTTCCAGGGCCAAATTTGCTGTAAAACTTAAAGTGCCAATATTATAATACAATTATACTATTTCTTTCTGGATTTATCATACATTATTTACAGACCTTGAAGCATTTTTTGAAAAGTATTGTGAACATTAATCAATTAATATATTTGTTGTCATTTCTCTGAGATTAGTGAAAAGAGAACCATGAACAGAGGAGTTAAATGATGTCCAAAATCCCAGAGTGACACTGTAGTGTAAAAAGTTCAGTCAGTTCAAAACTTTGTCTATTATTGGACCTCCATTCCTTGCCTTATTAAAAAAGTATAATTAATTATATAACTAAATATTATATTAGGACACACAAAAATCTTTAATAGTCATGAAATGAGTACAGGAGTTGTAAGGAAAGAAATTAGTTTCATTCAAAGCTTACTTTCAAGCATCATAGGACTAAAACATAATAGCAGAAACTGAACTTTGTTTGAACTCTGCAGACTAACATTTTTTATCATTGTTAATATGTTTTACTTACATTAACAGGTCTCTATGAGTTCCCTCTTGTGGTTAATCTAAAACATAAAAAAGCCTGTTTTCTTCATTTACCTATGATGGCACTGCTTTAGGGAGATAAGGCACCATAACTGCCAGCGGTGTGAGAGATTTGTATTTCAAATTCTTGTCTGGAACAGTTTCTTAAATCTGTTGATGATTAAAATACATATTTTATACCACTGTTATAAGAAGCAGTATATTTTCAGCAATTATTTTTGCTAGTTATTTCCAAACATGTCAGAATAATTGTTAACTAAATTATAACTCAAATGTTTTCTTAGGAAATAGTTAAATGTTTTCTATGTATATACAAATATAGAATTGTATAAGGTATTTTTTGTCTCAATAGGAAAATGCTGTTATAACCCTTTTATCTTCCATAAATATGTTGGGAATTAGATAGCCTATTTGTTATGCTTTGGACTTCTGCTCTTGTGTGTCCTTATCCTACAGTTTTTCATCTACCTTTGACATTGCACAATAGTTGTTCAGGTGCATGTATAGTTTATCTACTCTAATAAATTATAATTATCTTGAAAAAATAAGATACATGTCCTATTTAACTGTATATATCATCCAACACTTTGTCCACTGCCCTGAAATATGGTCATTAATTAATGTAGGATGAAATTATACATTCTCATAAACATGAAATTTTGTTGAATGCACAGTATACATAAATAATCATGAATAATGCAAACATGTAATTTTTATGAAAAAGGCATTGTCTATACTTATAAAATAATTTGATAAAATATTTTTGTTTATATTTTGTGCACATTTAAATCTGATGATTTGGTATTACATGCAATTACAGAACTCTATGTTGTGAACTTCATAAGTCACTAATCTGTTAAATTATCCACACTGGACTAAATACTAGCCTTTCTTATTACAAAAACTGACTATTTGTCATGACATATAAGATTTACAAATATAAAGGATGTTAACAAAGCCTTTGTTGATTACACATTAGTGTAGATTATTGAGCATTTAAACAAATACATTAAAAACACTGGATTTTTCTGACAATTATGTTCTATATAAATAATAGGTAGAAAATCATATATTTATGAATTTCCACATGTTGAATTAGCTTCACATACTTGGAAGAGGAAAAAATTCTACACACATTCACACTCACACACCACATAATTCCCCTAATCGTACAAAGGACTAGAAAAGAATGAATATTTATATACTATACCTATGCATAAGAGACTATGCATAAGAGGAAGGCTTCCTCAAAATAAACAAGCAAACAAAGGTAAAACAACTGTGTTTTTTTTTTTTTTCTACCTAAAGGCATATATCTATAAGATGGCCTTTTGTTAACCAGGACACTTTAAGGAGATTGTAGATAGGCATGGAGACTAAACTTCTTTATACATAAAATGATACTGTTTTAGGATTTTGGATTCTAGCAGCTATAGTGAAAAAAAGAAAAGAGTGCTCTTTAGAATATACTGCCCATGTTCTATATTATATAACCCCCCTGTATTTTCCTGTACATAGTAGCCTTGTGTTGGTAATACTTTGGGGAAGTGAAGGAATAGGGATGGCATTCAGCCTACAGAAAAACAATTGGGGAAAAAAATCTTAAGAATCAAGGAAGCATGCGTAACTTTGAGCAATGTTGCTTAAAAAGGAAAGGAACTTGTGACTACAAAAGGCTGAGGACCAAAAGACACTCAGGAAACTGTCTTGTGGGTTTTACTTTATTAATCTTATTTAAAATCTTCTATGAGCCTAAGGAAAATCAATACAATTAACCTATTTTCAAGCTCTTCTCCTTTTTTCTTGCCTTGCTAGCCAATATTTTACTCTGCAATTATTAGCTATTCTTTCTTCATTCTCCACCAAAATGTGTGTTCGTCTTATTATAAAGTATGTGTTGCACATTGGGAGGCCAAGGCAGGTGGATTGCCTGAGCAAAGGAGCTCGAGACCAGCCTGGGCAACATGTCCAAAACCTCTGGACAAAAAATACAAAACAAAAATTAGCAAAGCATGGTGGTGTGTGCCTGTGGTGCCAGCTACACTGGAGGCTGAAGTGGAAGGATCACTTGAGCCCGGGAGGCAGAAGTTGCAGTGATCCGATATTGTGCCGCTGCACTCTAGCCTGGGTGAAAATGAGACCATGTCTCAGATAAATAAATAAGTAAATAAATAAATAAATAAATAGTGTGTGTCAATGATTTTTAAATATTTTATTGAATATATAAATGTATCGTCACATATACTAATTTTTCTTTTTTATGCTTGTTTCTGTGCATTCTTCTATACTTTTATTGGACATTAATCAAGTGTGTTGATTTCGAAAATATATTTGTTTTATTCAATATACAGTTATGTTTAATGATAGTTGAATTAATGTTTTCTCCAGACTTAATAGTTTATATGGTTTGACTGTGTCTCCACCCAAAGCTCATCTTGAATTGTAGTTCCCATAATTCCCATATGTATTGGAAGGGACCCAATTACCGGAGGTAATTGAATCATGGGGATGGTTTCCCCCATGCTATCCTCATGATAGTAAGTTCTCACAAGATCTGATGACTTCCACCTTTGCTCGGTCCTCATTCTTCTCTTTTCCTGCTGCCATGTGATGAAGGGCATGTTTGCTTCAGCTTTCACTATGATTGTAAGTTTCCTGAGGTCTCCCAGCAATGCTAAACTGTGAGTCAATTCAACTTCTTTTTTTTTTTTTTTTTAATAAATTACCCAGTGTCAGGTATGCCTTTATTAGCAGGGTGAGAACAGACTAATATATTAGTAATGTAAATATCACAGACAATTTGGAAGACTAAAGTGTGTCTTAGAAAGTCATATACCAGACAAAGTAAGATTAAAGCTTTTCAATAACAAGGTTGATGAAGATAAAGATAAAAAGAATTTTTTTTCATTTGTAAAAGAAAATATGACTTAATAAAAGTCCAAATAATAATGGAAATATTTTAGCAAAATTCATGGTCACTTTATGATTTATATATAAATTCCATTGTAGCAATAATATAATCTTTGCGGTCACACATCCATCTCATCTTCATAAGATTCAATAAGGTCTAAGAACCTTCTCAGGAATTCTCTTTAAGGAATTCAGATGATTATATGTATTTAAAAACTTATACTGCACTAAGTTTAAAAATTGAAAAACTGAACTATAAATTGAGAAAATGAAAAAATACATTTTAGTATCTTTCTATATAGCTCAGAAGACAATAAAGTAAATGAAATTCTGAGAGGCTAAAAATCCTTAGAAAGCACAAGTTTATAGAAGTAAAAAGGGACTGAAAGTCATTAGTTGCCACCTGATCATCAATAGTGACTTACAATTTCAGTTTTACCTAGACCAAGATAGAAAATTGTGTTAGAGATAGGTAGATGCCTATCAATTCTGTTTTTCTTCTTAGGACAAGCAAATAATACATATCTCAGCTTCCACTGCAATTAAGTTCGTAAAAGAAAAGTTAAAAGGTGATGATAAAGACAAAAGGTTAATCTGCTAATTGGATTTTCAGAGGGAGACTTTATAAAAATTTGAGATAGAGGCAGGATAAGAAAAGATATTTCCAGAACTTATATGAAATATGAATTACAAATTTTGCACAGCCAAATTAATCTTGACAGTGTAAGTTTTTAAAATATGTGCCTAGATACCTTTTAAAGCACCAGAAAGAATAAAACAGATTACATAAAAGAAACATCAAATAGATTTTTACCTTCTCAGTAGCTACCATGAAAGCTCTAAGACTGTGAAATAATACAATCAGAATGTCATAAGAATTATCTAAAACTCTGGAAATGTAGGCCCAATAAAATAGATTTCAAGTGTTACATAGAATTAAAATATTTTCAGAAACAAAAGACTGAGACTATTTAAAAATTATTTTTGCTAAAAATGTTATATTTTATACTTAAGGAAAGAGAAACATAAATAAGAAATTACAAGATGTGAGAAGAAATGATGAACAAAGGAAATAATAAAAATGTGCCTGAATCTAAAATAAATTCTACAAGGCAATTAAAATAATGTAGATTTAGTAAATTAAGATAGTAGCATATAGCTTAACAAATTCAGCATACTCATTGAGATGAGAAAAGATAGCTGAATTTAGAGCATACTAAGGCACACTTGACCTTTGAACAACTCACGAGTTAGGGAAGCTCAACTTCTACAATGTCGAAAATCCAGGTATAACTTTTGATTCCACAAAAACTTAACTAGTAATAACCTACTGTTGACCAGCACATTACTGATGACATAAACAGTCAATTAACAGACATTTTGTATGTCATATGAATTACATACTGTATTCTTACAATAAAGTAAGCTAGAGAAAATAAAATGTTGTTATTAAAATCATAAGGAAAAGAAGTAGATATTTACTATTTATTAATTAGAAATGGTTCATCATAAAGGTTTTCCTCCTTACCACCTGTGCATAATGTGAGAAGGAGGAGAAGGAAGAGAAGGGTTTGGTCTTACTTTCTCAAGGTGGCAGAGATAGAAGTAAATACATGTATAAGAGGACTAGTGAAGTTTAAACCCATGTTGTTCAGGGTCAACTGAAATTACAATATTTAAAACAGTTATAAAGATATTTGATTTTAAGAAATTTATTTTGGTATATAAGTTAAATCTGGAATGAAAAATGAAAAAATATTTTTCAATTATAGCACAGAAAAATAATCAAGTGAGAAAATAATGTGCTCAATCAGTAAGCCTAGAAAATCAAGACTAATAACACAAAATTAAATGTATAAACATATCCAAATATTTCAATAATCAGAGTGAATATTAAAATACGAATCTCTCCAGTGAAAGATACACATTTTCAAACTGAAAAAAATTCAGTTATAAGCTGCTTATAAGATAATCCTCTAAAAAGACAAATATTCAATTTTATTATAAGTAATCCAGACGTTTTACTGTAATACCAATATCAAAAAGAGTACCATTATATAAAAACAACAGAGGAAATATTTTAAGCATACATTTATAGTACCATAAAAATATGTAGTAATTAAAAATAATTTTGTCAAAAAGTGTTGAAGAAATCCAAAACAAATAGCTAGACCCCCAAAATCCAGTATATATTAATGAGAAGATTCATATTATAAATGTCCCCCAATTAATCTCTACATTCAGTCGATTACAATCACAATTTTATTAATTTTATTTTTTCATATAACTTCTCATTCAAATTTTAAAATGCATATGGAAAATTAAACTTCCAAGAGTAACCAAGGTACTTCTGGTGAAAACATATAAACATTAAAAACTACAAAGGGGATTAAGGGCCTGGGCTGGGTGACTTTTTTTTTTTTTCCTAATTTATTTATTATTATTATACTTTAAGTTCTAGGGTACATGTGCATAACGTGCAAGTTTGTTACATATGTATACTTGTGCCATGTTGGTGTGCTGCACCCATCAACTCGACAGCACCCATCAACTCGTCATTTACATCAAGTATAGCTCCCAGTGCAATCCCTCCAGCCTCCTCCCTCCCCATGATAGGCCCTGGTGTGTGATGTTCCCCTTCCTGAGTCCAAGTGATCTCATTGTTCAGTTCCCACCTATGAGTGAGAACATGTGGTGTTTGGTTTTCTGTTCTTGTGATAGTTTGCTAAGAATGATGGTTTCCAGCTGCATCCATGTCCCTACAAAGGACACAAACTCATCCTTTTTTATGGCTGCATAGTATTCCACGGTGTATATGTGCCACATTTTCTTAATCCAATCTGTCACTGATGGACATTTGGGTTGATTCCAAGTCTTTGCTATTGTGAATAGTGCTGCAATAAACATACGTGTGCATGTGTCTTTATAGCAGCATAATTTATAATCCTTTGGGTATATACCCAGTAATGGGATGGCTGGGTCATATGGTACATCTAGTTCTAGATCCTTGAGGAATCGCGAAAAATCTTAATTTCTTACTGGTGACTTCAAGGTCTAAAACTACAGTGTTGATAAAAAACAAAAATGGCAAGCTATGTCTAGGATATGGCATGAAACTGAACAGACTACTGTAGTGACTTCTAGAAAAATATCTATATATTTACAAAATTTACCCTGGTCACATTTTCCTTATGTAGAGCTGTAGATGCCTGGTATAGTAGTAAAAAATAAATAAGTAAATAAACAATTTGCTTAAAATAATTTTTTCATGATCCAGTCATGACTAGATATGCAGTTATCTTTCTCACTTCGCATTGTCTTACCCACTATGATCTATACAATGTCTCTGCTTGCCTTTAGGCACTTGTTTCCAACAACTTGTTGAAAACCTTCACCAGAATGTCTTAGAGGCCTTATATACCAATTTTAGCATGTCATAATCAAGTTTAGGATTTGCTCTTGCAAAAGTGTTTGTCCTCCACAGGTCTCAGTCTTGGATAATGGTATTAACATCCACTCAATCCCTAAACTGACCTCTCTCCTTCATCTAGCTCTGAATCTCATCACCAAATGCTCTCGACTTGCTCTCACAAATGTTTTCAAACTCAGATGCTATTGGTCACTATAATTGCTATCTCCATCTAAGCATGTCATCCCTCTTGGGTTAAAACCTCCATTGGCTCCTTATGTTGTTGTATCAATTTTCTATAGCTGCCATAACAGATTACCTCAAATTCAGTAGGTTAAAACTACACTGAGCTAAAATCAAGGTGTTAGTCAGGCTACATTCTTTCCTGGAGAATCTAGGGGAGAATCGACTTCCTGCTCACTCAGGTTGTTGGGAGAATTCAATTCCCTATGGTGTTAGGGCCAAGGTCCTCATTTCCTTACTGACTATTGGTCAAGGGACTGTTCTGTGCAACCAGAGGCTGCCCATTTCCTTAGTTTGTGGCTCCCTTACTCCATCTTCCAAGCCAGCAATGGTTGATTGAATCCTGCCCATGCTGCATCTCTCTAATCATTTGTTTATTGTTGCATCTCTGTTTGCCTTAGCCAGGAAAGACTCTCCACTTTTAAAGATTCCTATGAGTAGACTGGGGTAATCAAAGATAATCTAGGGTAATCTCCCCATCTCAAAATTCTCAATCGTAATCACATCTGCAAAGTTCCCTTTTCCACATAAGGTAACATATTCACAAGTTCAGGGGATTAGGATGTAAACATCAGGGGATTAGGATGTAAATACTCCCCCATCTTTGGGGACCATTTATTCCGTCTTCCACAGGTGTGATTGAGTTTTAGGAAAGCCAGTAAGTTAGGAACCTTCCCCTTCTAAGTCAGGAACCGATGGGAAGAGAAAGTATGCACAAGTCAGACAGACTGAAGGACAGAACTGTCAAGTTTTATTACTGATAAGGCTGATCGAGGAATTTAACTTTAGATTCAGGGTAAATGGTCTTTCTAATAGCTCACCTCTGAGTTAGACTTTACCACCCAGTCACTGGCAATAGGGGCAGACAGAACATGATCCTGTGAGCTTCACCTGTAAATGAGATGTGTGTTTGAGCTGCACATCCTCAATTCCTTCCCCAAATCTATCTTCCTGTAAGCTTCTCTTCTGGAGAGGAGTGTGACCAGGGTGGAGTGAAAGAACGTTGGAAGTTCCTTTGCAGGGAAACATGAGACATGGAGACTAAAGGTGTTCTCTTATCACAGTCTCTGGACTGTGCGCATGCTTTAAAAATCATATGTTTCAGAGTCCAGCCCCACCCGCTACTCTGGCCTTATCACTTGTCACTGCCCTGCTTGTACCCTGCCAGGTCTTCTTATTGTTCTTGAGTAGCAATGCCCCGCATAATTCTCCTTTCTTCTATTTGCCATCTCCTCTACCTAGCTGACCTTTCCAGTGATTGTGTGGTAAACTCTTACTCATGCTTGAAGACAACTTCCTACGTCTCTTCCTCTGAGGAAAGTTTTCTGTGCCTCTTCAGACTCCCTTCTCCTAATGCGATGCCTTCTCATGATGTATTTCCAATGTCCCACATAGTATTTGGATTTGGAGCATAATGGGACCTCATGAGATGTTTCTGAATGAATCTCATGTTTTGAATGAAATTCATAAATGAATTTCTCTGTTACTTTCTTCCTCTAAGAGAAGGAATTGTCTTACTCATCTTTTTAACCCCAGCTTTGTCTCCCATGTCTGATATACAGAATATTCTCCATAAATTTTTCATTAAGAAAAGGCATATTAATTATTTACATATTTCTGTCAAAGGCAGAATATGTTATTGGAAATGCTCATGTAACTATAAACAGATTCTTTGGCCTATTAGCTCTCAATTTTTAAAGGGAACCTTTGATATGAAAATCCAGAGCCTTTCCAGTGGCCAATGAGATCCTAAACTGTCCAGTGTCAGGACACTTCTCTGATCTGATTATCAAATACTCATTTCTAGCTCTTTCTCCTGTTTTGTTTTTATTTTACAGTGGGTATAACTATATACTTAACATTATACTAATGTTATGTTTGCTACATTATATGTTGGTTTTTTTCCTTTCTGTCTAAATGAACTATAAGCCCACAAGAGCAGCCATGTTGCCTTATTGAATAGCTCTAACAGTGCCTGCCACATAATAGGCATTAAGCAAATATTTGTTTAATAGATCAAAGAATGAAGAAGATAGTGTGAAATGAGAGAAAAAGTAAGACTTTGGGATAAGAGAGGGCTGGATTAAAATAGTAATTCTCCAATTTTTTTTAGCTACCTCGACTCAAAGAAATCATTCAATGTCTAATATTATCTGTCTTGCATGGGTGGTGGGATATTGGCAATAGTATATATAAAATGCCTGGCACTCACTAAATGTTCCAGAAATGTTGGCTGTAACTATGTCATTTGCTTTCATAGTTAAAGATTTATAAAAATTATTAATGGAGATCAATTTTCTTAGTCCTGACTGAGATTGTTTTTGTGTACTTCTTAACAACGAATGAAGTGAAATTCTAGGGTGCATACCCTGTTGTTATCAGCAGAGTCAAGTATCTTTAATGGAATATCATAATATCTACCAAACTTATTAGGAATGCTATGAAAGGATTTTAAACATTCCTAAGCAAGGAGTATTTCAAAGCCATCCAAAAATCTCTCCAAGTTAGCTCTTCCCATTCCACTCCAGAATGCAAGGTGGGAGGGCAGTTATAAGACACCATGGCCGGGCGCGGTGGCTCAAGCCTGTAATCCCAGCACTTTGGGAGGCCGAGGCGGGTGGATCACGAGGTCAGGAGATCGAGACCATCCTGGCTAACATGGTGAAACCCCGTCTCTACTAAAAATACAAAAAACTAGCCGGGCGTGGTGGCGGGCGACTGTAGTCCCAGCTACTCGGAGGCTGAGGCAGGAGAATGGCGTGAACCTGGGAGGCGGAGCTTGCAGTGAGCCGAGATCGCGCCACTGCACTCCAGCCTGGGTGACACAGCGCGAGACTCCGTCTCAAAAAAAAAAAAAAAAAGACACCTGTGGGCTTTTGCAAGGCCAGAATGCTTTTGTGTGTCTCTACCATATAATCTGACTCAAAAGAAAAAAACCTAAGCTTTCCATTTTCACATTATTTTGTTGCATCAGCATCTATACTAGATTTTATAATACATTAAATTACAGTTCTAAGTAGATGGTAACATAGAACTTTTCATCTTATATTATTTTGATTATTTTGAATGTAATAATTATTTTGTATTGATATCTTGTGGATTTCAAAGAAACTTTGTATTCATTGTGTCTGTAGGATAGGCAGCCATAAACTGTGCACTGCAGGCATGTCATCTTGATTAACTTTGTACCATCCTGTAAACTAATGTCAGTTTTCACTCTTTGTTATTGAAGCTGTGACCCCAAACATCCTTGGCTTCCTCATGGCTACAGGAGTCAAAGACTAGTTGGTGTGCAATGTAATAGAAAGAATACACACACACACACATATATTTAATTTGGTTCAGTTCTCAGCCGTGCAACTGGTTTTATGTCTTTGCAAATCTCTAAGCCTTAGTTTTCTCATCTGTAAAATGGAGTTAGTCCCACAAGACTAAATGCCAATGTTTAAGTGAAAAATCTAAAGATGTTGTAATTTTGGAATGTGGGTACTTTATACATTCTTAATATCATGTGACTAGAACATAAGTTTCTGACGGAGCTCAGTGGTCTTTTAATATACTCCCAGATTTTTCATGTAAAAACATATTATATATTCATGTAATATGCCATTTTCTCTGCTTTGTTTTCAACTCTTATGATTGAATCTTGTGAAGGACATGCTCTTTCTGCTTTACTGAATCATAGATCATTTGGTCATTGATTCATTCATTCAACCCCTCTTTTATGGCAGACACTATTCTAGGCATTGGACTTACAGTGTTGAATGAGACAGGCAAAGCTTGTATTCTTTTGGGAGTGCCAAAAACTATGAAATTAAATAACTCAATAAAAAATTTAGATACCTGGATTAGGATTTGGGCTATAATAAAAATAAAACAACGCAATGAGTTACAGAGTAACTTGGGGCATAAATATACTTGTATTTTAGGGACACCAGTCTTAGGGAAGACTTAGAGAAGACATCTCTAGGACAAATTAAAAGCAGGATAAGGAGTGGGCTTCATGAAGTTTTAGGGAGAAAAGAAATCAAGGCAAAAGGAAAAGCTGGACAGGTATGAGCCTGAGGGGCAGAAACCAAAGAAGTCTAGAGATCAAGTTTGCATGGAGTGCATGACAAGGGAGAGGTGGTGGGAAATCAGGCAGAGAGACAGGGTCTGATCAGATAAGGCCTTTGAGGCCACAGTAAAGGTTTTGGATGGTATTTATTTTGTGCAAGATCACTCAGGAAGCTAAGAAGACAATGTTTTGTGAAGGGCAAAGATGGAAACTAAAAGATGAATTAGGAAGCTGCTAGTTATCAAGAAAAAGCAATAAAGGTAAGAGAAGAGAAAAGGATGAAGGGTGGGTGCTACTCCAGAAATGGTGGTCAGGGAAGACATCTCTGAGGAAGATTTGACATTTGAGAAGGAACCAAGTTAAGTGAGGAGGAAATGCATTTTAGCTTCCTGGATTAGGCAGTAACAGGACGGATAAAGAGAAACAGATGGATGAAGGATGCAGAGGTGACAATATCTGCAGATGGATTGGATGTGTGTGTGGGTGTTATGGAAAGAGATAAATCCTAAGCCTTGAGTAAATGCATAAATAGTGGTTCCACTGACTCAGATATAGAAATCTAGCAAAGGTGATTTTTGAAAGGATGAGTACATTAAAAAAAAAAAAAATCCAATTAAAAAAGGGAAAAGGACCCGAATAGACATTTTCCTCCTTCTCTCCTTCCTCCCTCCCTCCCTACCTTCCTTCCTTCCTTCCACTCTTCCTCCCTCCCTCCCTTCCTTCCTTCCTTCTTTCCTTCCTTCTTTCCTTCCTTCCTTCCTTCCTTCCTTCCTTCCTTCCTTCCTTCCTTCTTTCTTTCCTTTTCTCTCTTTCTCTCTCTTTCTTTCAACAGGGTCTTGCTCTGTTGCTGAGGCTGAAGTACAGTGGCACAATCATAGCTCACTGTAACCTGGAATTCCTGGGCTTAAGTTATCTATCCACCTTGGCCTCCCAAAGTGCTAAAATTACCGGGATGAGTCATCATGCCCAGCTCTGAATAGACATTTTTCCAAAATAAAGGTGTGCAAATGGCTAACAGGTATATGAAAAGGTACTCAACGCCACTAATCATCAGGAAAATTAACATCAAAACCACAATAAGCTATCACTTCACACCTGTAAGGATGGGTATTATGAAAAAGACAAGAGATAACAAATTAGGTGAGAATGTGGAGAAAAGGGGACCCTTGCAAACTGGATGGGAATGTAAGTTAGTACAACCATTATGGAAAGCAGTAGAGACCTTACTCAAAAAACGAAAAATAGAACTACCATATGATCCAGCAATCTCACTGCTGTGTAGATAGCCAAAGGAAACAAGTCAGTATCTCAAAGAAATAGCTGCTGCCTCATGTTCATGGAGGCATTATTCACAAAAGCCAAGATATGTCAACAACCTGTGCATCACGAGGAACGAATACAGAAAATGTGACACAGATAGATTATTTAGACATGAAGAAAGGAAATCCTGTCATCAGCAACAACGTGGATGAACCTGGAAAGCATTACGCTAAGTGAAATAAGCCAGGCAGAGAAAGACTATATGGTATCAGTTATATGTGGAATATGTGGAATCCAGAGGGAAAAGGAAGTTGAACTCATAGAAATAGATATTAGAATGGTAATTGCCAGGGGCTGAGAGGTGTAGGTAATGAAGAAATGTTGGTCAAAGGAAACAAACTCTCAGTTATAAGATGAATAAATTCTGAAAATCTAATAAACAGCATGATTGACCATAGTTAACAATAATACCATATTATATGTTTGAAATTTGCTGAAAGAGGAGATCTAAAGTTTTTTTTCATGCCCCACCTCCTACAAAAGGTAACTAAGCAAGGAAATAAATGTGTTAATTAACTCAATTGTGGTAATCATTTTGCAGTGTATACGTATACCAAATCAACGTGTACACTGTAAAAGCGTACAATTTTATTTCTCAATTATACCTCAATAAAGCTGAAAAAAGAATTTATTTATGAGATAAAAATTTAACTATCGATTAGATATCCACAAAGAAAGCAGCAAACCTTCATCACAGCTTCCTTAGTTGTGATGGCTCCATTTTCCAGAGGAAGTCAACCCTTAGCAGGTCCACCTGGTCTGCTGCTGTCCTTGAGTGAGAAAAGAGACTCCTTTGTTGAAGGCTCTGCTGAGAAAGAGCCCAGTGAGGATCACACTTGCCCTAGGTTCTGTAAGGGTGGAGAGAGCAGGACCACAGCATAAACCTGGAGTGTCTCCTTGAGAATCAGTTTTACTCACGGTTTGAGGAGAACGCAGTGTTTTCATAGAAATGCAAATACAGATATGTTATGGGGTAGAGTGAAATGGTTGCATGGATTTTAAAAATGAAATAAGCCCACAAAAGTTACTATACAAAGAAACATAATTGTGTGTGTAATGCTTTAGAAATACAGAAATTCAAGGATAAAAATGCGTAATTCTGAAATGTAGAAAATGGGAATTATTGATTCTCCCTTTTAGTTTTATCACTTAAAAAGAGAAAAATTAGATGAATTATGAAACATTGTATAAAACAGAAAAAGAATTTTTATTATAAACTATATTGATATTGAGGCATTCTCAGGATTCAGATATAAAACATTGCTTTTCCACCAGAATTTTAATATGCATAATTACTTAATTTTTTCACTTCATTTTCTCTTTAGTTTTCTTATTTTTATAATCTTAATTTGGAGGTCGATTATATTCTGTTTCTACAGTTTGGCAAATAATCTACCAACTAACTAACCAACTCATTAATTTTATGGGAGGAAAAGTAATCCAGGCATTTATTTGGCATTTTATACAAATGAAGTTGATTTCTTTTAATTGTTTGATTTTTATTGAATTTGGTGATCTGCAACTGAGATGTTAAAATATTTGAGGAATCTGGGTTTTAATCTTGTAAATTCTCTGAGCAAATGTCATCGCTTGTTCCTAGGTCTGATTCCATCGAGTTAGGCTTTTTAATGGCAGCTTAGGGAATCTGCTCTCCTGATATATCGGCATTGCCCAGTCTCTATTTAAACAGAAAAGGAGTGATTGTGCACTTGTCTCCCTTAAAAGAAAAGCCTGATGAACAGATTTTGATCAGAGTAGCAATGTTTAAGTTACTGAGGCAGAAGTAGCATGGGTAAAAATTATGAAGTGTCCCCAAGAGTATTAATGTATTACTAAAATGACTCCATATCAACCTCATTAGACAGTTCAATGATAATTTTTCTATTGTAAGTACATTGCATTTTTATTCACAGTGGCATAAAGAAAAAAAGGAATAATTATCTTCTCTTGCATTTTAACAAAAGATTTTACAATGACAAAATAGTTTACTCAAAATAGCAGTTGAGGGGTCTGTTATAATTCTATTGTTACTTTCAGAGCATATGCCATGTCACATGCAAAATGCCAAGAACACAGAAAAATATTTTTAGCTGGGTAAAAATATGTGACATTTAAGAAAGAAATGGTAGTGCCTTGATTCATTTGTTAATTAAGCACTTCAACATTTTCTATACACAATTGTTTGAAAGTTACAGAATGCAAGAAAGATTCAATCCTTGACTCTATGGGATTATATTTTTAGACAACTAAGATAAATTGTTCTTTATAATTTGTAATACATGGAAGAAAAAGACAAAGGCAAATGGTAGATAGATCAAATATATTTTTGGTCTCATTAGGGAGAGGCTCCAATATTAGTTTTAATATGACAAAAGATAATACCCTGGGCTAGTCATTAAGGAAATAAATGCCTTAAATGAGATACATAAATTTACTTGGCTAGAAGTTGAAAATAAGAAAGAATATTGTAGTATGAGGCAGAAACTTAGATACTTCAGAAGAAATTAAACAGGGGTTTGGAAAAAATTTATGGCAGAAATTGTCTTAACTCATTGGCAAGTTCTTTCAGCAATATTTAAGATACAGGAGTGTATGGTAAGATAGAAATAGATAACATTTTAAGAGCCTAAACTCTGAACATAGACAAGAAAAGCAAATATTTTAATATGTAGAAAATCTTAGAAAATCCATTCATACATGGATATCAAAGTTGTAGGCACTAAACTACTACATGCAATGGGTACTCTGTAAAACAGAATTTTTAAAACTAAGTTTTTTTTAAACTAATTTTTAAAACTAAAGCATTGGAATTTAATGCTGCAAGTTGTTATCTATCTTCTAAAATGGAGACAAAATTAATTTTGGAGGAGATTTTCCCATTGTATTATAAAAAGTATAACATTGGAAGTGGACATTTTAGAATGTCTATGTATCCAAGTAACCATTCATGTCCTTAGAGAAGAGCTGAATGCAAGGAATTAAATCAAACGTAATACTACAGACAGATGGCTATTTGTGTAGTTTAGCACTGAAAATTGGGTGTTTGTTTAGGAATTTTGTCTCTGCAAATCTTCTCTGATGTCTCCGCAAATTTCTGATAAAGGTACATTTTTTTCCCCAACAGTGAGTCTTGATTGCTTTTACTTGAATATTGGCTCTTGCACTTAGGAATCATGTGTGTGTGCCCTTGCTTAAATAGCTGCCTATAGGTGATGGACAAGTAGACCCTGAAATCTGAAGGCAAGGGAGGAAAACCTGATGATGTTCCTTTCATCTTATGACCATGTGCTATAGGAAGTAGACTGAAGTTTATGTAGCCCCACCCTAGACAGAGGTAGGGAGGTCTCACATGTAAAGATATTTAAGAAAAACCACCTGGAATTTAGTGAATTTATTAATACTAAACTCTTATCTTCTGATGGCTTTTGGAACAATGACAACCCTGGGCACAGAAGGATTTATTACTGTGGTAGGCAGAATAATGGTTCCCCAAGATGTCCATGTCCTAATCTTTAGACCCTGGGAATATGTCATGTTGCATGGCAAGGGGGAATTAAAATTCCAAATGGAATTAAGGTTGCTAATCATCTGACTTTAAAATAAGGCGAGTTATCCTGGATTATTAGAGTAGATCCAGTGAAATCACAAAGACCTTTCAATGTAGAAGCGGGAGGCAGAAGAGCCTGAGAAGATGTGGCAATGGAAGCAATATTGGAGTGAGGCAATGGGAGAAACACTCAACCAGTCTTTGCTGGCTTTGAAAATGGAGGAAGGGACTGCAAGTCAAGGTCTGTGGGCAGCCTCTAGGAACTGAAAAAGGCAAGGAAATAGATTCTCTGTTGAGCCACCAGAAGAAATGCAGCCCTGCCAACACCTACGTTTTAGTCCACTGGGACCTGTTTTGGCTTTCTGACCACCAGAACTGTGATAATACATTCCTGTTGTTTTAAGCCACCGAGTTTGTGGCATTTGTCACAACAATAGGAAACTAATAAAATCTCAATTGCCATGGATGTACCAAAGGTCAATCATCTTGAAGGAAACTCAAAGAAGGAGCAAAATAGATTTAAGGGACAAGCCTAAAGTTGCAAATTTCCCTCTTCCTTGCAGTAGGAGCTCTTATCTTGGATTCCACGGAGATAAGCGGAGCACACTGTATGGTGGAGAATAAACCACTCCTTGCCTTACAGAGTCAGGGCCAGGATGAGGCACAGAAGTGACCTGGAAAGAGACCCTAAGCCATGGTCATAGGTGTGTGAAGGTTCCTTTCTTTATCACAGTAACTTTAAAAGAGTTTCATGAATCATGACTAATTAGTCTTTGCTGTGCTCGTTAAAGAGAACACAATGGGTTTTGTTTTTTTGTGCCTCTCCCCAGGAAAAGAGTGGCGACCGTGATGGCAGTCATCAGCAAAGAGCATGTCAAGCGAAGCACTGATACCACAAGAAGAATGTGCAGTTGCAGCAATCACATAGAAATGAGACAGGGAGGATGGGCAGGAGATCACTCAGGAGTTTCTGGACATTTTTTGGATGTTCTTGCAGAAAGAGCTGGGGTTAAGAGAGGACAGTGCTCATCTGGGGGTCAGCCCTCAGTTATAATAATGTGAGTTCTAACAGTGAATGTAAGAGTCCTGACTCATAGTAATGAATGAAAACATTAAGTAGCCTTAATTGAATTCAGAATTAAATTGAACAAAACGGGCCAGAAACAGAAAAAGCCGGAACTGAGAAACACATGAAGAAAGCAATCCAAGTAATACAGTCACAAATCAGCAATATGAAAGTAAATTAATTATAAATTTTCAGGCATATTAAGGACCTTAGCTGATAGAAACTACTTTTTTTTTTTTTTAATTTGAGATGAAGTCTCACTCTTGTCTCCTAAGCTGGAGTGCAGTGGCGCGATCTCGGCTCACTGCAACCTCTGCCTCCCAGGTTCAAGCGATTCTCCTGCCTCAGCCTTCTAAGTAGCTGGGATTACAGGCGCCTGCCACCATGCCCGGCTAATTTTTTGTATTTTTAGTAGAGACAGCGTTTCACCATGTTGGCCAGGCTGGTCTTGAACTCCTGACCTCAGGTGATCCGCCCACCTTGGCCTCCCAAAGTGCTGGGATTACAGGCGTAAGCCACTGCGCCTGACCAGAAACTACTTTTTGAAAATTCAGAAACACATCCATACATGGAGTAATATGTGTAGCTTGGTGCATGGCAAGCATGACATGAATAGTCATTGAAAACTTTTAAGTAAATGATACTGGAACAAAATTTCTCTATGTAAAAAATATAAATTAAAACATCACACAATGTAAAAAATCAATTCAAAGTGAATTAAGCATATGAAAGTAAAAAGCTAAACTTTAAATCTTTTAGAAGAAAAAATAAAAAATATTAATATGATATTGGATTAAGGAAAGATTTCTTGGACAATTCACAAAAGCACAAAGATTAATGGAAAATATTAATAACTTTGATAGCATTGAAATAAAAGTATTTAGAACATTAAATTATCAGCAATGTGGAAAAAAATTGTGAAAAAATAATTACAAGCATAAAAATGAAAGACTTGTACATTGAATATATAAGGAATATATAAAATACCCAAAACACCCTGTAAAATGGACAAAGTTCTGAATAGGTGTAATTCATACAAATAAGTACCTGGAAACTGGGCAATGAAGTGAGACCCTATTTTACAGTTAAAAAAAATTAGTTGGGTGTGGGAGTGTGCTCTGTAGTACCAGCTACTTGGGAGACTGAGGTGGGAGGTTTGCTGGAACGCAGGAGTTCAGAGTCTGTAGTGAGCTATGATTGCACCACTGCACTCCAGTGACAGAGTGGGATCCCCATCTCTAAAAGAAGAAAAAACCTTGTTGTCTAAGATATATGTATAAAACACACACATACACACACACGAAATGATTCTCAAAATCATAAGTAATCAGGCCAATGCAAATAAATGAAAGGAATATAAAGGCACTAGTCTTCAAATTAGCAAGATTTTAAATCCGTCAGTATGGAATATTGGTAAGACTATTTAACAACAGTAAGTCTCCCAAGTTGCTGCTTGGAATTGAAATTATTATAATTACTTTGGAAACTATTTGACAATATTTAATAAAGACGAAGATGTGTGTGTGCATGTGTGTCCCCACTCCTCCCCCCAAAAAACCACTCTGACATGTGCAAAGCAGACATCTACAAATAGTTTTGGTAATGGTATTGATTTAATTATAAAATTATAAATGACCTAAATGTCTATCAGTAGAAAAATAACTTCAATAATTTGCTTTAATATAAATGCAGTGTTACAAAGTGGAAATGAATGAACTGGAGTCCTATCTATCAGATAGACATTAAAAAAAAATCAGGTCATAGGAAGGTATAAACAATGTTAATCTCTTATATAAAGTTTCAAAACTTGAAAAACTATCATACATATTGCTTTTACTGATGTATCTACATAGTAAATCACAAAAACATACATGAAAATCTAAAAACATTTTCTGAAGCAAATATTTCTAAATGTTTAGGTTTTTTTGAAACTAAGTGGCGAGTTTACAAGTTCTTTTCTTTTCTTTTCTTTCTCTTTCTTCTTCCTTTTTTTTTTCTTTTTTTTTTTTCTTTTTTTGAGACATAGTCTCGCTCTGTCGCCCAGGCTGGAGTCTAGTGGTGTGATCTCCACTCACTGCAAACCCCGCCATCCAGGTGCAAGTGATTCTCCTGCCTCAGTCTCCCGTGTTATATTTATTTCTATACTTAACTTTCCTAGTATTTCATAATTTTAAAATGCAATAGAAAAAGCAAAATACTGTAATCCTAGCACTTTGGGAGGCCCAGACGGGCGGATCACGAGGTCAGGAGATCGAGACCATCCTGGCTAACCCGGTGAAACCCCGTCTCTACTAAAAACACAAAAAATTAGCCGGGCGTGGTGGGGGACGCCTGTAATCCCAGCTACTCAGGAGGCTGAGGCAGGAGAATGGCGTGAACCCGGGAGGCGGAGGTTTCAGTGAGCTGAGATCCGGCCAGTGCACTCCAGCCTGGGCGACAGAGCAAGACTCCGTCTCAAAAAAAAAAAAAAAAAAAAAAAAAAAGCAAAATAAAGATGACTGTGTTTTGGCTCATTAAGAGGAATATTTTAGATACATGAGACATGATGATATGAGCTAGCATGTATGCGTGAAATTGGAAGAGTGCTTGGAGAGGACTACCGTTCATAAATAGGGTAGCATAATATCAATTACTCACACTACAGTTTGAGCATCCCTAATTTGAAAATCTAAAATACTTAAAAATGGAAAGCTTTTTGAGTTCAACATGATGCCACAAGTGGAAAATTCCACACCTTACCTCTTGACAAGTCATGGTCAAAATGCAGTCAAAGCTTTGCTTCACGCACAAAATTGTTGAAAGTATTATGTAAAATAATGTTCAGGATATATGTGTGAGATATATATGAAACATAAATTATTTTTGTATTTCAATTTGAGTACCATTCCCAAGTTATCTCATTATATACATGCAAATATTTAAAAATCTGAAAAATATCGAAAATCCCAAACAATTCTGGTCCCAAGCATTTCAGATAAGGAATATTCAACCTGCACTAAGAATGTTAAGAAGCTACATAGTGAAAGCGCAATCATGTGACAAGTTTTCCATTCAAATAGACATAGATTTTGAAAAGTTCTTGAAAAGCTCAAGTTCATTAAAATCGTAATTTTATAAGGTGAATGAATGTAATCTCCTATAAATCAGCATTGAGACAGTCTTCAGTAAGTAAGATTGGATTCTATTATAGCTTCATGCTTCAAGGATTTTGAAGGAAAGCTTTTAATTCAGTTTCCACGTTCCATGCTCCATTAAAAGAAAAAAAAAGTAAAGTCTTTACTATAATTTCTATGGCCTGAATCTCAAGGGGACTGAGATTCAGAGAATATAACATTTAATCCCAGCTGGGGATATATATTAAAATGCAATTATGAAATCTGTATGAGTTTTTTATTTTATGCTTTCTTGAAAATAGTTATTTAAAAGTACATATTTTCTTCATATTTTATCTTCTGATTTCCCAATAAAAAGAAACTTTCCTTTTAGAACAACCACTGAAATAATAATTGAAAACTTCCAGGTAAATAAATACTACATGATTACTCATTGATTTTTAGCACTTAATATGATACTTATACAAATTAAAATTATTCATGAACAACATTTTAAATTCTATTTTGAGATTTTGTTTGCTTTCTATTAGTACTTCTGTTTTAATCATATTTGAAACTTTGAATATAGAAGAAATTTAAAATTAAATTATATATGTAAAACATACTTAGATGACATTTATGTTCAATATTATCTTAGTCAAAATGTTAAAGAAATATCAGTGATTGCTTAGGAAGGAATACATACACTTATGAAATTGTATCTATCACTTAACCAATATTTAATGGGTACCTACTATCTACCCAGAATTATGAAATAATAGTTAAAAAAAACAGCCAGTTAAAGTTCAGTGTGCTAAACCCAAGTTGTAAAGCCTAGAGCTATTTTCAACCAGTTGTCTGCTAATCAACTAGATGTCTGATTTATTAAAATAAAAATCTGAAAAAAACCTCTTCTTTAATCATTGACATCATATTCACAGACTTCTTGTTCTTTAGGTATAAATAAGTTAGCAACAAATTGCAGCCATATATTAAGGCAAAAATAATCATAGCTATTAGGGGAGAAGAAAGACATTATGTAAAATAACCTCCATTGAGGGCCATTGAGAGTGGAATGTCAAAGAACGGGAAAAAACCAAAGACTGCAAGGAAAGTTCCATGTAAAGCCACAAAGACAGGGTTTCTGTAGGTAGCTGGAGTGAGAAATGTTTTTTGTTTGTTTTTTTTCTTTTTTGTGGAATGAACCTCATGCTAGCAGTTTGCACCTCAAATATTGTGTAACAAATCAAATTTATTCTTGAATCAATGTTAGAAAAACTTCATGATTCACCCAAGAACTGAAGATAACTGTTGGTGGCCAGTCTTGACTCTATAAAACATAATTGCCTCATCCTCATGTTTGCCTTCACGAATACCACCAGGTTCCTGCTGGTAAATTCATCACTCTCTATTTAAAAAACAAAACGTTATCATTGGCAGAATTATTGATGACCAAAAGGGAAAAAAAAGTGCAAGTTGCAGGAAAGCCCAAACAGACTGGCCACTCATTCAGTCCAGTAGCAACACTGAATGGTGCTCCAGTTGCCAATATAGATGGATAGGTTTTAGAGACGCTCCAAGTCAAGGAAACAGAATGGAGAAGACAACTGAACTCTTCTACTCTGAAGATCTCAAATATAGAGAAAGTGAAGATATAGTAGGCACATAACTTTAAGTAATATCATATATTGTTGTACTTAAGTCAGATCACTCTTATTAAAATAAAAAGGTAAAATCAAACAGAGCTCAAACCCCACCCCTAACCCTTCACCACATTGATTTCCAACATTCTAATACTGGTCTCTATCCTACACAGGCTTGTGAGGATGTTTATTTTTCTCTTTATTTATTTTAATTACATATTGGAGTCAGTAAGTGAAATAGCAATTGTCTGAAATAAGAAATGTGAGTTCTTTTAAAAAACATTTTAAAAATAAGAATGAGGAGCAAGAGAACAGAAATGAGGGAGGCAGAAAACAAAATTGGATCAGTGACACACTGGTGGGTGGGTTCTGAATGTAATGAGAGATATGTCAATCATAGAGGCCTGCTAAAACATCTGCACTTCAGAATTCCTCTCTCTACGAACTATTTTAGGGTCTCCAAACTGAGAAGAGAGATTGAAACATAAAGAGAAAGGGGAAACATAGAGGAGCTGTGTGGGTGGGGGGGGGGGGGGTGGGTGGGGGGTGCTGAGAAAGGAAGTAGACAGAAAAAAAACTTCAAAATTTCAGGGTCTTGAAAACACAAAATATTTGGATACAGGTTTGAAGTTTAGTTACGCCATTTAAAAAATAATTGCAAACTATGGGAAACTTGAAGGTTAACTTCTAGATATCAGTGTAAACTTAAAGGCAGCACAAGAGGCAATTCTAATAAATTGAAAATTAGTGACCCAGTGAGATAAATCACACAACTCTGGGAGGTCAAGGCAAGAGGATCACTTGAGCCCAGGAGTTCAAGATCAGCTTGGGCAACATAGCGAGACCCCTGTTCCTGCAAAAAATAATAATAAAAAGAAATCAGCTGGGCATGATAGTGCATGCCTGTGGTTCTAACTACTCAGGAGGCTGAGTTGGGAAGATTGCTTGAGTCTGGGATGTTGAGGCTGCAGTGAACTATGATCATGCCACTGCATCCAGCCTGGGAAACAGAGCAAAATCTTATCTCAAAAAAAAAAAAAAAAAAAAGGAGAAGAAGAAGAAGAAGAAAACAGAAAATAAAATTGTTCAGACTGTTCTGAGTTTATACTACAGTATTTTTTAGTCAAATTCAGGCTGGGCCCCCAGATCACTTAAGCCCAACTTGAACCTCAAAGGACTGCAAATCAGTGAGAAAAGGATAGGAAATTTTCCTCTAGGAAAAATACTCTACAAAGGGCTAATTCCAATAGGAATAAGGAACTAGTGTGGGCAGTTATTCAGTAAATCTGTCACCAGAGAGATCTCACATATAAATATGTTATAATAAATAAAGGATTGAATAAACTGGGGCAAAACATCTGCCCTGCCAACACTTTGGTCTCAGACTTCTAGTCTACAGAACTGCGAGAAAATACATTTCTGTTTTTTAAGCTACCCAGGCTGAGTC
The DNA here is from genome assembly GCF_008728515.1 of Papio anubis. Taxonomy (NCBI): domain Eukaryota; kingdom Metazoa; phylum Chordata; class Mammalia; order Primates; family Cercopithecidae; genus Papio; species Papio anubis. Next base: position 58,538,668 of record NC_044990.1, on the reverse strand, counting down.
CTTAGTTTGCTAGGTCTCTGTCACCTTAGGTTTCATAGTTTTTGGCCACAACCATCTCTACAAGTTAGTTACAGACCACATACAAATTCTTCCACGTTTGTCTTAACAACAATGCCACAAATCTAAACAAGTTGCAGTCTCCATGGCTATTAAGGACTAAAACAATGCTATTATTAGAAGACTTCCCCAAATAGCAAGAAATCAATTCTGACACTAAGTTCTAGTTCTTTCTTCAATACTCAAATAGTGATGATTAAAATACATGGAAAAAGGAAATCCTAGACTTAATAATAACTCTTTATTAGGTTTTATTAGCTAATAAAACTCTATTTCATTTCTTACCAATGATCTGCTTACTTGATCATTGATCTGTTTACTTGATCATTGATAAGAAAGGAAATAGATTCATTCTTAGGTAATGGTTCTTTCTCAATCACCACCTGCTTTCTTATTTATGTTTCTTTGTGTTGGTTTTGTGTTTGGTTTAGAAAAGGAAGAGTAAGCTCGCAACATGACATTAACCTGAGGGGCGGGGCCAAGATGGTCGACTAGAAGCTGCAGTGATTGGAGAATTCCATTGAAACAGTGTGTGAATCCTGTGCTAGCAACCAAGATATTCAGGTTCTGTCATTAGGACTGACTAGGTGGCTGACACGACCCATGGAGAGGAAGAGTAGTGTGGTGCAGCGGCTCACCTGAGAGCCACAGGGGTAAGGGAGCCCCCACCTCCAGCCAAGGGAGGCAGTGAGTGACCGTGCTACCCAGCCTGGGAAACCGTGCTTTCTCCATGGAACTGTGCAACCAACAGATCAAAGATCCCACTCGGGAGCCCAGGCCACCGGGACCTTGGGCCCCAACCATGGAGCCGCATACATTTTCAATACCCACTCGACTAGAATCGGCCTAAGTCTGCCACCTTTTCAGGGGGAGGGGCGGTCATAACCACTGCTGTGGCTGTCTGAGATTCTTGGAGGATGAGTGGCAGCCAACACTGCGGCTGCCTGGCCTCCGTGCAGGAACTTCAACTCCAGCCAGAGGCTCGGGGACGGAACTCTCATCTCCCTGGGCATGAGTTCCTAGAGGGAGGGGTAGCCGTAGTCTCTGCAAACCAACAGACTTACTCTTTCCTCCTGCTAGCTCTGAGGAGTCCGGGCAGCCCAGACGAGTGGGTTTCCCCCAGCACAGGGCACCCCCTCCACCATAGGACAGCCAAAGTGTCTTGTTAAATGAATCCGCTTCCTGTGCCAACTGACTGGGTGAGACCCCCATAACAGGGGTTGTCAGACACCCTATACAGGAGTGTTCCTACTAACATCAGTTTGGTGCCACTCCAGGTCAGAGATCCCAGAGGAAGGAGGAGGCGCTCATCATTGCTGTGCCCCAGTCTCCTTCAGTAATATCTCCAGAGGCAGGAGCAAACCAGATAATTAGGGCCTGAAGTGAACCCCCAGCAAACAGCAGCAGTCTTACAGAAGAGGGACTTGAGTATTGAAAGAAAAACAAACAGAAAGCAACAACAACAGCATCAACAAAAAAAGTCCTCACAAAAACTTCATGCATGGGTCAGCAACCTCAAAGACTGAAACTAGACAAACTCATGAAGATGAGAAAGAATCAAAGAAAAAAATGCTGAAAACCCAAAAGGCCAGAGTGCCTCTTCTCCTCCAAATGACCGTAACGCCTTTCCAGCAAGGGCACAGAACTGGATGGAGGATGAGATAGACGAATTGACAGAAGTAGGCTTCAGAAGGTGGGTAATAAAAAACTTCACTGAGCTAAAGGAACATGTTCTAACCCACTGCAAAGAAGCTAAGAACCTTGACAAAAGGTTAGAGGAGCTGCTAACTAGAATAACCAGTTTAGGGAGGAACATAAATGACCTGATGAGGATGAAAAATGCAGCATGAGAACTTTGGGAAGCATACACAAGTATCAATAGCCAAATTGATCAAGCAGATGATTTGAAATATGGTAGGTAGACAAGATTAGAGAAAAAAGAATGAAAAGGAATGAACAAAACCTCCGAGAAATGTGGGACTATGTAAAAAGACTGAACCTGCGATGGATTGGAGTACCTAAAAGAGATGGGGAGGCTGGAACCAACTTGGAAAACACACTTCAGGATATTATCCAAGAGAACTTCCCCAACCTAGCAAGACAGGCCAACATTCAAATTCAGGAAATAAGAGAACACCACTAAGATACTCCCTGAGAAGATCAATCCCAAGACACATAATCATCAGATTCTCCAAGGTTGAAATGAATGAAATGTTAAGGATAGCTAAAGAAAACGGCCAGGTTACCTACAAAGGGAGGCCCATCAGACTAACAGAAAATCTCTCAGCAGAAACCCTGCAAGCCAGAAGAGAGTGGGGACCAATATTCAACGTTCTTAAAGAAAAGAATTTTTAACCCAGAATTTTTATATCCAGCCAAACTAAGCTTCATAAGTGAAGGAGAAATAAAATCCTTTATAGGCAAGCAAATGCTGAGGAAATTCGTCACCACCAGGGCTGACTTGCAAGAGTTCCCAAAGGAAGCACTAAATATGGAAAAGAAAAACTGGTGCCAGCTATTGCAAAACACATGAAAATATGAAGACCAATGACACCATGAAGAAATAGCATCAACTAGTGTGGAAAATAACCAACTAACATTGTGATAACAGGATCAAATTCACACATAACAATACTAACCTTAAATGTATATGGGCTAAATGCTCCAATTAAAAGACACAGACAGGCAAATTGAATAAAGAGTCAAGACCCATCAGTGTGCTATACTCAAGAGACCAATCTCTTGTGCAAAGACACATGAGCTCAAAATAAAGGGATGGAGGAAAATTTACCAAGTAAATGGAAAGCAGAAAAAAGCAGGTTTTGCAATCCTAGACTCTGACAAAACAGACTTTAAGCCCACAAAAATAAAAAAAGACAAAGAAGGGTATTACATAATGATAAAAGGATCAATTCAACAAGAAGAGCTAATTATCCTAAATATATATGCACCCAATACAGGATCACCCAGATTCATAAAACAAGTTCTTAGAGACCAACAAAGAGACTTGGACTCCCACATGATAATATTGGGAGACTAACACCCCTCTATCAATATTAGACAAATCAATGAGACAGAAAATTAACAAGGATATTCAGGACTTGAACTAGGCTCTGGATAAAATGGACCTAATAAAGATCTACAGAACCCTCCACCCCAAAACAACAGAATATACATTCTTCTCAGTGCCACATGGAACTTACTCTAAAATCGACCACATAACTGGAAGTAAAACACTCCTCAGCAAATGCAAAAGGACTGAAATCATAACAAACAGTTTCTCAGACCACAGTGCAATCAAATTAGACCCCAGGATTAAGAAACTCACCCAAAAGCACGCAACTACATGGAAATTGAACAACCTGCTCCTGAATGACTACTGGGTAAATAGTGAAATTAAGGCAGAAATCAAGAAGTTCCTTGAAACCAGTGAGAACAAAGAGGCAATATACCAGAATCTCTGGGATGCAGCTAAAGCAGTGTTAAGAAGGGAATTGGTAGCTCTAAATGCCCACATCAGAAAGCTAGAAAGATCTCAAATTGTCACCCTAACATTATGATTAAAAGAACTAGAGAAGCAAGAGGAAACAAACCCAAAAGCTAGCACAAGACAAGGAATCACTAAAGTCAGAGTAGAACTGAAGGAGTTAGAGACACAAAAAACCCTTCAAAGAAATCAATGAATTCTGGAGCTAGTTTTTGAAAAAATTAATAAAATAGATAGATGCTAGCCAGACTAATGAAGAAAAGAGAGAAGAAACAAATAGACACAATAAACAAATGATAAAGGGGATATCACCATTGACTCTACAGAAATACGAACTACCATTGGAGAATACTACAAACACCTCTATGCAAATAAACTAGAAAATCTAGAAGAAATGGATAAATTCTTGGACACATACACCCTCCCAAGACTAAACCAGGGAGAAATCGAATCCCTGAATAGACCAATAACAAGTTCTGAAACTAAGGCAGTAACAAATAGCCTACCAACCAATAAAAACCCAGGACAGATGAATTCACGCCAAATTCTACCAGAGGTACAAAGAGGAGCTGGTACCATTCCTACAGAAACTATTTCAAACAATTGAAAGGGAGGGAATCCTCCCTAAATTATTTTATGAGGCCAGCATCATCCTGACACTAAGACCAGGCAGAGACACATCAAAAAAAGAAAATGTCAGGCCAATATCCCTGATGAACATTGATGCAAAAATCCTCAAAAAACAACAACAACAACAACAACAACAAACTGGCAAACTGAATCTAGCAGCACATCAAAAAGCTTATCCATGACAATCAAGTTGGCTTCATTGCTGGGATGCAAGGCTTGTTCAACATACATAAATCAATAAATGTAATCCATCACATAAACAGAACCAATGACAAAAACCACATGATTATCTCAATCGATGAAGAAAAGGCCTTCAATAAAATTCAATACCCCTTCATGTGAAAAACTCTCAATAAGCTAGGTATTGATGGACCATATATCAAAATAATAGGAGCTATTAATGGCAAAATCACAGCCAATATCATACTGAATGGGCAAAAACTAGAAGCATTCCCTCTGAAAACTGGCACAAGACAAGGATGCCCTCTCTCACCTCTCCTATTCAACTTGGTATTGGAAATTCTGGCCAGGGCAATCACGCAAGAGAAAGTAATAAAGGGTATTCAAATAGGAAGAGAGGAAGTCAAGTTGTCTCTGTTTGTAGATGACACGATTGTCTATTTAGAAAACCCCATCTTCTCAGCCCCAAAACTCCTTAAGCTGATCACTTCAGCAAATCTCAGGATACAAAATCGATGTGCAAAAATCACAAGCATTCCCATACACCAACAATAGACAAGCAGAGAGCCAAATTATGAATGCATTTTCATTCACAATTGCTACAAAGAGAATAAAATACCTAGGAATACAGCCAACAAAGGATGTGAAGGACTTTTTCAAGGAGGACCACAGACTCCAGGAAATAAGAGAGGACACGAACAAATGGAAAAACATTCCATACTTATGGATAGGAAGAATCAATATCGTGAAAATGGCCATGCTACCCAAAGTAATTCACAGATTCAATGCTATTCCCATCAAACTACCATTGACTTTCTTCACAGAATTAGAAAAAGACTACTTTAAAATTCACATGGAACCAAAAAAGAGCCCACATAGCCAAGATAATCCTAAGCAAAAAGAGCAAAGCTGGAGGCATCACAATACTTGACTTCAAACTATACTATAAGACTACAGTAACCAAAACAGCATAGTACTGGTATCAAAACAGACATACAGATCAATGGAAAAGAATAGAGACCTCAGAAATGAAATAAGGCCACACATCTACAACCACCTGATCTTGTACAACTGGACAAAAACAAGCAATGGGGAAAGGATTTCCTATTGAATAAATGGTGCTAAGAAAACTGGTAGTCACATGCAGGGAACTGAAACTGGACCTCTTTCTGACACCTTTTACAAAATTAACTCAAGATAGATTAAAGACTTAAATGTAAAGCCCCATACTATAAAAACCCTGGAAGAAAACCTTGGCAATACCATTCAGGACATAGGCACGGGCAAAGATTTTATGATGAAATCACCGAAAGCAAATGCAACAAAAGCTAAAATTGACAAATGGGATCTAATTAAACTAAAGAGCTTCTGCACAGCAAAAGAAGCTATCATCAGAGTAAACAGGCAACCTGCAGAGAAAATCTTTACAATCTACCTATCTGACAAAGGTCTAATATCCAGAATTTACAAGGAACTTAAACAAATTTATAAGAAAAAAACAACCCCATGGAAAAGTGAGCAAATGACATAAGCAGACACTTCTCAAAAGAAGACATTTATGTGGCCAACAAACATATGAAAGAAAGCTCAACATTACTGATCATTAGAGAAATGCAAATCAAAACCCACAGTGAAATATCATCTCACACCTGTCAGAATGGCGATTATTAAAAAGTCAAGAAACAATAGATGCTGGCAAGGCTATGGAGAAATAGGAACACTTTTACTTTGTTAGTGGGAATGTAAATTAGTGCAATCATTGTGGAAGACAGTGTGGCAATTTCTCAAGGATCTAGAACCAGAAATACCATTTGACCCAGCAATCCCATTACTTGTTATATACCCAAAGGAATAGAAATCATCCTATTATAAAGATATATGTATACATATGTTTATTGCAACACACTTCACAATAGCAAATACATGGAACCAACCCAAATGCCCATCAACGATAGACTGGATAAAGAAGATGTGGCAAAAAGCTGGGTGCGGTGGCTCACGCCTGTAATCCCAGCACTTTGAAAGGCTGAGGCAGGCTGATCACCTGAGGTCAGGACTTGGAGACCAGCCTGGCCAACATGATGAAACCCTGTCTCTACTAAAAATACAAAAATTAGTTGGGTGCAGTGGCAGGCGTCTGTTATCACACCTATTCGGGAGGCTGAGGGAAGAGAATCACTTGAACCCAGAAGGCTGAGGTTGCAGTGAGTCAAGATCGCACCACTGCACTCCAGGCTGGGCAACAAGAGTGAAACTCCATCTCAAAAAAAAAAAAAAAAAAAAAAAAGAATATGTAGTACATATACACCATGGAATACTGTGCAGCCACAAAAAGGAATGAGATCATGTCCTTTGCAGGAACATGGATGGAACTGGAAGCCATCATCCTCAGCAAACTAGCACAGGAACAGAAAACCAAACACCACATGTTCTCAGTCATAAGTGGGAGTTGATCAATGAGAACACATGGACACAAGAAGGGGAATGACACACACTGGGGCCTATCAGGGTGGGGATGAGGGGCAGGGGAGCATCAGGACAAATAGCTAATGCATACGGGGCTTAAAACCTAGGTGACAGGTTGATAGGTCCAACAAACCATCATGGCACACATATAGCTATGTAACGAACCTGCATATTCTGCACATGTATCCTAGAACTTAAAGTAAAAACAAGCAAACAAAAAACCTATAGATGAAGTAATATATCACTATAATATTACTATTTTAAAAATAATTTATAAAATAAGACATACTTTGAAAGGGTTAATACATTTGATATTGCATTATTGAAGGCTTACTGTACACCCTGGCATTTTCTTGTAGGTGCTGGAGATACTATGCAGCAAAAGATAGGTTTGCGCCATGAAGCTTTAAACCCCATTAGAGAAGACACATTTAGCCATCACAAGGTGGTATGGACACTTAAGGGCCTCCACTTATTTAATCAAAAAGTCTAGGAGAGGGGTCAGCAAACTAGACTTTCTTTCCATAAAAAGCTGGATAGTAAATATTGTATTATAGTCTATTTGGTGCCACATAGACTATGACAACTACTCAACTCTACCTTCATATTCTGAAAGCACTCATAGGCAATGTGTAAACAAATGGCACATTCCAATAAAACTTTATGGACACTGAGCTTTGAATTTCGTATACAGTTTTGTGCCGAATAACAATGTTTGGGTCAACAATGGACTGTATTATACAACAGTGATCTCATAAGATTATAATGAAGTTGAAAAATTCTTATCACCAGTATTTACCATGCTTTTTAAATTTATTTTACAGTTAATTCCTTTTACTAATTGAAAAAGTTAACTGTAAACAGTCCTAAGCAGGTCGTTCAGGAGAAAGTATTCTAGAGGAAGGCATTGTTATCCTAGGAGATGACAGCTCCATGCATGTCATTGTCTCTGAAGGCCTTTAGTGGAACAAGATGTAGAAGTGGAAGGCAGTGATAGTGATGATCCTGACCCTGGGCAGGCCCAGGCTAATGTATGTGTTTGTGTCATAGTTTTTAACAAAAATCATAAAAAGTTAAAAATAGGAAAACGCTTATACAAAAGGGATATAAAGAATAAAACTATTCTTGTTCAACTGTGCAATGTGTTTGTGTTTTAAGCTAAGTGTTATTACGGAAGAGTCAATAAGTGTAAAAAGTTTATCAAATAAAATAATTACAGTAAGCAAAGGTCAATTATTATTGAAGAAAGAAAACTACTTATGTATAAATTTAGTGTAGTTTCTGTATACAGTGTGTATAAAGTCTATCGTAGTGTACAGTAATGTCGTAGGCCTTCACATTCACTCACCATTCACTGACTCATCCAGAGCACCCTCCAGTTCCGCAAGCTCCATTTCCAGTAAGTGTCCTATATAGGTGTATTATCTTTTACCTTTTATACTGTATTTTTACTGTACCTCTCTTATGTTTAGATATATTTAGATACACAAATACTTACTATATTATGGTTGCCTACAGTATTTAGTACAATAACATACTGTACAGGTTTGTAGTATAGGTGTGTAGGAGGCTATCCCATGTAGGTTTATGTAAGTACACACCCCAGTGTTTGCTCAATGGTGAGATCACCTAAGGATGCATTTCTCAGAATACATTCTTATTGTTAAGAGATGCATGACTGTAGTCTGCATATGTCATAAAATCTTTTCCTTCAGATTCTTTTCAACCATTTAAAAATGCAAAAATCATGCTTTGATGGTGGTCACAGGGCATTAGAGAAGATCAAAGGAAACAGCATCTAAACTGAGAGCCGGGGACAAGTAAAATTAATCAAGGGCAAGTTTGGAGGAGGGGTGAACTAGAGCATACTCCTAGTTGAAGTTTGCTGAGGAGTAATAGAAAAATTTGCACGAAAGACTGGGTGTGGTGGCTCACGCCTGTAATCCCAGCACTTTGGGAGGCAGAGGTGGGTGGATAGCTTGAGGTCAGGAGTTTGAGACCAGTGTAGTCAACATGACAAAATCCCATCTCTAAAAATACAAAAAGTAGCCAGGCGTGGTGGTACACACCTGTAATCCCAGCTACTCGGGAGGCTGAAGCAGGAGAATTGCATGAACCCAGGAGGCAGAGGTTGCAGTGAGCTGAGATCATGTCACTGCACTCCAGCCCGAGGGACGCAGCAAGTCTCCCTATAAAAACAAACAAGACAAAGTTCACTCTGTTGAAGCTATCTACCCTTAATAAAAGCAGTTCAGGATATATGTAGCAAGGGGAACCTTTTTGTAACTTTCAAATCACACAACACATGTGACCACCTACGCTGACTACCAGGAAGACTGCACTGACTTGCATTGCATTTGCCTGAAGGCTTGTGAAAGCCACAAATGATTACCTTATTTTCTTGCTACTCTGGCAAAGCAGATATATTAGTGCAGAAAATATGAGATCACAAGTGTGTATTCATTTAACAATGCTTTGGCAATAAGTTCCAGTTGTCCTTTAGCTCCATTGGTACAATTCTTCGTAACATTGGAAAAGTCACTTTCCTTCCTGTACGTCTCCATTTGTACCCCGTAAGTAAAACCAATATCTACCATCAAGTCCACCATAGTTATCCTAAAGCACACAACATATTCTGCCATGCGTATCAAAAGAAAATCCTCAATTTTAGAGACACTAGATAACTATGTATCTAAGAGTAAACATTCATATTGTACAAAGAATAAATTAATTCAAATTCTGATTTTAAAAAAGTTACTGGAGGAAGGCTTGATGCCGGGAGTTTGAGATCAGCATTGGCATCATAGTAAGACTCCCATCTCTACAAAAAATAAAAATAAAAAATTAGCCAGGCATGAGGGCATGTGCCTGTAGTCCTAGCTACACAGGAGGTTGAGGCAGGAGAATCACTTGATCCTAGGTGTATGAAACTATGAGCTATGATCGAGCCACTGAATTCTAGCCTGGGCAACAGAGTGAGATCCTGTGTCTAAAAAATTAAATTAAATTAAATTAAAAAATTAAAAGTTACTGAGTGTGGTGTTGTATATTTGAAAATATGATATAGTTTTCACTATTTGGCTGCTCTCAAAACACATGCATTTAGATATTTTACAAGGAAGCCATGGTTTTTTCAGTTTCTTTTTAAACTGATGTGGAAAATAAAGTAGATTAATAACATTCAATTTTAATCAATATCAAATTTGTTCCATGTGCTAAAATGCAATGATTATCTAGCAAAAAATAGTGAGCGTGTATTTGGTGCTGGGTTCAATACTTGAGTGGCGATGAGGCAAAAAGATTTTCCTAGTAATCAAACCAGCACTGTGTGCTTGCAATATTAATTTGATATAACCACAGTAACTAAAGTGTTAAGTGCTATCAAGGGTTTGAATCCACAAAGGTTAGTAAATAAATAAATAAAGCAGCCCTTCTGCTCGTTAGGAAGCCATCCAAAGCCCGGAAGAGAGAATCAAGTTCCTAATTTATGAGTCAGCCACTTAAAAAAAAAAAAAAAAAAAAAAAAAGAGGCAAAGCTAACACACTCGTTCCAACTGCCTTTCCCATGCTGGTCTTTCTGGAAAGATAAATTCCTGCAGGATTATTTTTCGGAATTACTACCAGTAAATTCTATTATACTGTCAGACCTAGCAAAAAGTTATTTCACTAGGACTTCAAACATGAGACTGAATAAATGATTATGGCAAATTGTTGTTCCTAATTAATTAAAATGATTTATATGGCATGCTGTGTAACTGAAGAATGCAAAAGGTGAAAAAAAAGAAAGTCTTTGTAGTAAAGTAGATTTGTGTGAGTGGAATAAAAGCATAAGAATAAGCTTCCATGAGTGAGTTCTACAACTGAGCCATCTATTTAGCCTTCATATTTGGCAGCATCATTGACCAGTGAACAGGGATTTACCAGAAAATTGTTGACCACAATAATCAAATTCTGCAACAAAAATTCACAGATTGGACGTCATGTTGTTGACCGTAAGACAAGTGAGAAGACACAATCTATTTTGCTTTTGATTCTCAAAAGCAACAGTTTGTTTTATGCTTTAAAAATTCCCCATTAAAATAACTTCTGATTATATTCTCATTGTCTCTTTTGCTCCTGGTTCCCTTCCTTCTCCTCCCCTCCTGCTCCTTCCAATTCTGACCCACTGTGGTCTCCTGGCATTGTTCTGACATTTGCCTGGCAGAACATAAAACAACAAATATGTTCAATTTGAGTGGTTTCCTGCAATGTTATTCTATCAAACTGGCAATTTCCGAAAGGATTTAGAAAGGAGCATACAATTCCTCAGACACCGGGAGGTCTGACAGTGACTGCCAAAACAGTCCATGCTTTTAGCGGGCCGTAATATCTGAGCATATAAAAACATCCCTTTTTCTCAGGTTTATTTTTTATGCTTAATACCGAACAGACTTCAGAGACTTTCTAAGTGGCCAGAGAGTACTATATTTAGCACCTTAAAACTCAGAGGAGTTGAGAATATTTTGGTATGCATGGTGCATGGAGATTCAATTTATTCTGCAGCAGTCACCTATGCTAATGAAATGTTAATCAAGATATTTAAATTACAGCTAATGGATTGATGGCCTCATATAAGGACCAGATGCAAAATTCATTACCATGGGCTCTGTTTATTCCCTGTATAGTCATTTCCTGCTCCCCTCACCCAACATTTGACATTTCCAAGATGGTGGCAGCTTTGGAAATTTATGATTTGATTGTGGTTTGGCTTGAATTCAAATTATAGGGTCTGAATTTGATCAAATTAGGTGTCTAATGCCTCAGGCAGGAACAGTGCATGCCAATGTCAATGGTGCTAAGATGTACTATAGCACTAACTTGAGACAGAATACTGCAAACCCTTATGGTTCATAATACTTCATGTCCACAAACTATCCTTAAAACTATAATAGATGAGTGTGGCCTGTCATGTATTATTATTATTTCAGCTCTTGGAGGGCTGAAATCTTTTGATTCAGAAACATGGACTTCTTGTGAGTCAATGCATTTGTGTTCACCAATGTGTACAGCAACCACATCCTTAACCCTCACTCCTGCAAAAGCAGCATTGTCGAGGAGTTGTGGTGACATGCTTGTGTGACTTGTCTCATACTCTACTGCAGTTATCAAATTCATTCTTCCATTTCATGTCAAATTCTGGCACTGGGTTAAAAGGCATTCCAGTGTAGTTTTTGCTTTAAAACAAGAGAAATGAGTTTATAGATTCCTGCTCAGAAGATATTTGAATAAACAAATCCTTACATTTGAATCTTTGGTGAAAACTCATCTTGTTTTATTTTCCTTATGCAGGCTGTCTCATATCCTAAAATTCAGCAAGCACAAGGGACACAATCTTTGGACTTCATGCAGTGTGACAACATGGCCTTTTGGCAAAACATCCTAGCACCAGGCAGTGTCCTAAATAATGCCTTGTAAACAGTTGTAAGCCCTTAGCTCTGGAAGGGCTTCCATAACTGTGTCCTCTCTCAAACTTCTGAGGTCCTGGGAGCTAGTAGAGCAAAGAAAGATGTTAGTTTCCCTGCCTTACAGCACCCGCCTCCAACCTTCTTCTCCTGCATGTCTCCAAAGTTAATCACTTCTCGGATTTAAGAGGAAGGCTCTGAACAAAGCATGATGGTGTGGGAAAAAGTCACAGCCTAGGACTCAGTTACCTGGTGTTTGCTTGGCAACTAACTGCATGCCCTTGAGCAAATGATTCCACCTCCCAAGCCTTCAATTTATTCAAGTAATCAAGTAAGAGGTTACAGTCCATGATTTAATAACAGAAACAGTGGCTGAATTCTTAAGCCTAAAACTGAAAAAATATCGCGTTAATTGCAATTGGTATTGTTGAAATAGAGTGGATGTCAATTCCTCCTATATAAATAATGCCCTGCTTGCCTTTATGATACTTTTGTAGCAATGACTTTACTGCATGCATGTTAATCAAAAGATTACATTGGGAGTTTGGGACTTCACCTCTGGCTTTGGTATGAACTAGATCTTAAATAACTGTGAGACCTCAATAGCTCACTTATTTTTCTTACCTGAAAAACAAAGAAAAGAGATCGATTTCATGGTCGCCAAGATCTCTTTGTCTGTTATCCCATAAATGATGCCTATCCTCAGCCTGGTGCCTTTGGGAAAGTCAATGAAAGCAAATATAAGATGATTAAGAGCTAAACTATGTCTTTAGCATGACACAGGTTTGCCTCAAACCTGGAAACTGGAACTCTTAGAATTAATAGCAGGAAAACAAGTTATTGTATAATTGATTTTTCCTTAAAGTATACATTTTCATTGATCAATTACCATGTGAGAGGTCATCTCAACATTAGAGGACTTTAGTTCATAAGCATATAGCTGCTAACTTCTTGGTATATTCTAAAGCCTCTGGTCTTTTAAGTAAATCTGCTGCCTTTAGTATCTAACTACCTAGCTTCCCCAGGTACTATCTGATCTGTCTTGGTTACTATCAAAACCTCTGTTGTAATTAGGGTTATTCCCTAGTTGAAGAGGAAAGATAAAATTACAAAACTCTTGCTAAAACACACCATTTCATTTGGCATATTGTGTGCTTTTCCTAATCTACTCCCAACCCCACAGATACTTAAAAATGAGAAGTGAGGTAAAGGATGGTCTTTTCTCAGTCCAATGGAGACAGCTGACAAGGCAGACTAATAGCTAGACATTGGAGATCAGATAACATTGTCCTAAAAGGAAATGGAGGCTGGGGTCTGCAGTTTTGTTAGATTTCCAGACTGTGTGATATCCTAATTATAATATCCTTGGTGCATTTTTTGCATCTTAAACTCATCCCATAAACAATATTGAAATTATCTTTCTATCTTTTCATGTGTTTACTTTTTCAGAGACTTTGGGTTTGATTTTTGTAAAAAAAGATTTTATTTTTTGTAAGAAATATAAGAAATATCATATACATGAAGCCTGGAGTATAAATGATCTAGATTTCTAAATAAACTCATTTCAGTCTGTGGCCATACCACCCTGAACGTGCCCAATCTCATCTAAATAAACTCACTTCAGAAAAAAATTAAAAGCAGTATTTGTAACTAAGAATGTTCAGAAGAAATACTTTTTAAATATTGGAAGTTTTTCATATATATATATATATTTGCCTATGTTTCTTGTTTTGAGAAGAAAAAATGTCTCAATTCTTCTAATGAAGATTTCAAATTAATAAACTTTAGAAATTATGATTATAATTGTGAGTGTATCACAAAATTACTTTTTTACTTAGGGAAAAATAAACACTTTAAACCCTTTTCTATTTAGCAGAGTCTTTTTAAAAAATCGAATGTTTGTAGTCCAATGATTGAATTATAGCTTTTTCCATTCATAGTTTGTAATCACTATTTAAAAATGAATAAATGAAATGAACCACATTTGCTAAATTCTATATGTTTTCAAAAGTCTATGATACATTAGAAAGTGATGTATCAGTGACCTTGCCTGTAAAATAGGGGTTTTGTCAGCAACGACCTCAAACAGATGCATAGCTTGAGAGTTGATAGTTCACAGACGTCAACTGTGATTAACTTACTGGTGTTAAAGAAATGATCTCTCACTAGGGCTAAAACCATTCATTAATAGGCAGGATGACATTTCTTTTTTTTTTTTTTGAGACGGAGTCTTGCTCTGTCGCCCAGGCTGGAGTGCAGTGGCCGGATCTCAGCTCACTGCAAGCTCCGCCTCCCGGGTTCACGCCATTCTCCTGCCTCAGCCTCCCAAGTAGCTGGGACTACAGGCGCCCGCCACCTCGCCCGGCTAGTTTTTTGTATTTTTTAGTAGAGACGGGGTTTCACCGTGTTAGCCAGGCTGGTCTCAAACTCCTGACCTGGTGATCCACCCGTCTCGGCCTCCCAAAGTGCTGGGATTACAGGCTTGAGCCACCGCGCCCGGCAGACATTTCTTTCAAACTTTCATTATGATAAGAGCTGTCAGATCCAGAAATGCCATCTGACCTTCTGATTCACGTAAAATATTAATGCTTGGGCAATAATCTTTACCAATTAACCTTTGTCTTGGTATCAAATTTAAGTTGTAAGACCATAATAGACTTCACTCTTCATAGAGAGCAGTGAAATATCAGCACTTTTATATACAGGAGAAAGCAGAAATGGGATGAAATGGGATAAAGACAAAAATTTATCCCAAAGTGATTGAAAATGAAAAGTATGTGTAGACATCATAATTGTTGGGTAATACTATCCTATTGAAAGACAGGCCAGAAGGCCTTAGAATCATTTATATGTCCTATTGTTAACCCAGTTTAGGCAAACCCATTTATTTGATACTTTCTATTTGCTAAGTACAAAGCTAGATACTGTGGATGCACTGAAAGTCAGAACGTGTGCTCTCAAGGAGCTTGCAGTAAAGGTATAATAGTGTCCAGGGCTAAAATAGATGATATAGAGGCTAAAATAGAGGCAGCAGCACATAGGGTTTGAAGGTATGAAATCTGGATCCCAGGTGCATGGGTTTGAATCCTAGCTCTGTCACTTATTCGCTGTGTTTCTTTTTTTAATTTTTTTTTTTTTTTTTTTTTGAAACGGAGTCTCACTCTGTCTCCCAGGCTAGAGTGCAGTGGCTTGATCTCGGCTCACTGCAAGCTCCACCTCCTGGATTCACACTATTCTCCTGCCTCAGCCTCCCAAGTAGCTGGGACTACAGGAGTGCGCCACCACGCCCAGCTAATTTTTTGTATTTTTAGTAGAGACGGGGTTTCACCATGTTAGCCAGGATGGTCTCGATCTCCTGACCTTGCGATCTGCCCGCCTTGGCCTCCCAAAGTGCTGGGATTACAGGCGTGAGCCACCGAGCCTGGTCTATTAGCTGTGTTTCTGATTGGTTTGTGCCTCATGGGTAAAACAAAGGGTGATAATAACAGCAATCACCTCCTAGAGTAGTCACGATGAGAAAATGAGTTATTATTCATACAGAACTTAGAAACATGACTGGTGCATGAGTGGGAAGTATGTGTTTGTTAAATAAAGCCCTGTGGCTTGGGAAAATAATCAGGGAAGAAGAAACTATTTTGAAGTACACAATTTTTCATGGTGAAGAGGTAACATATTATCCATGTCAGGAACTTATTCCATTATTGCTGGAAACCTGTATATAAAATAAGAAATCTTAATCCCTGCCATCCAACATAGGATTTTGTTGACTAAACTCAGATTGTTTTAGGTTTTAGAACTGTATAAATGTTCTTTTCTTGAGCAACTTTCTAAATTATTGGGCCTTAATTTTAAAAATAAACACTTGGGAGAAGAAAATTTTAATTAGTGATTGCATAAATGTGTGCAGAAAATGAACTGTGTCTACACTGCTCGTAGAACTAGCTGCTATGGAATTGCTACAAAATCAGATTAACTGCTCTAAGGTGGGCTGTATAAGCAAGGCAACATCTACCCAGCCAATATTGGTTAATTCTCCCACCCCAAAATATTCTCTTGTACATCAAAGCAATAAAACTGATGAGAAATTCTGAATAGTAGGCAGACAGAGAATCATCTCTAAACCTACGTCTTCTCTATAATGCAACCTGGTCACAATTGCATCTCTCTACCCCTCAGGGCCAACTTGTGGCCATTAGATAATTTCTCTGCAAGGAAGCAGTACAGAAAGGAAAGTATAACCTTTCAGAATTGAAGGATAATACATTACTCTCCACTCTCCCTTATGCATGTGTTCACTACATATTTAGAAGAAAAGAATCCATTTTATCTCATCTTCACTTATAGCATCTAGAGATTTGGTATATCCATAGTTAAAATTCAAAATGATTCCAAAATTACCTACTGAATAAAGTTCAAATATGACTGAATGTCATACAAGGCCCTCCAGAATATAGGCATCCCCCCTCGTACCCTCAGAACCCTGCCTCTCATCATCCCTTGAAACTCATTAAAAATGTCCATGCATTCTTTGACCCTTCTCCAATCCAAAGCTACAGTCTATGTCTTCTCCTCTGACTCAACTGGTTTGTGGTTCCCTCAACCAACAGAGTGTGGTGGAGGGTCTCACTGTGCCAGATTCCAAGTCCAGGCCTGTGAGACTAGCTGTTTCTGCTTCCTGCCTCTTGGAACTTTTGCTCTAGGAGAAATTGCCAGGTAATAAGTATGACTACCCTGAGACCACCATTCTGTGAAAGACTCCAAGCAGGCCATGTGGAGAGGCCTGGTAGAGAAAGGTGCCTATCTATCCTCTAACTGCTCCAGCCATTCCATCCTGGCAGTCAGGCTGTGAGGTGAGAAGTCTTCAGAGGAATCCAGCTCCCACTACCATCTTACTACAATCACGTGAGAGTCATCAGCTGAGCCCATCATTCCCAGAATTGTGAGATACAATAATGAATTGTTATTTAAAGCAGTGAGTTTTGGGCTAGTTTGTCATATAGCCATAGAAAACCAGAACACCCCCGTGAACATTTCTGTGCTCCCATCCCTTCCAGATTACTTGAAGTTACCCAAGGAGACTGAGCTGTTTCTAAGCAGCTTTTCCATCTACTCGTCACTCCACATAGAGTTTCTGCTCCAAACCTTGAAATTAACTGCAATTATTATACACATCCTTTACCAATTGCTTCCAAGTGAAAATATTTATTTATCAAACACAAAAAGCACTTTATTCGAAGTATTCTACACATTTAGTCTTCTTATTGGTCCCATTTCACAGATGAGAAAACTGAGGGACAAAAAGGTTAAGGAACTTAGATCACACAACTAATAACTGGAAGAACCATGACTCAAACTCAGAGTCTGTCTCCAGATTTTGTTTCATGACCTCTCCAGTTTGCTTCTCTCTGGAGCATTCCTCCCTACTCTTTCTAGAACTCTGCATGGACACCATTTATTCTCTGTCAGGTCACAGCTCAAAGGACAGTTCCTCAGACAACTAGTCACTGATCATCTGAGTCAAGTAGCATTTCTCACTCCACCCCATCTCCCCAGCAGGTCAAGTTCTACTACTCTGTTTTATTTTTGACACAATATTTATAGTAGCACAAACAATTTTTTGGCAATGATTCTGTCTTATTCCACATGATATCCCTATAATCTAGAGTATGCCTGATAGATAATAGGGCTTAATAAACATTTCTCAAATGAATAACAAATAATGAATGAATGAATGAATGAATGCGCGTTCTATGTTCTTAATCTTTACTGTGGGCACCGATGGAATCCACCTAGACTGATCTTTATTAGTAATATGCTTCATGGCCATCACTAATGTTGCAGCAACATTGTAACATGAGTTCAACCCGTATCAGTATAACTTAGCCTCTTTCATTTTGTTTTTGGGTTTATGAGTGCCTGAGTATATCTGAGTTCCTATAAACATCTTGTAAATAAAGACGGGAACTGTTTCCTGATAACTTTCTCAAAAAAAAAAAAAAAAAAAAAGGAGCGATAGAGTCTTGAAGTGTCTAAGTTGTATTCGAACTGAGGTTAATGCCTGGGACTAATATAGAGAATTATGATGGTGGCTATCTGGGTATGCAGCAGTCTTTCACACGTGGCCAAGATAAGGTTGTGAAAAAGCATAAGAAAAATAAGGGTTCTTGGTGAGTCTTTTTTTTCTTCTGCCTAAAGTATTACCTTTTTTTGTCTCTCATAGTATAATTTCTCATAATGTAATTGTCCAGAAGAGGATATTAACATTATTACAATATTATCTATTAAACTACAGATCTTATTTGAACTTCACCAATTTTTATTGATGTCCTTTTTTTCTGTTCTTTGATCCAATCCAGAATCTCCCATTGCAGGTAGTTGCTGTTTCTCTTAGTCTTCTCCTGTCTGTAATAGTTCCTTAGTCTTTCATTGACTTTCATGACTTTCACACTTTGGAAGAAGAGCGATCATTTATTTTGCAGAATGTCCCTTAATTTGGGTTTTTCTGATATGTACTTGTGTTTGAACACAGGTTATACATTTTTGGTAAGAGCATAAAAATAAGTTATGTTTTGTCTTTCTTAGTGCATTGTGTCAAGGGGTTAACGATGTTGCCGTGTCATAGGGTTTATTTTAATCATTTGGTAGAGTTAGTGTCTGCTAGTTTTCTCCACTAGACATTATCTTCCCCAGTTTTTGATCAAACTGAAAGTCAGAGAGTTTTGGTTAAAAAGACACAAATTTGAGGTTAAGCCGGTTTGGATGCAATGCTCAGTTCTTTGCCTCCTGTCTGTGAGAAATTAGAACACAGATAAGTGAATCTCACTCTGGGTCTCAACTTCTTCAGTTGTGAAATGGGAATTCTGCAAGTACCCTTCTCATGAGGGAAATATGAATCTTAGTTCACATTCTCATATGTAGAAATCCCTTTAAATCTACATAAATTGGCAAAGGTCTCAGAGTGCCACATCCCAGACAAAGGCACCGCCACATCTATCACTGGTTCACATTGGTTACCTTGGAGTTCCATACTCTCCCAGGGCAAGGGTTCCCATCAGATTTGGTGGCCTGGCTGCACTGGACTTTACTCAATCTTGGGCATCTCTGGTGAGGCAGGGAGCTTCTACAATTGGCAGAAGTTATCTACTCTATGGTTTTCATTTCTCTGAGGCCTTGTGTGGAAGTGGTGTGAAGAGTCCCACTGCGTTAGGGATCCACCAGTATTTTCAGAGAAAAATCTATCTCTTTCCTATTTTTCCCCATCAAAAGTATACACCTGGGCCAGGTGCGATGGCTCATGACTGTAATCCCAGCACTTTAAAAGGCCAAGGTGGGTAGATCAGTTCAGGTCAGGAGTTCAAGAACAGCCTGGCCAACATAGAGAAATTCCGTCATTACTAAAAATACAAAAATGAGCCAGGCGTGGTGGCACATGCCTGTAGTCCCAGCTACTTGGGGGGCTGAGGCATGAGAATCACTATAACCAAGGAGGCGGAGGTTGCAATGAGCTGAAATCACACCACTGCACTCCAGCCTGGTTGACAGAGCAAGACTCTGTCTCAAAAAACAAATAAACAAACAAACAAACAAAAAACAGAAAACAAAACAATTCACCAAAAACCAACCAACCAAACAAAAAAACACACAAAAAATTTATCTGTCTCTCTACTCATATGCCCAGAATCCTTAAATAATCAATGAGTTTAGATTTTTACCAAAGTCTCTAACTTCCATATTGTAGGTATCCAGAGGTAAAGAATGCAAAGGGCCTTGCTACCTTGGGGAATACAGAGAAAAAAAAAAAATTCATAGCTCAAAAAATGATTTTAACACGATATCCTTTTATGTGGTTATGAAACAGGAAAGTTTCCCTTGTCCCCTTCCCAGTGCATGCGATGTGGGTGTGGCTCCGATTCTTCAGTGTCCTTCTGCTCACACCTCTAGGGGAGCATACACACGGGCCAGTTGTGGGGCTCTGACCCCATGGCATTGTCTAGGGGTGAATGTTTACAGCTCCTGAAGCCCCAGTGGGCGTGTGTTACAGGGTCGTTTGTTAGTTTGCTGTCTATAGGCAGCTTGGGTTAACCAGCACAATTAGACCCTTTACCTTGTTGCAAAGACAGAGAGTTTTCTGTATCCTGGGTTCTTGCCTTGGTGTACTGGAAAAATCAGATCACACGTGGGAGAATGAGTTCAAAGTTTTATCCAGTGGAAGTAGCTCTCTGCCAAAGGGGGAGCCAGAAGGGAGATAGTTTTCCCCTGGACTTGCAGTGCTCAGCGGCTGTGGCTCTTCTCCAACTGCCCCGGCCAAACTCTGCCTCATCCTGCTGGTCGATGGCCTGCTGGGTCGATGGCTTGCAGGGTGGATAGCCTGCTGGGTCAATGGCTTGCTGGCCTGCCAGTGCCTGTCGGTGTGCTTTTCTGCCAGTGTGCTCCTCTGGAAGCCCTCTGATTACCAGCCGCTGGTCTCTTCCGCGTATGTGCTCCTCTCACTCTGGCCACCTGTGTGTCTGCCCATTAGGGTCTCTGGTTTTTATAGGGGTGTGGCGGGCCAGGGTTGTCTTGAAAAATGCAACATTTGGGGGGAAGGCAGGAGTGCTGTCCTCACCCAGGTCAGTGGGGGTGGAGCCCTAGCCAGGGATGGCGCCCTCCTCTGCCCAGCGCTTTGGTTCCCCCTTCCCTATCGTTTAAAGGGACCACGCTCTTCCCTTCCCAGCACTCCCATATCAGTTGTGCAAATATTTCAGCTGAGATTAAACTCCCAAAATGTTGAAAATGTGCACATGACTAGAAATGGGAAAAATCAATTCTAAAGGTGAAACAGTGTTTCTATTTTGTTTTGCTTCTATAGAGGTGGAAACTTATTTTTTTACTTTTAAGTGCAAATGACTCCTTTATTTTAAGAAAAATAATATTTGCCTTTGCCTTTTGGTTATGCAAATGTAACAAGCAACTTTCTTCTGGAATGGATAGATCAATGACAATGTGACTCCAAAAGTTAAACAGCTTTGCCGCATATGGAAAGTTGTCTTCCAGGTAGACAAAGCTGAATCTGAATTGTTTACTTTAGGAAATTAACTTTAGAAAATCCTTTTCTACATATGGATTTACAATGCACTGGCTCTGAAACGTATTGCTCATTCATGAAAGTTTTGCACTTCTGTTCTTGTCTGTGTCCTGGTATGGAGTAGAGTATCAGATGGCTGAGGAGACACAGAGACATGATCTCCCCACGCTAGGTCAAATTATTGAAGTTGAAGAACAACCATTATGTGCAAAATTACATATGACTGACCATTGTGTACTAACGGGGCATAAAGGCAAGATAATGTCCCTAAGGATGGCTTTCCCTGGAAAGAAATGGCGAGTTTCGGTGTTGAACATTTCAGAAGATATTTTTCCTGAGAGAAAATGGTGACTTGGGAGTCAGGCTCTGGACTGGTATGAAGGCAGAAATGCCCCTTCCTTTTCCAAAGTTGATAAATAGACGGTCCACAGTAGACAACTTAGAATGGAATAATGGAGACGTGTTTGAGGCACTACCATTGGAAGATGTGCTGGGGAGAAGCCCAGCCCAGTAACATGTGGCAAGACCGCATCTCGGCAGAGATAAGTGTTGAACGATGGGTTCCTATGGAGAGATATGGTCTGTTGATTCTTAGAAAAACCATATCTGATGACCAGTGTAAAGATCCTTTTGTTATTCTCAAGACTTTAAGTAAGTCATGGTCAAGTCTCAGCTACTACTCTGGGGTCTGAGCAGAAGGTCTTTGCACCAAGTTGAAATGAACTGGTGGAGGGGAAGGCAGGGAAGCTGGGCTCTAGATGGCAGGAGAACCCCAAACCAAGAGTGGAAAGGACAGCTGACCAAAGGGCACTCAACAATCAGAGTGGATTTGGGGAATATGCAGGTCTTCACAGGCCGGAAACATTTGGGACTTAGCAAATAAGAAACCAGACAAAATGACTGAAGTTCCAAAACTCATCTGTGATCAGGGTCAAACACTATTTTTTATATATATATAATAGAGTGACCTCATAAACTAAAGAAATGGGGAATACTTAGATCTCATTTATAAGTCTCCCATTAAAAGTTACATAAAAACACACAACATTTTTAGGACAAAATATTGGTTTTCCTTTCCAGACTTCCTACTAAACAAGAGTCTTGGGGAAATAGGGAAAAGGATTGAAATATCCACAAAAGAATGTCTCATTTGTGAGCTGACGTTAAATTTGCATCTCACAGATTAGGTGCAAGTTGGACATGGTCATGGAAGGTGGAGAGATAGGATCCTTTTAGGCCACTGTAAACTGGATGATTATAGTCAAGTTCATGCATGGTGCTTAAAATGACCTCAGGTACTCTCATGTTAACGTTTCAAAGAGTAAAATAGAAAATGGAGGTTATAGTCTTAATATGAGAAAAGACGTCCAAAAGGCTACCATTGTAATTCTGCCTTCTTGTCAAAAATCAGTCAACCCTTGGCACATCTGCAGTGTGAGAGAGAGGTTTGTAGGTATTTCTAAAGCAAACAATAATGTAGAGAGCAGGCCTTGCCTGGTGGTTTCTGGATGAATAGGAAGACTGGATGGCTTAAGGCATGACTTCTAATTTAAGGCTTCCTAATTGTGCCTCTGTCTTTCTGAAACTTTCATTCAAGTTATGATCTGAAGATAACACCTCAATAAACTTAAGTCAATGTTTCTTCTCACCTTCATAGTCCTAATTGCTAATTTTTATTGACTTCTTCCTCTGGAGCAAGCCCTGGAAAGCATTTTACATTTATTTTCTCATTTCATCTGCTACATTCTATTAGTATCTCCATTTTACTGTAAAGAGCATGATAGGTGTTAAATAAGTTGTGAAAGTCACCCAGCGGGTAGGTGTTAACAGCCACAGTGGGAACCATGCATTCTGACTAGAAGATAAAACACTGCATCTTTCTCTGCTCCCTATCTTCATTTCTCCTCTTTCTTCTCTTCTTTCCTTATTCAAGACAAATTTCTGAGTTCTAAGTCAAAGCCAAAGTGACATAATTTTGGCAAGAAGTGTTATTGTACCCCCAGTTTACCTTAGGAGGTGACTAATAAAATTGACAACCCACCAGACAGGGTGTGGTGGCTCACGCCTGTATTCCCATCACTTTGGGAGGTCGAGGCAGGCGGATCATGAGGACAGGAGCTCGAGATCATCCTGGCCAACATGGTGAAACCCCGTCTCTACTAAAAATACAAAAATTAGTTGGGCATGGTGGTGCATGCCTGTAGTCCCAGCTACTCTAGAGGCTGAGGCAAGAGAATCGCTTGAACCTGGGAGACAGAGGTTGCGGTGAGCTGAGAGCGTGCCACTGCACTCCAGCCTGGCAACTGAACGAGACTCTATCTCAAGAAAAAAAAAAAAAAATTAAACCAGATACTGTGGCTCATGCCTGTAATCCCAGGACTTTCAGAGGCTGAGACAGGAGAATGGCTTGAGCCCAGGAGTTCAAGACCAGTCTGAGCAAGATGGCATGATCCATCTCTACAAAAAAAATAAAATAAATAAATAAAAAGTAAATTAAAAATTAGCCAGTCGTGGTATTGCATACCTGTAGTCCCAGCTACTGGAGAGGCTGGGGCAGGAGAAATGCTTGAACCCAGGAATTCAAGGTGGTAGTGAGCTATGATTGTGCCACTGCACTCCAGCTTGGGTGACAAAGTGAGATCTTATCTCAAAAAAATAAAAAAATTAAAAAAATAAAACCCAAAATGTGTGCACACACATACACACACACACACTCACACAAAGAAACAAACATATAGTAGGGATCTGTGGAGATGAAGATGCAGGATCAGGCAGTGGGAACCAGGGAATACAGCCCAGCTCTATCCAAGGAGACTCAAGATGTAGGAGACGAGATGATAGCTCAATAAATAAATAACTGCCAGGCTGAATTACAGGTGCAATTATAGAGGTGAGCACACTATACAAAGATGAGATAGAGTCTGCCTTTATAATGACTCTGAAAAAGTTCCAAGGGCCTAAACATGAGTACCAAAGCTGAACGAATCTATAAAATAGAAAACTTTCATAGGTAAAATAACTTCTGAACAAAATTCATAATATGTGCTGTCTGTTACACTCATAGTCTCTCCTTTAACAACAACGTGGAATTTTTAGAAAACATATAAAATGTCATAGTCAACTCATCATATTGACACTGAGATTATGAATACCTCTTCCCCCTGTCCCCCCAAAAAAGAAATTCTCACAACCACTGTGCCTATGGCCATGGTTCCTTCTTTTATGATATTGATATTGCTGTTCCGATAATGGTTCTGAGTCTGTATTTGCGTTGCTCTTAGCAGTTAGGATTATTTGAAAGAGACCTTCCTTGTCAGAACAGGGCCTAGACTCAGATCGGCAGGAAATTGATCTCTGGCCTCTGTCACAGAAGTATGAAGCTCTGCAAGGTACAGTGTAGTGTTACGGTGCAGGTGCATTGCGGAGATGACGGGCTGATGGCAAGCAAGGTGAGGAAGCCCTGTTCTCTTTCACAGCTGAAGACAGAGACGTTGCAGCGACAAGGACAACTGGCATGCCTCACATTCCTCAGTGTTGAAAACAATAAAAGGAGGAGGAATGAGAGAAAAATCAAATTTCTACGAAGAGATGTCAGCGGTAAATTTAATGCAGGTGCAATATTCTGCAAACAAAGGACATTTTGTTTCTACTGTCTGGGCTCCGTGAAAACCTGCTCCACCTCCTCCTTGCTGTGTGTTTTCCTTTTTATCAGTGTAAGGTAGATTAAAATGTTGATACCCTTCTTTGGCAAAAGTATTTTTAATGTTCTTAGTACAGCTGTTGAAGAAGTATTAACTTCCCCCAAAGCTTAGCTTCATTGGGTGTAATAAAGCTTTCTCCCCCTTGAGGTTCAATTCGTTTGTTGAGCTTTGTCTCTTCCTGATTGCTTCTGTGAATTACTGTAACACTGTTTTTACCACTTGTTCTCTCTTGTTTCTATGATATAATAAAGGAAATTAAAAATGAAAAAATAAACACTGATTTTAGCTAAAGTAACAAAATTTGAAAACAAAATTTCCGCTATGAATTAAGTTAGATAAAGAACATTTTATAAGAGAAATATATAAAAATGTACATTGTTTGTCTTCCTTTATTTCGGCTGCCACAAGCAGAGTGACTGCAGAGCCATCCAGAGGTATGACTTTCTGATTGATTTTACTTAGTGATTTACAGATTCTACTCTGATAGTAAGATCCAGAGAATGATTTATTTTAAATGCCACTAATGGATCTTAAGTTTAGGCCTTACCCAACTTTGTGAGATGCCTTAGCAAGCCATTAGAGGGCATTTGAACTTTTCTTTGGTAAAGATTCATTTAACTGCGGACACATAAGTGATAGCCATAGATGTCATGATGTCATTACTCTAGGTGAACTAGCACATTGGGAAGAATGGGTGCTCCTAAACCATGACCGCTAGCAATAACTTAACTGCACATTGAAATAACTGCAAGCTATAACACCATACCTCTAAGGCTTGCAAAATTTGCAAAAATATATTTCAATCCTGACTGGCTGTCCTTTTCCACCCATCATCCCCTGTCAAGTATGTAACACTGATGACAGTGGCATTTTGGGGGCCAGACTAAGGGGAAGTGAAATTGGGGATATAATGTTATGGTTTGTGGTTACTTCCATAGTAGTTAAGTTACTGCTAGCTGTGCTAGTGTAGGAACACCACTACTGCCTACTGTGCTAGTTAGAATAACACAAAATCCATAGCTTGTCACTAAACATGTCCCCAGTTAAGCCACTATGCAGGAAAACTTGAAATGCCTCTAATCCTACAGTTCATATAAGACAGAAAATTGAAATTTTCCAAAATTGACACAAACCTACATATTAAATAATATTATCAATATGAGGCTGTGAAACTAAAATCTTTCCAAAATTATCACAAATATCAATAATAAATTTTTTCTAAGAAGGATTGCTTGAAATATCCTCCTGATGTTGCTATAGAAAATATTACAAAATTATTGTCATATGAAAAGGCCATCAAAGAGCGTGTAGCCCAAAAGTACAGGAAAAATGTATTGCAGAAATAGGACAGGTAGATAACTAATAAAGATCATAGGTTGCTTTTCTAGATTTTGCACATTTGAGGTATTTGTGATCTTAAAACAATTTGTAATTGGTATTTTTAAAAATTCTACATAACAAATATTCTAAATAAATATTTAGAATTTTTAAATATTCTAAATATCTACTTTTATAATTGATTTTTATTATCTAATTTTATATTCATCTTCTTAAAAAGGGGCCTATCAATTACATTATATAGCTTCAGGCCCCATAAAATCTGGATCTTCCCATGATACCTGGATCAGCCCAGAGATTATGGAGAGATAGATATTTGGAAGATAATTTTGTATTACTCAAAGGTTATAACATCAGAAATAAGTATTTAATAATAAGTACCCATCTAGTGCAGCTTCCTTAAAGGAGGCATATCAAGAGTACAAAAGCCCAGCACAATGGCATGCACCTGTAGTCCTAGGTACTCTGGAGGCTGAGTCAGGAGGATTGCTTGAGACCAGGAAGTTGAGGCTGCAGTCAACACAGTTGCAACACAGTTGCACCTCTGAATAGCCACTGCACTCCAGCCTGGGCAGCATAGCAAGACTCTTGTCTCAAAAAATTAAAAAAGAGTACCAAGACTGTAGAATTTGGAACGTGAACTTGACACTTAGTATCTGTTCAGTTTTCAAGACCCCCCCATGGCCAGGCCTCATCCAGTCCTATTTCTCAACACTTGCTACCATATGTACACTCAATCTGGTTAAACCAGTCTATTCCCACTCTTCTGCTGGTACATCTTTAGTAGGCCCACTTTAGATGGTTTCCCAACCTTGAAGGTTATGCTTTTCTTACTATTACTCTTCATTTCTCTCAATCCTATTCATCCTTCAAGGCTCATCTTCAGTAAATTGGCCATAACACATCTGGCCCACAGGGCTGTCTGCCTTCTTAACCCTGGTAGAGATGCTATTTAACAAAAGACTACATATATTTTGCTGTTGTATGTTCTGGATCAATTTTTATAATTAGGCAATACACTCCTAAGGACAGAAAATATATCTTATATTTTTGCTGCTTATTTTCAGCGCCTAGCTACTAGAATCTAGCATAATGCTGGCCATATCTTATTTGAGTATCCCAAAACCTTATTGATTATTTGATAATTAGAAAAGTTAATATTTTTCAAATGTAAAAATGAATTAATTTCTTTAAAATATTAGCTATCTCCCTTACAATGTTAAGCATAAGTTAGCACCTACAGTAAAATATTGAGGATAAGGGAAGTTGATCTACAGTAGGAGTTCAAAACTTGGTTCCAAATCTTAACTCCAACTCTAAGCTGTGCGAACTTAGAAAATTTTAGTATCTTCTTTGAGTCCTAGTTCTACATTGATAATGCAGAAATATATTAATACTGTTTTGAAAATTGAATGAAGTTTTGTGTGAAAAGCATATGATATTTGACATGGTTTGGCTCTGTTCCCACCCAAATCTCATATCGAATTGTAATTTCCAATGTTGGTGGCAGACTTCCCCTTTACTGGTCTCATGATAGTGAGTGGGTTCTCACAAGAAGTGATTGTTTAAAAGTGTTTGGCACTTCCCTCTTCATACTCTGCCATGGTAAGATGTGCTTGCTTCCCCTTTGCCTTCCACCATATTATAAGTTTCCTGGGCCTCCCAGCCATGCTTCCAGTACAGGCTGCAGAACTGTGAATCATTGAAACCTCTTTTCTTCATAAATTACGCAGTCTTTGGTAGTTTTTTATAGTAGTGGACTAATATGCTGGGCATGGTTGTTCATGCCTGTAATCCCAGCACTTTGGGAAGCCGAGGCGGGCGGATCACGAGGTCAGCAGATTGAGACCATCCTGGCTAACACGGTGAAACTCCATCTCTACTAAAAAAAATACAAAAAATTAGCCAGTCGTGGTGGCTGGCGCCCATAGTCCCAGCTACTCGGGAGGCTGAGGCAGGAGAATGGCGTGAACCCAGGAGGTGGAGCTTGCAGAGAGCGGTGATCGCACCACTGCACTCCAGTCTAGGCGACAGAGCGACTCCATCTCAAAAAAAAAAAAAAAAAAAAAAAGAATGGACTAATACTAATACAATATTCATCTATTCTTCATTAATTTATCCAATATGTCAGGAAGTCTTGAGAGAACTGGATAAGAAGAAATTGAAATTTGGTGCAAGTTAAAGGATTTCTCTTTCCCTTCCTCCCTCCCTCCCTCCCTCCCTCCCTCCCTTCCTTCCTTCCTTCCTTCCTTCCTTCCTTCCTTTCTTCTTTCCTTCCTTCCTTCCTTCCTTCCTTCCTTCCTTCCTTCCTTCCTTCCTTCCTTCCTTCCTTCCTCCCTCCCTCCCTCCCTCCCTCCCTCTTTCTTTCTTTCCCTCTCTCCCTCCTTCTCTCTCTCTCTCTTTTTTCTCTCTTTCTTTTCTGCTTGCAGGCCCTATCCGGAGAGTTTCCAGGGATAAGTATCTCTATAAATTTCCTCACAACCTCAATCAATATTTGAGTTGAGATTCACAATTAAAATTGGAGTCAGAGGAGTGAATCTGGAAAAGCCATTTAGCTATATGTGCTGTAGTTTTAAAAATTTACCCAATGAGAGGAGATTTAATGATTTTCAAAATCCCTCTGTACTTGATATTTTGTGAATTCAATTTCCTATAAGCTAAATGTCAGATAAATCACATTCCACTTCATCTACTAGAGACATTATCCCCATTAGGCTCCATTCTCATAAGTATCTTACTTCTACTGGATTTTCTCCTCAGCCTGGTAAAGATTTTCAAAACTTTACTATCTTAATGAAAAACAAACAAAACAAATAATATTCTTCCAAAAGCCTCAACATACACTCCATTGTTTTCTTTTCTTTAATTATCACTTTATAGTTCATCTCCCCTTTTAGTCAAGCCTCTGTGTAGAATAGTCATTTAGTCAGCTATCTCTGGCAACCCCTGGTAAACAAGTCAGCATGCTAGGCATTGTGCCTCTTTCTTGGTTGTAGGAGGGCCAAATGCAGCAACTCATCCTTCACCTTAAAAGGAATATCTCAACAGGCCCCTCGCCACTGGACCCCTAGAAATTTTATCGAGATAGAAGTTCCCTGAATTTTAGTCAGATTCATTTCCCATCCTCTAGCATGCAAATGTCTCAACCAATAAGTCCAGTGTGTTTGCTACTTCTTGCTCCCCTGGTGATATTATTCTTGGTTATATATTTGGAAAATATATGAATCCCACTTGTCTTTAAGGAGCAGTGAATAGGAAATATTGTGTGGTCATCTACTTCTTTATGTTTGAATTTTGTATAAGTATGTATATTTGAACAATCAAGTAAGTAATTAGGACAGATAAGAAAATTAAATCAGTGGAGATATATGAGGTGATCTAAAGAAATTTTCTTCACAGATGATGTAGAAATAAGCTAATTGTGTAATGTTGAAACACCTATATTGAAAACAAAGATATATATCCTGGGAATATGGTTTTCTAATTCTTCTCTTATGCTTCACAAATTGTGATGGTTAATTCTGAGTGTCAACTTGATAAGAATGAAGGATACAAAGTATTGATCCTGGATGTGTCTGTGAGAGATATTGCCTGGAGCTGCCAAGGTCAGTAATATACCTTTACTGTCCTACCTCAAGGGTATATCAACTTTGTGTCATAATTTTCTTCTAAGAGACCTGGATCACCTTTTGCTTCTGCAAGATATCACACTGGCCCATTACATTGATGACATTATGCTGATTGGATCCAGTGAACAAGAAGTAGCAAACACACTGGACTTATTGGTGAGACATTTGCATGCTAGAAGATGGGAAATAAATCCATCCAAAATTCAGGGGACTTCTACCTCAATAAAATTTATAGGGGTCCAGCGGCAAGGGGCCTGTCGAGATACTCCTTTTAAGGTGAAGGATGAGTTGCTGCGTTTGGCCCTCCTACAACCAAGAAAGAGGCACAATGCCTAGTGGGCCTATTTGGATTTTAGAGGCAACACATTCTTCATTTGACTGTGTTATTCCAGTCCATTTACTGAGTGACCCAAAAGGCTGCCAGTTCTGAGTGGGGTTCAGAACAAGAGAAGGCTCTGCAACAGGTCTAGGCTACTGTGCAAGCTGCCCTGCCACTTGGGCCATATGACCCAGCAGATCCAATGGTGCTTAAGGTGTCAGTGGCAGATAGGGTTGCTGTCTGGAGCCTCTGATAGGCCCCCATAGGTGAATCACAGCAGAAGCCTCTAGGATTTTGGAGCAAGGCCCTGCCATCTTCTGCAGATAACAACTCTCCTTTTGAGAGACAGCTCTTGGCCTGTTACTGGGCTTTGGTGGAGACTAAACGTTTGACTATAGGTCATCAAGTCACCATGAGACCTGAACTGCCTATCATGAACTAAGTGCTTTCTGAACCATCTAGCCATAAGGTGAGTTATGCACAGCACCATTCCATCATCAAATGGAAGTGGTATATACATGATTGGGCTCAACAGGTCCTGAAGGTGAAAGTATGTTACATAAGGAAGTGATTCAAATGTCCATGGTCTCCACTACTGTCACCTTGCCTTCTCTCTGCCAGTCTGCACCCATGGCCTCATGGGGAGTTCCCTGTGATCAGTTGACAAAGGAAGAGAAGACTAGTGCCTGGTTCACAGATGGTTCTGCATGATATGCAGGCACCACCCGAAAGTGGACAGCAGCAGCACTCCAGCCCCTTTCTAGGACATCCTTGAAGGACAACAGTGAAGGGAATCTTCCCAGTGGGCAGAACTTCAAGTAGCGCACCTAGTTGTGCACTTTGCATGGAAGGAGAAATGGCCAGATGTGTGATTATGTATTGATTCATGTGCTGTAGCCAATGGTTTGGCTGGATGGTCAGGGACTTGGAAGAAGCATGATTGGAAAATTGGTACAAAGAAATTTGGGGAAGAGGTATGTGGATGGACCTCTTTCAGTGGTCAAAAACTGTGAAGATATTTGTATCTCTTGTGAGTGTTCACCAACAGGTGACCTCAGCAGAGGAGGATTTTAATAATCAAGTGGATAGGATGACTTGTTATGTGGACACCACTCAGCCTCTTTCCCCAGCCACCCCATCATTGCCCAATGGGCCCACGAACAAAGTCACCATGGTGGCAGGGATGGAGGTTACACATGGGCTCAGCAACATGGAATTCCACTCACCATGGCTGACCTGACTACAGCCACTGCTGAGTGCCCAATTCGCCAGTAGCAGAGACCAACACTGGGACCTTGATATGACAGCATTCCTTGGGTGATCAGCCAGCTACCAGGTGGCAAGTGGATTATATTGGACCTCTTGCATCATGGAAAAGGCAGAGGTTTGTCCTCACTAGAATAGACACTTACTCCAGATATAGGTCTGCCTACACTGCATGCTATGCTTCTGCCAAGACTACCATCCGTGCATTCACAGCATGCCTCATCCGCCACCATGGTATTCCACATAGCATTGTTTCTGATCAAGGAACTCACTTCATAGCCAAAAAAAGTGTGGCAATGGGCTCACGCTCATGGAAATCACTGGTCTTACCACATTCCCCATCATCCTGAAGCAGCTGGATTGATAGAACGGTGGAATGGCCTTTTGAAGTCACAATTACACCACCAACTGGGTGACAATACTTTGCAGGGCTAGGGCAAAGTTCTCCAGAAGGCCGTGTATGCTCTGAATCAGCGTCCAATATATTGTACTGTTGCTCCAACAGCCAGGATTCACAAAAATCAAGGGGTGGAAGTGGAAGTAGCACCACTTACCATCACCTCTAGTGATCTACTAGCAAAATTTTTGCTTCCTGTTCCTGTGACATTATGTTCTGCTGGCCTAGAAGTTTTAGTTCCAGAGGGAGGAACGCTGCCAGCAGAAGACACAATGATTCCATTAAACTGGAAGTTAAGATTGCCACCTGGACACTTTGGACTCCTCCTACCTTTAAGTCCATAAGCTAAGAAGGGAGTTACAGTGTTGGCTGGGGTGATTGACCCAGACTAGCAACATGAAGTCAGTCTACTAGTTCACAATGGAGGCAAGGAAGAGTATGCATGAAATACAGCAAATCCATTAGGGCATCTGTTAGTATTGCCATGTCCTGTGATTAAGGTCAATGGGAAATCACAACATCCCAATACAGGCAGGACTACGAATGGCTCAGACCCTTCAAAAATGAAGGTTTCGGTCACTCCACCAGGAAAAAAGCCACTACCTACTGAGGTGCTTGCTGAAGGCAAAGGGAATACAGAATGGGTAGCAGAAGAAGGTAGTCATCAATACCAGCTATGATCATGTGAGCAGCTGCAGAAATGAGGACTGTAAATGACATGAGTATTTTCTCCTTCTTTTGTTAAAAACATGTTTGTGCATGTATACACTTGTACTAAGAAAATGTCTTCACTTTATTTTCTTTTCCTTTATTTTGTGACATAAGATTTATTGATTTCATATCAGCATTTTAGTTAGCTTTGTGTAATATTATTTGGGTTGGGGGTTGGTGCGTTTCCAGTTGTAGGAAGGTTAATTGTATTATGTTAGGTGTAATTATGACTTTATTATTATCTTTATTTGAAGATTATGTATGATGTCAGGAGATGTGTATGGGTTCAAGTTGACAAGGGGTAGACTTGTGATGGTTAATACTGAGTGTCAATTTGATTGTCTTGAAGGATACAAAATATTGATCCTGGGTGTGTCTGTGAGGGTGTTGCCAAAGGAAATTAACATTTGAGTCCATGGACTGCGGAAGACAGACTCACCCGTAATCTGGTGAGCACCACCTAATTAGCTGCCAGTGAATATAAGGCCGACAGAAAAACATGAAAAAAGGAGACTGGCTTAGCCTCCCAGCCTACATCTTTCTCCCATGCTAGATGCTTCCTGCCCTCGAACATCAAACTCTAAGTTCTTCAGTTTTGGAACTTGGACTGACTTTCCTTGCTCCTCAAGCTTACAGACAGCCTATTGTGGGACCTTGTGATCGTGTAAGTTAATGCTTAGTAAACTCCTGTATGTGTGTGTATATATATGAGTGTGTGTATGTATGTATATGTGTGTGTGTGTGTGTATATATATATTCTATTAGTTCTGTCCCTCTAGAGAACCCTGACTAATACACAAATGCTCATTTAATAATTGTTGCATGTTGTCATATTCTTCTTCTGTGTAAACTAGCATCAAACAATCTGATGAAATCTTTAGAAGTCAGGTTAAACTCACAAGATTTGACAAGATTTGAGAATATTACCTAAAGAAAGAAATTTAATGAAAAACTGAAGAAACCATGAAGGAATAGATTCTTCCTCTACTCAACCCCCATCAAATATTTTACATTTTCAGAAAACAGCAACATTTGTTGGATAATGTGTGTGTATACATATACAGACACATATTTAAATTGGAATAAAATATCTGAAGCAGCACGAATTCATTCAGTTTAAAAAATGTTTACCTATTTATTTATGATTCATTCATTCAAGAAACATTTATTGAAAACCTCCTAAGAATCATTGGTCTATGGACTGGAGATATAAAGTTTAAGAGAACAGAGCCCTTGCCCTTGAAACATACTGTAAGTACTTTAATAGAGGTATGTGAAGAGAGCATTATGCAGAAAAAGAAGAATAAACCTCCAACTTTCCCTAAAAGTAAGTCAAAGAAGGCTTAATAAAAGAGAAAGGAAACTTTTATCTGAGTCTGGAAGTAAGAGTAAATATTTGTTGAGAAGATCATTTTGAGGAAAGACTGACATTCCAGACAGATGTTCAGAGAACTTGGCTGACCACTGGGTACTGCAGGAACCTGGGATTTTTGTGGGGAGTAGTGGGAGGTGACATTTGAAAGCTGGGCACACACCAGAGTATAAGAGCCTTAAATGTTTTGCTGAGATCCTGGATATATTCAGTGTCATTGGGGGACTGCTGAATAATTAAGTAGTAGAGGGACACGGTCAGAATTGCCCATATCAGTTGTAGAGTACAGAGTGTAGGAGGACATTGTGCACTCAATGATTTAAACATGGTGCTAGGTGCTAGAAACACAAAGTAAGGCAAAAATGGGAAATGATCCTCCTCTTACTGGGCTTACAGTCCAGTCCAGTGGGAGAGGCAGACATTAGACAAATAA
The DNA here is from genome assembly GCF_008728515.1 of Papio anubis. Classification (NCBI taxonomy): domain Eukaryota; kingdom Metazoa; phylum Chordata; class Mammalia; order Primates; family Cercopithecidae; genus Papio; species Papio anubis. Next base: position 58,504,177 of record NC_044990.1, on the reverse strand, counting down.
CTCCATTGGTGAATATATAATTGCAAACGGAAATAAGTGCTCTGAAAGCAAGGAGCAGATTTCATGAGAGCTTGTGATAAATAAATTTTCACCTAGCTAGGGGTAGTGTGTATAATACTCTAGGATGAATCAAATTAATATATATCCACAAAAATATACAAGGAAAAATGAAGTTCACATTAAAAATTTACCAAAAAACTTAAGCTAGCCCTTACAGACTTTTTTTTTCTTTTTCTTTTTCTTTTTCTTTTTCTTTTTCCTTTGAGACGGAGTCTCGCACTGTTGCCTGGGTTGGAGTGCAGTCGTGTGATCTCTGCTCACTGCAACCTCCGCCTCCTGGGTTCATGCGATTCTCCTGCCTCAGCCTCCTGAGTAGCTGGGATTACAGGTGCACACAACCACACCCAGTAAAATTTTTGTATTTTTAGTAGAGACGGGGTTTCACTATGTTGGCTAGACTGGTCTTGAATTCCTGACCTTGTGATCCGCCCTCCTCGGCCTCCCAAAGTGCTGGGATTACAGGCATGAGCCACCATGCCCGGCCTAGATTTCTTTAACTTCAGATTGTTCTACTTGCAAAAATCTTAGTTACAATAATATATTTTAAAAGGCTTTTTCAATTCTGGAGTTTAAAAATATATTTTCTAAACCTTCAATTTCAAACTAATTACTTAAATATTTTAGAGTACTTAAGTAGGTAATACTTTATTATTTCAGACAAAACTTTAGAAATAGCGATGCAACTTTTAACAGCCTAATTTACTGAGCATGAGATAGAAATGAGTTAAACATTTACTAAATGCATATGATGTTCCAGTCACTTTTACGTCTGTTGTATCATGTAATCTTTACAATAATCTTATAGGTATTTTTACTGGAGAATTTACAAAAGGGAGGGAAGAAAGTTTAAAAGCTTCATGTTCAAAAGTAGAAATCTTCAGGGAAAGAGCACTCTTGTTCAGAAAAATATATTTAAAATCCCCTTGGTTATGAAAGAGGAGAAGCCTTGAATATAATCAGGATGATTTGGAGTAAAGTAAATAGATAAATTCAAAAAAAAAAAAAAACCCAAAAAACAAAAAAAAACCCAAACTGGAAATATTATATGGACAAGAGAGCTTAAAAGCAGGAGATAAAGTTGGCAGAGAGAGAGAGATAAGAGAAAAGATATATTAAAAAAAGATGAAAACTGGGGCTCTGCAAGAATCAATAACTAGAGACAAGTTTCTGGTAAAGAAAATGTTTGAAGGGCTTCAAGAAAGAGAAATATTGAACATTACATTGAAAGATGTCTTTTTGGTTGGACTCAAGTATGGAATCTTCTGATGCAGTTCAAGAATTTAGAATTCAGAGGAAAGAGGAAACTAGATCTAGAGTATCTAGCAGAAACACAAGGCACCCCAAAATTCATAAATATGTATGATAAGTTGGAAAGTAGATTTTCCATCATATATGAGAGGGATATCATCCAGCTTTATTTGAGTCTTAAAGAACATGTGTCACAGCAGGCTGAAATTGTTGAGAACACCTAGGGGAGTGACAGTTGGTTCATTTATTAGTATCCCCATTTTATAGTTAAGAAAATTGAACCTAAATAGATTAATAGTATATTCTAGGTTACACAATAAGTAATGAAGATGGAAATAGAACAGCCATTTTGTAACCACATGGCAACAAACCGGAGGACAAAAATCACATACTAATTTTGATGGAACAAAAAGAAAGAAGGAACCTGGATCACTGCTGATCTCATGAAGCCACTGGGCTGCTTACCTCCAAACCTTTCTACAAGAAAAATACACAGTAATTTCCTTAATCCACATGGGATCCAATTAAATGCCACTGGTGACTCTAATTTTTCAGTAGTAGAACATTTGCTTAATCTGTCAGCACATTGTGTATTGACCATGTACAAACCAAGGCTGCTGTGATAGGAAAAATGATGGAAACAATTCAGGATGGTAGAATCTGCTCTTTCTTCCTCTTTCTTCTTTCCTCTTTGAGCCAAATTCTATAAGAGATAAATCAACTGAGACTACCATTAGACATCTGCAAGCAGAAGATTAGGAGAGTAAATCGACTGAGACGCATATGCATATGACCCAGAAACCAAGTTGCGTGAAACTATCATGGTTTTTGCCTCGATAGGTTGAACAAGGTAAGTTATTCTCTTTCCAAAATAGGGGACAGCTTAGAAGAGATGGTTTTAGATTGATATCTTCAGCCTTTCCCACACCTCGTCTACAAAAATTCCCTGTTGGAAAAAAAAAAAAAAAAAAGAATGTCGCATTCAATGTTTGTATCTGCACACGAGATTGTTTCTAACTACTTCAAGGCACTGACCAGCAGGAGTTTAGGAAAATAGTCAAGTCACAGATGTCAACAGATAAAATACTTTAAAATACTTTAATGAATAAAACTATGTCCACGTGAGATCCTTGGCTATAGTTACTCAGAGAATTGGCTGCAGCAAATAGCCTTAAAACCTGCTAAGTTTTGAGGGAACTATATTGACTAAATAAACAAAAAATTTCAGGAAAGGACATCATCTGCTTGTGACTTTTCAATCCCCCAAAACAGTTCTTAGACTCCAAATTGTACCAGGAACACATGCAGTCTTGAAGGTGTGCTCCCACCCCAGTGTTCAATTAAGATGTAGGGGTGGAGGATTATTAGACCAGAGGGAATCTCCAAGGTACCTGAACTGAAGCTACCAGGTTGGTCAATAAAGAGTTATAGCTACTCTTGTCAGCAGGATCTGATATTTGTGGTAACCATTGGCTTCTCTATTTCCCAGAGGGTATTTTTTTTATTGCAGCTAATGCTATTTTCACTCCACCATTGTACATTGGATATTTTGTATATTTTGCAAGGAGATAACTAGATTATTGGATAAGGAGAAATTACATATGGTAAAAGTTACACTGTCCCAGAAACTCACAATTTGACCTAGAAGAGAAATGGTTATGAATTTAGGATATCACCTCCTTTGGGGACAGAAATAGTATTCCTATGTTTGACAGTGTTTCTCAACGGCAGTCAATATTGGGATTCTAGATGAGATAACTTGTTATTCAGAATCATTGACATCACTAGCTCCTATACACTAAATGCTAGTGGAATCATACATCACTAGCCCCTATACACTAAATGCTCCTCAGTCATTATGACAAGTATGTCTCCATACATTTTATAATATTTACAAAGTGGCAGGATACTAGAATAAACGTGTGTATGAGTGAACATTGGGTAGCCAAAGTGGTGAACTGTGACAGAGATAACTAATTTCATACTAAATATAAATGTTTTCATCTTTGCTACTATAAGAACCCCACCTTTATTTGGGTGAACAATTGTGTCAAGATGAACTGCCCACCTTCCCAGATTACACTGTACTTAGCTGAAGCCCAAAGACGGTATACAGAAATTACTAGATGAGGCTTCCTGGAAATCTTTCAAATATAGTACAGACTCTTCTGTCATGAGACCTCTGTCCTTTCTCTTTATCTTTCCTGTCCTCCTTCTTCCTGCCTGGAACATGGATGGGATATGTGGAGTTTCTAGAACTGTCCTGTATCCATGAGTTGAAGGCCATCAATTCAGCAGAAAAGTACACGCAGTACCTGAGCCCCCATGGTGTCCTTGGCTGTGGCATCAGCCCAGTCTATCCATCTCCAGACTTCTACGTGAGCAAATAAGTCACTTAATTGTTTAAGCCTCTGTTTGGGAGTGTCTGTTGCTGGCAGCCAAACTCAGTTCTAACTGACACAAAGAGCATCTCTCCCTACTCTAGTTTCAGTAAAGATTTCATGGACTAGGGAAGGGCAAAGAGGGGTGAAAGAGAGCATTGAAGTAAATTACAACTGGGTGCTTTTGAGAAAGAACGTTGAACTCTGTCCCTACAGCTGGCTGAATCCCAGGAGGAACCTCTAGAAACCCCGAGGTAAACATGGGAAAGCAGCTGACAGGGAAGTTCTTGCTGGGTTTCTTTGTACCCCAATGAATCAGAGATTATTTTGTCAGTACTATTATGTTCAACTTATGAGAATGCTCAAAGTTAAACATAATGGGAGAGAAAATGAGGATCATTAGTCTTGCAAATTTTTACTCAAGTTCAAGGTAAAAACACATCCTGTGACATTCGTAGAGGACAGTTTTCATTGTAGCTTAAGTACTTTGCATTTCTCCAAGTGAATTGGTTGACACCTGCTAAATATGAAAAGGTTATTGTAAGCACTGGTCCTATGAAATACTAAATCCCAAGGAAAAAAGTGGGAATGCAATCAATTTCTCCCCTTCACAGATTAAGAATATATATAATTTCAAGAGGCAGTTTGCTAGCGTACCACATGGGAAATTTAAGGTGAAGTCAATTAGTAGTGTCACATGCTGTATATCTCATTCGGAAAGTGTCCCTGTAAGAGTTAAATCTATCTGGAGCCACATACTGAAAACCCGATCACAACAGCTGCTCTCTGAGCCCCTTCTGTAGAAAAGAAAGAAAATAAGTTTTAATTAAATTGTATTAATTGGTTTAGCTGATCTGGAAATAGAGTAAGGGTTCTGCTCTAATTTTGTTTTTTGGCTCAAGTCCACTTGTCTTTGACATGAGAATAAAGGAATGAAGCAATAAAATGCCTAGAAATGCCCTGGTAGAGACTTTTAAACTGTCCAAGGTTAAAAAGCAGTGCTATCTCTGAGATGAACTTAAAATTCTGCTGCCAACTCCGAGAAGTCAGAAGTGCAAGCAAGAAAAGAAGAGTGTGATTAAAAACCCTGCTTCCTTAAAGCTCTGCAAAGCTGCAAAGAAAAGGCAGGCATTCTTCCCATAATAGTGAGCACTTGTTATAGAGAAAAGGAGAAGGTTGTGAAAGCATCAGGGTATAATGACCTTATTTCAGGCCACTCAGCGTAAGTTTTCGTATATAAGGTAACTGAAATTTGTAAGTGTAGCTTAACAGTTTGATGTTACCATGTGTAAAATACATTTTGTTTTACTTAAAAACATATTTGATTCCACCTTCCATGCCTGTATTGCAGCATTTTTTACTAGTTATTAAAAATAGAAATTATTTTAAAAGACACAATGATAATACAACATACTCTTTTTTTTGCTTCCATGTATAAGGTAAAGTTTAAATATAGTCACGATCACCTGAAACCATTCATTAAATGGCAAAATTCTGTGACACAGAGAAGATACTCTATAAAGAATGGCTTAAATGTTGTTCTCTAGAAAACATGCAGTTAAAATTTGTTGTTAAAAAAATGCATATGGGATATATAACAAGCTTGCTATAGGCTGAATGTATGTCTCCCCAAAATTCACGTGTTAAAGTCCTGAAATCCCCAATGTTATATTATTTGGAGATGTGGTCTTTGGGAGATAATTAGGGTTCTATTAAGTCATGAGGTCAGGACTGCCACAATGGGCTTAGCGCTTTATAAAAAGAGACACTGGAAAGCTTGCTCTCTCTTTTTCTCCATCATAGGACGACATGGTGAGAAGACAGCCATCTGCAAGCCAGAAAGAGCCCTCACCAGAATGCAACCATGTGGATACCCTGATCTCATAGTCTCAGCCTCCAAAACTGTGAGAAAATACATTTCTGTTGTTTAAACTATGACTTTTCGTTATGGTAGCCCAAGGTGACTAATATAGAACTAATGGGGAAAAAATTAACAGATGTCATTTATAAGCAAAATTTGTAGTAATGAGATTGTATCTGTGCCTTTTGGTTTTAATCCATGACTGGGCTCTGAGAGTGTCTGACTATTACTCTGTGACTGCTTGTCCTTCACACACTCCTGAATGGTGATGCATTTTCCCCATAGTGACAATTGCTGAAAGGAAACATTCTAAATGTTGGTGACTCAGGCAATCACTAAGAGTGTGTATTTCCCATCTGTCTTGTATATTAGAACAAATTGTGTCTCCAGAACTCAAGTCATGTCTTTAGAAAGAGCTATATTAGCTGTTTTCCTTTTACTAGAAGGTACGTGCAGCAATGCTTCAGGAATTGTGGCCAAATGATGATGTGAATGAGACTGGATTCTCCAGTAGGAAATGGACTTGGCCTCAAGGTGAGAGCCAGAAGTTGAAGTGGACACAGTGCTAAAAAGGGGTAATGCTCAGCTGGATGGAGATACTTACATGGGGTAGAGCCAAGAGTGGGAGGAAAAGGGAGCAGAATTAATTTACAAGGAACAAGAACCCACTCTACATCCTTGTCTGGGTCTATTCAGCCACTTAGCTGAGTCCTTCTCCCTCTTCCTTGAGCTCCTTCCTGATTCCATTGCATACCTATATACATACATAGTTTTAAAAGTTCAAAATGCCTGGTTATAGAAAGTTCTGACATACAAAATCATACAGACATGCTCTCTTGAATGCCATTTCTCACCCCTTTCCCAAACTCTAATTGTGTCTTTCCTTCCGATAAGACTGGTTAAAGAAGGATTCAGTGGTCAAGGATGAACAATTTCATGCCCCCTCCACCACAATCTATAGGTCCAGGAACTCACCCTTAGGGGAACCCTCCTGGGTCAGCACCCAGAGGTGGAGGTTGGAAAGCTCCCCTGCAGCTCCTTTCTGAAGGCTCCTCTGTATGACCTCCTCAGATAACATCATGGTCAACACTAGAGTCCTTATGTTCCATCACTACAGTCTCATTTTGCAGTCTCATTGGTATTATAGTCTCATGTTCCTTCTTTCCTGGAAGGCAAACCCTTATAGGAGCATGAAGTTTTCTCCCAAATACATTTGTGACAGGTTTTAAATTCCAGGATGCATCTTCTACTTTCCAGATCACTGAGTCTTCTGGGAGAGCAGAAGGATAAAAACTCAAATATTGAAGCACCCACAATAACCCCATACCCCTGTGGGCTTGTGTGAATATTCTGTGCTATGCAGTGATGACACCCACACTCTCCCTTTCTCTCTCTTCCAGTCAGGGAGTCGGCTTCTAAGGGTCACCTTGTGTAGGAGATGTTTGATATGGTCTGGCCCTGTGTCCACACCCAAATCTCATCTTGAATTATAATCTGAATTGTAATCCCTATGCACTGGGGGAGGGACCGCATGATTAGATCATGGAGGAGTTTCCCTCATGCTGTTTTCACGAAAGTGAGTGAATTCTGGTGAGATCTGATGGTTTTCTTTTCTCTCTCTCATTTATTTATTCATTTATTTATTAAGACAGTTTTGCTCTGTCGCCCAGGCTGGAGTGCACTGGTGTGATCTCGGGTCACTGCAACCTCTGCCTTCCAAGTTCAAGCGTTTCTCCTGTCTCAGCCTCTGGAGTAGATGGGATTACAGGTGCACGCCTCCACACCTGGCTAATTTTTGTATTTTTAGTAGAGATGGGGTTTCACCATGTTGGCCAGGCAGGTCTTAAACTCCTACCTCAGGTGATCCACCCACCTTGGCCTCCCAAAGTGTTGGGATTACAGGCGGGAGCCACCACGCCCGGCCGAGATCTGATGGCTTTCTAACGGGTTTTTTCACCATTCGCTCTACAATTCTCCTTCCTGCTGCTTTGTGAAGAAAGTGCAGCAGTTTGTTTGTTAGTTTTTTGAGATGGAGTCTTGCACTGTCGCCCAGGCTGGAGTGCAGTGGCATGATCTCAGCTCACTGCAACCTCCGCCTCCCAGATTCAAGTGATTCTCCTTGCCTCAGCCTCCCAGGTAGCTGGGATGTACTGTCCACCAGGGTAATGTTTTTGTATTTTTAGTAGAGACAGGGTTTCACTAGGTTGGCCAGGCTGGTCTCGAACTCCTGACTTCGTGATCCACCCACCTCAGCCTCCCAAAGAAAGTGCCTTGCTTCCCCTTTGTCTTCTGCTATGATTGCAAGTTTCCTGAAACCTCACCAGCCGTGTGGAACTGTGCATCAATTAAACCTCTTTCCTTTATAAATTGCCCAGTCATGGGTATTTCTTCATAGCAGTGTGAAAATGGACTAATACAATGTTGACAAAGTCATTTACCATTTCAAATTCATTTTATTTGAATATCCTTTTTAAAAGAAGTTTACTACTGTGTTATAAAAACAATACCTTCATATGCTAGTTGGTTATTGCTCCGTAACAAATAACTCCAATATTTAGTAGTTGAAAACAGCACATTTTCATTGTCTCACAGTTTCCAAGGGTCAGGAATCTGAGTACAGCTTAACTGGATCTTCTGCTTTATGTTCTCTAACAAGGCTTCAATCAAAATCTGCAGCGTCATCAGAAGGCTTGGCTGAGGAAGGCTTGATTGATGCCATTTCCAAGCTCAATAGGTGGTTTTGGCAGCATTCATTTTCTTGCAGGTTGTTGGGATAAAGCCCCCTGTTCCTTGTTGGCTGTTGACCAGAGGCTGCCCTCAATTCCTTGCCAGGTGGGCTTCTCCCAGATGGCAGCTTGTTTATCAAAGCATGAAAGCCAAGAAGGTGATAAAGTCTGCTAGTAAGATATAAGTCACAATCTTTTGTAATCTAATTATGAAAGTGACATCCCGTCATCTTGACCACAATCTATTGGTTAGAAACAAGTATAGCTCACCCTCAACAAGAGGAGAGACTATCCAGGTGTGAACTGCACAAGGTGAGTACAACAAGAGGCCATGTTAGAGGTTGTCTACCATACTAATCATTAGAGACATTTAGAAAATGAAGAAAAATAGAAGGAAAATGAAGAAAAGGTGAAAGTAGGCTTTCGATGTGATAGTTACTCGCATTTATCTTGCTTCTATTCTTTCCAGTCTTGGCTTCTATGACTAAGTTAAACAGACAGGCAAACAAGACTTAGTTATGCTCTATAAAGTAAATCTTATATTTTTTTTAAAAAAAATACTGTAATATTGTAGTGATATTTCCATATAATTACAGTGCTTACTCTTTAGAAACATAATTTTAATAGTTGCATTAAGGTATATTGGATGGTTTATTATTCTTTATTAAATACTCTTTTGTGGCTGGCATATTCTAATTATTTTTCTGTTACAAATGAAGACACTGACCATCTTTGTAGACTTACCCTTTGTTCTGCAGTTTGGATTTCTCTTATAATGTATCTTCAGAAGTCGTACATGAAAGTTAGGATCCTGTTAAAGACATGTGATAAATATTCTGAGCAGTTTCCACCTTTCCTAGTGCTAAAATAGTACCATGTGGGTGACAGATGGCCCCTTAGATAGGTCATCAACATAAGGAAGGTTCTTAAAGAGGTTACAGATGATGTCTCAGAAGAAAGTCAGTGTAAACATGACTATGGAGGAAAGGGAAGCAGGAGGCAAGCAGCAAAAATTTGGGCAGGACATGAATTGGCACCAGGAAGTCTGGGTAGACAGAAAGAAACAACCACTTAACTAATGAAGAGGTAGTGGGTAGGATGCCACAGCATAAGAGAATGGATGAGAGAATGAAGACAAAGGAATAGAATGAAAAGGATGAGTAGGTTTTCCAGGTAAATACTCAAAGATGGCTATGTCAGATATTCAGCTATTGGTGACAAATGTGGGCACTTGGTCATGGGACTGGTCAGAAGACTAGCTGCTAGTTGAGAACAAGACTAAGCAAGGTTAATTTGATGCTGATTACTTTAAACTGTTAAAATAGTGTTCTTTCAATTTCTCCCAATAAAAGAATTATTCACAACATCTATAATTTGCGTGAGCCTATTGATGGAATTTAAATGGATAGTTGAAGAATGAGAGGTTAGGGATTGATGCTGATACCTTTAGCAAGGATCATTTTGTGTGATGGCAACCAGGAAACTGTGAGGAGAAAGAGAGAATGCCCAAAGGAGCATGCAAAATCTGGTGAACTAGAAGCAGAGAATTGAGAATTATCTAATTTTTTAAAGATCTAATTTCAATTAAATTCTTGTACAAGTTTCTAAGGTTTTTTCATTACCTGACTTTGGGAGGTGAGAAGGGAAGGAAAATGCTCACCTGTGTATGTGCATTTTGCACAAAATATTATGAAATTTGTCCCTTAGCGAAAGAAAGGGAAACATTCTACTTATGTGTTTAGGGTTCAGATGGCAAGTGTATTTTGGCTTAAAATATATGATGAATCAGAAAATATCTTATATATTGGTCAGCATAAGCTAGCTAAAAGAATAAATTTATTTATTTAGAAATATTTTTAAAATTTTATTTCTCCTAAATGAGCTAAAACCATTGTGACAATAATAATTAGAATCCTACTTCTTTCTGAATGGATGTTTGGTAGAGGAAATAAAGCACTAAGAAAGGAACCACATATGTCATGTGACAAGACTGGGAGAGAGGAACCACTGAGGAGGCAGCCCTGTTTGGGAGGAAAGGGCAACATAATCAAAGATCTAAGCCCAGCTCATAGACTGAGGCTAAGAATTTGGGATTCTAGCCATGGTGTCTGGATGCTGCTGCACAGAGGCTCAGGGCTACTCTTTCATCTCTTCCCAGGACAGGAAATAGAGGAAACCACATAACTGAGCTCAAGTCCAAGAGAGGTCAATAACATCACACACAGAGTTCTCCCATCTATCCCAAGGAGAGAATGCCAATTCGTGAGGGTATCTTCTCTTGGACCTAGAATGAGATAATAAAGAGCGGGTAGTTGGTTCCGTTTCTTTTTTTATTCTCCAAGCTCAAATAAAGAAACTTGCTTTTATTGTTTGTAGGGGCCTGCTATAAAGACTGCTCAGTTTGGCAGAAGTCTGGTTACAGGAGTGTGTGGTGAAGATGCTTAATGCAGTAGAAACCTGTGCATGGCCGGACCAGGAAGAATTAAATGGGGCTGCCATAAAACACTCTTCCTAGCCAGAGGTCAAGTATATAACAATTCACATGAGGGACTTGCACTTCACAACAAAGACAAAAGAAACTGCTATTGCAAACAAATCTGCTTATGTAAGCTTGCTGGATGCTGAGAGCAAAAACTAAAGCATAGGCATGTTATCATTTAGAAATGTTAATAGGATCACCTAATAAAAGTTATAATTACAGAGTATTTATTATACAATACTGACAGCACTAAATAGGAAAAGCAATATATAGAATATGGACAAAATGCTATCCGGAGACAAATGCATGTCTTTTAATGTTTTTATTTCTAAATATGAATGAGTAAAATATAAACATTAAACTTACAAGCTTAGAAAAAGAACAACTAAGTAATATAAAATAAACTGTAGAAAAACATATTCACGATAAATGTAGATTTTTTTCTTCCTATGAAGCTGAATTCTTTCTCTCTGAAGTTCCTAATCTCTGCTTTAAGAATCACTAGTATAGATGATATGAAAATGCCCATCTCTCAAATATCACCATATTTGCATATGCAGTCACCTCGAATCATGTAGTCTTGTTTCTAGTGGTCTCCTTTAGTAGAGGTTCTGTGTCATAGTGGTAATTCCAGTGTCTAAGTCAGTGTCAGGATGCTCCGTAAAATGTTATTAAGTGAACATTTGAATAAATAAATTCTTATGCCATATATTTTAAAAAACTGTATTTATCTTAATCCAGTTCATCAAATAAGTGTTTCGTCAAATGTAATCCTTATTAGGATCTCTTCTCATTCTTCATTTTTCAGTATAGAGAATTCTCAAAATCTAAATGATAAAAGCATAGCTATCATGGATTAAAAACAATTCCATTGTACTTTTTCTTACAGCTAACCTTGACTAATTCTCACATGTATTTCAGAAATATGAATAATGTCTTCATGCAATTCATGTAAGGCACAGAAAATAGGTATCATTATTTCTGTTTTAATGACAGATTTTGAGGTTAGGATGACTCATGAACAGCTGAGCAGCCAGTCAGTAGGAGAAATCAAAATAGAACGGAAACGCCTCCATTTCCACCCCCACGCTCAAACCTCGAGGGCACCCTCCCTAGGGAGAATGAAGCGTGATGTGCCTGTGAGTGAACAGGGAAGCGCTTCCTGCAAGTTACTAAGCTGCAAAGGCTCAGCGCTCTGAGCTATCCCTGGTGGTGATCAGTGAGAACCACCCACTCTCAATCCAGCTGATAAAAATGGAAGGGAAGGAGAACTTAGAAAAGCAAGCCGCTTAAACGCTGAGCTCCTCTTATTCTGAGGAAGATATTTCATTTACCTTGAACTGAGTTATCTTCAGAAATTACCTGAACTAAAATATTTTTTTTTTTCATCCCAGTGAATGTAACCTTAAAATGCAAGCTACTTTGTTAGATGGGCACAGCTCAACCTGTTTTACTCCCTGGGGAGAGAAAATATTTTTCCAAGCATGTTTCTCTGATTCTTTTAGGCACACAAAATTAGTGAGGCAGGCTTTTATAGCAGCGTCTATAACTAAATTACTTCTGTAAAATAATCAACAATAGGATATAGCAGGTGTCAGTCTTTGACCTGCAAACAAATTATTGGTGGAATTCTTAAGGAGCTTAAGAATATCCTTAGAATACTTGAGGAGCTTAAAGGTAATTTTTAAAAATGTGTTTTAAAAGTATTAACTGTCATCCTGTATCCACAAGCATAATGGCCTTAAGTGGAGGAATTACGAATTGCATCTGTAACGTGTTTGATAAAGTTAAGATGTACCTTTGCCTCCACCATCCAATTCAAATAATAATGTTGTCCAATGCAAATACTAGTTTCCAGTAAGTAGAGTCATTCCTTTTCCTACACCTCAGTAACTAGACGCATGCAAGTCTATCTTACTTATTGAGGCTGCTTTCATAATTCCAGTGGGCTGAGTTCTAAGAGAAATTTTAAAACTGTGTTCCTCCCCACTAAGCCCTGTGCTACAGTACTATAGCTTATAGCATCCCACACCTCACAAATATGAAAAAGGGATAGTCATTAAAACTTCTGCTTAATTCACCAAAAAATAAAAATAAAAAAATGGTTACTGTTACTGCCTACTCCACACTCACATAGTTACTTAATCATCTACCACATCCTTACACCACCAATCCTACTTGCTGGATTTTCTCTGCACTAACAGTGCCTCTCTTTCTCCTTATTATTATTATTAATTTCACTACTTTGTGAATTTAAACTTCTAGAGTTGTTTTACGGTCCCTAACATCCACCCATCCTACCTCCTCTTAAAAAACAAACATGAATACAAAGCAGTCAAGCCATCGGATGGAAGGAAAGGAGCTTGGAACTGAGAGAAACACTTCACCAACAGAATGTAAACCAGACACATTAAACTCACACTTGGCCGGGCGCGGTGGCTCAAGCCTGTAATCCCAGCACTTTGGGAGGCCGAGACGGGCGGATCACGAGGTCAGGAGATCGAGACCATCCTGGCTAACACAGTGAAACCCCGTCTCTACTAAAAAATACAAAAAAAATAGCCGGGCGAGGTGGCGGGCGCCTGTAGTCCCAGCTATAGGGAGGCTGAGGCAGGAGAATGGCGTAAACCTGGGAGGCGGAGCTTGCAGTGAGCTGAGATCCGGCCACTGCACTCCAGCCTGGGCGACAGTGCGAGACTCCCTCTCAAAAAAAAAAAAAAAAAAAAAAACTCACACTTGACCATAAAGAACAGCCTGAGTCTGATAGAGGGACGACAGCCAAAACAGAAGGTTCTTGTGGTGAGATGGGTGATACGGTCAGGCTGGAAAAACCTCTCCATTCCTTCCTGTGGGCACCTGAATTCCACAGGCTTGCAGATGGCAAGAATCACTGAATTACGATTCCTTAGAGTTTTCTGTGTGCTAACCAGAGACCTTGCACAGGGCATTGAGCTCAGGACATGACGACTTCAGTTCCTTGAGCAAACTCAGATAAAATGAGGCGGAATATGTTTCTAAAATAAGATATTCTAGGGAGCGTTAGTAAAATGTGACATTATCCTAGTGTAATCCAACAGGTAGGAGGTTGGATGGCCTCCCAGGCCTTCAACACACTGTATATTTGATGTGCACAAGAGGAAATGCTCTAAAGACATGCATTTTCTTTTACCTTTTAGACTAATCCAATGGAAAAACTATATTCAACCCATGGATCTGTATCCACACAGTTTGACAATAATTTACTTCTTTCTGGAAGCTATGAGCACAGTGTAATTCCTGAGAAATTTTAATAACGATATTTTAATTATCATTAAGTGAAACCTAGCAAAGTTGGCTGTATCTGGAGGAACTCCACTGTGGGAAACAAATTCTTAAGGTAATTTTTTTGTTTCGTATTTTATCCTACACAACCTTACCTAATCTAAAATTTCTCAAGGTAAATACAGCACCAGCCAAGTACTCTCATTTCTGTCTGTCTAAAGGGAGAATTTGAGATAATGGTTGACATGTCAAAAAAGTGGCAATGTAAAATGGAAGCTAAACTTCAGAATGAAGTGTTCCCCCAGAGGGTAAAGCTGTCACTGATCACCTTCTAGACATTGTTATTCTGGCATCCATGACCCTTGCTGAGAGGATCTTGATTGAGATTCAGAGTATCCCAGGAACACTCTGAAAATATAGGCTGATCAATGTCATAACATTTGTAAAGGGTTGCATGATCCAAACTTATTAAAACCTAACATCCAGAATATCTTTAAGTTTTACCTTTTGTTGTGTGATTTCTTGCCTCACGAATTTCTTTTCCAAGGGTGTGCTATTATTTCTCCTACTGTCATTACCTTTCTCATTCGATTCAACCTGCTTTCACAAGCTCTCATTTTCTAGTAATTAATTCATTTAACAAATGTCTGCTAAGGGCCTCTTACAGTCCAGGTCCTGGTCTAAGTGCTGGAGAAAGGATAGTGAAATGAAAAACAGATCCATTGCCTCAAGAAGCTAATGGTCTAGTGAGGGGGCGTAGTAAAAAACTAGAGGGGGTGTAGTAAAAAATTACGGTGGCTCACACCTGTAATCCCAGCACTTTGGGAGGCTGAGGTGGGTGGATCACAAGGTCAGGAGTTTGAGACCAGCCTGGCCAATATGGTGAAACCCCATCTCCACTAAAAATACAAAAATTAGCTGGGCATGGTGGCGTGTACCTGTAATCCCAGCTACTCAAGAGGCTGACGCAGGAGAATCGCTTGAACCCAGGAGGTGGAGGTTGCAGTGAGCCTAGATCACGCTGCTGCACTCCAGCCTGGATGACAGAGCGAGACTCCATCTCAAAAAACAAACAAACAACAACAAAAATCTAGAAAACACCAACCTGGGCTATATAGCAAGACCTCATCTATACTCAAAGTAAAAAAGATAAACCAGGCATGGCGGAGTTTGCCGGTAGCCCCAGCTGCTCAGGAGACTGAGGTGGGAGGATTGCCTGAGCTCAGAAGTTCAAGTTCAAGCAGTGAGCTACAATTGCACCACTGCACTCCAGCCTGGGTGACAGAGTGAGCTCCTGTTTCAGAAAAAGAAAAAAAGCAACAATAAAAGTAGAAAATAAGTAAATTAGATAATAGTGTATTTGAAGGAAAGAACAATGACCAATGTGGCTGGAACAAAACAGGTGATGGGAAAGCATCCCAGATGAGACTAGAGACTAGTGAGGAAGTCAGATCTTCTAGAATGTCATAGGCCGTGTCATACACTCTGAAACACTGTGCCGATGTTTGGGTGTTTTTTGTTTTTTTGTTTTTTATTTTTTCCCAAAGTCCATTGAGAACAATTAAAGTGTTCTAATCTATGATACGATCTAATTTGCAATTTTAGGAGATTACCCTGTTTTCTGTGTGGAAATAGGTAGAAGGGTCACTAGAGAGGGCAGAGAAACCAGTGTGGCTGCCACTGGAGGAATGGAGGATGATGGGGCTGTGATGAGGACAATGACAGTAAAGATGAAATCCGTTCAATGGATTCTGGATATGCTGCTTAAGTAGGACTGAAGATCCTGCTTATGATTTAGACATGATGCATAATAGCAAGGTAAATAACCAGGATTTTATCTTGGCATTAGCTTCATCAGCTGCCATAACAAGTATAATAGACTGCAGGGCTTAAACAACAGAAATTATTCCTCACAGTCTGGAGGCTGAGAAGGCCACGATCAAGGTGCCAGTCAATTCATTTCCTGGAGAGGACTCCCTTTCTGGTTTACATATGACTGCCTTCTTGCTGTATCCTCACATGGTGGATAGAGAAATCATCTCTTGTGTCCCTTCTTATAAGGACACTAATCTCATTCATGAGGGCTCTACCCCCATGACCTAATTACCTCCAAAAGTTCTGCATACAAACAGCATCCATTGGGAATAAGGGCTTCAATATATAAATTTGTGGGGAGGCACAAATATTCAAGCTATAGCAAGAACTTAGAAAATGGTGATGCCATTTTCTGAAACGAAGGATACATGGAACAAACAGCTTTTGAGGGACAGAGGAAAAGACAGAACTACTAGTTCTCTGACATTTGAGATGCTACTATAGGTGCTAAGCATTGAAATTAGAGTTCCAGTCTGGTAAATCATCAGTCTTTAGGTGGTCTTCAAGTCCATAGGCCTGAGTACTGTCACTGGTGGAGAGGACCAGGGACAGAGAGCTGAGAGGTCAAATAGATGTGGATAAAGGGCCAACATACTTTCTCAAGACATAAGTTGCTTTGTATATTGCAGTAAATGATGACTATGTACCAGACAGTTAAATACACATGCTCTTGCCCTTGAGAAACTCACTATCCCATGATGGAAATAGAAGCATAAATAGATAGTTTCAGATAATTTTAGTGTAGCTTATTTAGGTACTTCTTTTTTAATTTAGGGAATGAGCTGTCTCTAGTCCCCATGTGAATTAGTCTCTTTTTACACTGCTATAAAAAACTACCTAAGACTAGGTAATTTTTGAAGAAAAGAGGTTTAATTGACTCACAGTTCTGTAGGCTTAATGGGAGGTATGATTGAGAGGCCTCAGGAAACTTACAATCATGGCAGAAGGCAAAGGGGAAGTAGGCATGTCTTACCATGGTGGACCAGGAGAGAGAGTCAAGGGGGAAGTGCCAGACACTTTCAAACACCTAGATCTTGTGAGAACTCACTCACTATCATGATGAGCAAGAAAGAAATCTGCCCTCATGATTCAATCACCTCCCATCAGGCCCCTATCCTGACACATGGGGATTACAATTCAAGCTGAGATTTGGGTGGGGAAGCAGCCAAACTATATAACCAAGGATTATGGCAGGATAGATAGATAGATCTAGAGAGAGAACAGTTCTGATCATATTTCTGCCCTTCATTTATTCACAAATATTTTTCAGAATTTAATCTGGTCCAGGAACTATTTTAGGTTCTAGAAATACAATCAAGAGAAAGACAGACATAATTACTGGTGTCACGGCTCAGTAGGGAAAATAGACATTTAAGGGATAATCACAAAAATAACTTACGATTGTGATACAAGAGATAATGGATAAGTATAAGGTTTCTCTGAGAGCATATACCGGGCTGAACCTGGCCCCATCTGGTCTAGGAGGACTAGGAAGTCATGTTTAAAGCCTAGACTTGAATGCTGGTTCATTGAAACTCAGGAAATTATAGCAGTGAGAGAAGATTTAGTAAGGGGAGCAGCATAAGGAAAGACACTCAGCTGAGAAGAAATTTGACATGATGAAGGAACAAAAAGAAAATGACATGGCCAAGAGGTGGTGAGGGGGAGCTCAGCTGAAATGTGGGCAGAGGCCAGGTGCTATAGACCTTGGAGGCTATGTTGATAATTGTGACTTTACCTTAAGAGCAAGGGGAAGTCATTGAGGGAAGTTCAATAGGGAGAGATACGGTCAGATTGGCATTTTAGGAAGGTCACAGTTGCTATTTGGAGGAGAAGATTGAGATGACTGGAAAGTCTTCAGATAGTTTGATAATAACCCAGGCAGAGAGGTACAAGCCTCATAAAGGCTTTCAAGAATAGGGGCTCAATCAATGTTTCCAGCCAAATTTCTATTTACTGAATAGGGAAATTACATAGAGAAATTAGATGATTGTTTTTTCCCAAACACATTTGAGGGCTTGTAGTCTCCAAGCACTTTGCTCCCTATGTTTGGAAAGATCTCTGCTTCCAGCTTTATTAGTTAGTTTTCATCCACTATCTTGAAGTATTTTTTTTTCCATGAAGACTTTATTGGCTCTCATTAGTTAATCTAATTTTCCTTTATTAGTGTCCAAGGATTTCTTTTTTTTAAGAATATGAGATAAAAAATGTTGAGGGTACATGACTCAGAGACCTTTCCAGGGTTTTAGCATACCAGTAGCTGGATAGTACAATTACTCCGTAGAGAAAATTCTACAAGATGAATATGCCAATAGTGGAAGGCACAAAAGGGTCAGGGCCTGAGAAACGGTAAAGGATTCCCAGCTAGAATTAGGTTCCTCTGTGACTAACAGAAAGCCCCCAAATAACAGTACCTTAAAAGTTGATTTCTCCTTCTTGTAAAAAGTCTAGAGGCAGATAGTCTAGACACCTAAGGTAATTCTAGAAACCTACACTCGATCTATGTTTTGCTCAGTCAAACTCAATGTGTGACTTCCATTAGATGGTTGAAGATGACTGTTTGTCTCTATCGATGTGTGACTTTCAATAGATGATTGAAGATGGCTGTTTGGCACTGTCTGAATTAAGCCAGAAGGAAGGAGGAAGAAGATTTAAAAAGGCATGCCTTTACCCCTTAGGACCATGTCTCTGAAGTTGTATACAACATTTCTGCCCTCATATAATTGGGCAGAACTTTGTCATAGAGTTACATACAGTTGCAAAGGAAGCTATAAGGTAGCTATGTGCTTAGTTAAAAATTGGGATTCTCTTACTAAGGTAGATGAGGAGAACATATATTTGGAGAGGCAACTATCCATCTCTGCTACAAGATCTGAAACAATATTGTGAGACTATAAACATACTAAAAAGCTCCAGGGATCAGGCGGAAGTCAGAAATTATTTGGGATTCCAGTGAATGGAATGTTGATCATAAACGAGAAATGATGCCTGGGATAATTCCCAGTGAGCCCTGGCTTTTAGAGTTGGGGATGAAGTCAGCCAGCTATAAAGAGCAAGACTGGGTGGGATACTTTGAAATGTCATATCATTGTATATGGCTTTTGTGGTAGTTACTGCTTCTTTTTAGAATAATTCTCATAACTATGTAGAAAGCTCACCTTTGAAACTTCTGTATGCCTAATACAATGCTTCACTCACACCCAATTGTTTTACTCAAGCAAGTAGTTTTATGGTAACTGCATTTGGGGAAACAGTCTTACAGAAGAGTTGACACAATGGGCGGATTCCAGGTGTGCTGTCATTTGGAGGAGGCAAATCCATACAGACAAGAAGTAGACTAGTGGTTGCCTAGAGCTGGAGGAGGGTGGGGATAACGAATGGATTACTAATGGGACTGGGTTTCTTTTTGGGGTGATGAAAATTTTCTAAAATTGATTGTGGTGATGGTTGCATAACTCTGTGAATAGCAGTGAATTGTGCTATTGTACACTTTAGGTAAATGGTATCGTATATGAGTTATATCCCAATAAAGCTGTTAAAAAAGAATAAGAAAGACCAAGTATTTGCCAAGGTGGTCTCTCAAATGTGTTGTTGTTTTTTCTTTGAAGCTCTTAACAAAGTTTTTAAAGACACACAAGAATCATTATGGTTCAGAGTCCTGAATAGTACCAGGCTCTGTTTTGAGCTGTTGTCTCTTGAAACTTGTAGCATGCCTTGTCAGGTATGTTATCAAAAAAAGTAAGGAAAAGAATGGCTTCAGGTCCTACTGCCCTCAAATCTGAGACTTTCAGATCAGAAGTTTAACGTGATGTCCTTGGGCATGGGAGGGAGGGAGGAGGTGTGAGGGGAGATCCACCTTAGAGTTTAACCTCCCTAAAGGTGTATGCCAGTTGTAAATATGTGCCTTGTTGAATTATTCTGGGAGGATGCATTTTTATCATAGTCTCAGAGGAATTTATTGCTTCTCCCACCTCCATCTCCAAAAGAGGGAAGCTTTAAAAATGTGAAGTATAAAATGCGTCATTGGCTGACTCTCTTTTCGGACTCAGCCCGCCTGCACCCAGGTGAAATAAACAGCCATGTTGCTCACACAAAGCGTGTTTGGTGGTCTCTTCACACGGACGCACATAACATTTTGGTGCCGTGACTTGGATCAGGGGACCTCCCTTGGAAGATCAATCCCCTGTCCTCCTGCTCTTTGCTCCGTGAGAAAGATCCACCTATGACCTCTGGTCCTCAGACCAACGAGCCCAAGGAACATCTCATCAATTTTAAATCGGGACCCCACTGGAAATCAGACTGTCCAACTCGCCCGGTAGCCACTGCCAGAGCCCCTGGAGCTCTGGCCCAAGGCTCTCTGACTGACTCCTTTCCAGACCTTCTGGGCTTAGCGACTGAAGACTGACGCTGCCACATCTCCTCGGAAGCCTCCTGGACCATCATAGACACTTTGGGTAACTCTTACAGTGGAAGGCAGGAATGTCAGGCCTCTGAGCCCAAGCCAAGCCATTGCATCCCCGAAGACCTGTACGTGTACACCCAGATGTCCTGAAGTAACTGAAGAATCACAAAAGAAGTGCAAATGCCCTGCCTCGCCTTAACCGATGACATTCCACCACAAAAGAAGTGAAAATGGTCGGTTCTTGCCTTAAGCAATGATATTGCCTTGTGAAATTCCTTTTCCTGGCTCATCCTGGCTCAAAAAGCTCCCCCACTGAGCACCTTGTGACCCCCACTCCTGCCCACCGGAGAACAACCCCTCTTTGACTGTAATTTTCCTTTACCTACCCAAATCCTGTAAAACAGCCCCACCCTTATCTCCCTTCGCTGACTCTCTTTTCGGACTCAGCCTGCCTGCACCCAGGTGAAATAAACAGCCATGTTGCTCACAAAAAAAAATAAAAAATAAAAAAATAAAAAAAGTGTCATTAAAAAAAATCTCATTTCCTAGTTTACACTTATTTTGTTTCACTGATCGGGAGAGAAGTGAAGAGAGGAAAAAGGCTGGGTTAAGGCAGGCAGACCAGGGCGGTGGTGGAGCGACTCATTCTCAATTTCTTCAAGGAGGAAACAATATTTCTTAAGACACAGCCTAAGTTAAACTTGGTAGAGCAGGACGGACTGATCAAATGTGCTTGTTCTCTCTTCTTTTCCTATAATCATTTTAGGAGAAGGAATGGTTTACAGGGACAAACATCAACTGAATGAATCAAATGAAATGAATGAGAAAGTCATACTTCATATAAACACTGCAAACAAAGTTAGCCCTCCTTACCCTCTCCATTGAAGATGCCTGCCACATGAATGATTCATATTGAACCATCAACTCAGTACAGTCACTCTGCAAGAACACCAAGGGTTTGCTTACACATAATTACTCAGAACTGAGTAGGAGGAAATCCTTGTCTCGGATCATGGGAGATAATGGAATTCCAACTAAGGATGCCTTGGCAAAGTAGAAGTACTTTCCCTTGGACCTTTGAAATCCTTAATGAGTTGAATCATGTCAAGTAACAAAATAAACAAGGATGAGAAACATCAGTTGGGTTTGGTCCAAAGCCTAGCCTGCCTAAGATTGGGCTTCCCCCATCATTGCTTAAACATTATACAGTTTTCTATCAGCCAAGCCTGTGGTTTTTTTGTTTTGTTTTGTTTTGGTTTTCTTTTTCATTTTTTTTTCATTTTTTTTTTTTTTCTTAAATCAGATTTCAAAAGCCAGGCACTAGCTGATGGTAATTAGTAGGCATTGGTTGCAGTTTATTCTTGCTGTTCTTTCCAGGCATGCATAATTTTTGTGAAGAGAAAAGAAAATCCAATTACCCCCAAATCTAGTCAGTGTGGCTCATCTGGTGTTGTGTTAGATCTTTAGAAATGGTTCTTAACAATGGAAAGGAAGACATATGGTACTTGAGAACAGCATCTTGCAACCTTATTTATAATATTAAGAAAAAAAGCCTAGTCAGGTGAACATTGACATCCTACTTTACGAATATCTGACACAAGAAATGTTGATCCCATAACACATGTGACATAAAGACTTGTTCATGTCATAAAGAATTTATTGGTGATTTTATTTCTAGTGTCCCTTTTACATTTTAAAGGATTTCCTTAAAAATATTTGACTTGAAGCTTTCTGGGAAAGCTTACACAATAAAACTGAAAACATCTGATACAATTTTGAAGGACTCAGATTCTTCAAAGCAAGGAAGGTGAAAATTTCTACTCAACTTTGTAAAGGTTGGGTCTATAACAAAATATCTGATAGATTAGATTATCTTGTTATTTAAATTACTCCTTGAAATGCTGGTTAGTTTCAGAAACTTCTTTGATCTTTAAGTTTCGGAGAATGTTTTAGTATTGCAATAGTAAATATTAAATAGAATTTTGGTAACAAAATATACCCTTTATCATTTGGATTAACATTGTTAGGTCATGTTTTTCTTCTTTATATATTTATCTCTGAAGAATAAATGACATTAAAGGTGAGTCATACTAAAATTGCATATATTGTTTTTTGCCCAAGAGACTTTTCTTGCTGCAAGTAAAAACACACAAAAAAAGTTATTGAAAAAATTCAGGTCTACATTTTTAAATAAGCCCATTTTGAACCCTTCTGATACAAGCATTGTTCAACAACATTTTGTGTTTATAATAGATTTTCATTAACCACCTTTTGTGTCTGATAGATATACTGTTGTGTTCTGATGACTTCCTGTTGGACATGAGCAGAAGGGCACCTCCCAGGATTGCAAGACCATCTTTGGCTCCAGGAAATTTTTCTATTCAACGTGTAGCAAGACATTGATTACGGGCAGAATTCTCCAGTTATAAGAGCTTTTCTTTCTTGTCTGGATAATAGTTTGATCATACCATATTTTTGCCAAAGGATTCCTAACAGACTCTGACACCTTATAAATTTAAGTCCAAATTCCTCAACATAGTTCACCAGGTTCTCATCATGGGACTTACTGTCTTCCTTTTACTTCCTCCTGCAAATCAAAACCTACCTTCTCTTTCAGGCAAGGCCTTCTTCCTGCATTCATGCTGATTTCCCTCTCAGAGCCCAGGCTGTCCCATACCCATTCATCTTTTTATACATCCAGTCTAAGATTCCAAAGAAAGCATACTTTCTGGACCAGGTGCTACGCTGGGCATCATGACAGCAGAAAGGTGAATAAGGCACAGTCTCTGTCTTTGAGGAACTCATAGTTTAGGGTTGAACATGGACATTTAACCAAATATATAAAGTAACGCAATGAAGTAAGGGCATTCAAGATTACTTAAGGAAGGGATTTATTTTAGGGAATGACATAACAGAAGAGGCTGCAGTCGATTTGAATCTTGAAGAATAAACAGGAGTCTACCATGAGATTTGGATTTTGTCTGGTAAGTTTTTTTATGTCTAGTATAGGCCTTCAAAAATATTTGTTGAAAGAGCTAGCAAAATGCTAAATGAGTTTTGGTGGTGGAGAGCTTGTTTTAATACACTTTTCTTCCCCAATTCTGACAACAGCCTTGTGAAGCTGGTAAGGCTATTAGAGCTATACAAATAAGATACAGGCCCAAAGGAAGTTGACCCAATAAATCGAAAATCTGATACCATATCCATTCTTCTGACTCTAAGGCCTTTGTTCTATCTACTCTGCCTTTCTACTTCCCTGAGTGCTCTTTTGAATTTCCTGACTGCTCCCATCACAAATAAACACAGAGCAGACACTCAACAATTGTTTATTGATTGAGAGAGGCATATCACTTTGATGTTAAAATTTTAATGCAGATTTTCCAAACACTTTAATAGCGCCTAAACTGGGCTTTATACTTCTTTAACTTGGCCCGTTGACATTTCTCTGTCTTTATACTTCCTGAGGCAGAGATAAACTGCCTGCTTATTTGAAAACAAAAGCATGTAAACTATAGGCCACCAATACTGACCATGTTGAAGAATCTCACTCCTAGGATAGGGGGGTCAGAAGAGTGTTAGAAGGAAAAACAAGAGGAGGAGGCAAGTCCACAACCATATAGGAACTTCTCAGAAGCCACTTATCTCTTAGGCAAATAATACCAATTACTCTGCAAGTTTTCTCTATAGCCCTGGGGCATGGTATGAGACTTTTTAGTTGCCCAAGTGCTACTTTCAGAGGTTCAAAACCACAGAATGGATATTCATTTCCACGACTGCATTAATGTATCTCCTTAGAGAAGGAATTGAAAGTCTTTTACTCAGTGTCAAGCTTTCCCAGGTCTTTACACTTGAGCACCCGCCAGCTGTTCTACAGGCAAGTCATGGGGTCATAATTGGGGAGCAATGTTCTCCCCAAATGTATGCTTTCCTTTCAGATAACTCTCCCAGAACACCCCACTGACCCTTTGTGCCTTAGTGATGAAAGAACATTTTTAGGTGAGCTGGTGTATTTTACATAATGTGTTCCCAGATGCTTTCCATGAATGACTCAGGCCATGGTAAGCTGCATAAAATTCTGGTGCAGCGGCCGGAAGAAAGCTGCACTCTGTTTAAGCATGAGTGTTGTGTTGTGAGCAGGCTGAGTAATGATGTTCTGTGAGTGACTAGTCCAAGGAAAAGCGAGTAGGAGTCAGACTCTCTGACTTCAAATGTCAGCATAGATGGAACAAAAATAAGCAGGTTAGTTAAACTCTTTGGGCCTCAGTTTCTCATTTGTGAAGCAGAAAAATTAATGGCTATTTTTCCCCATTTGACTACAGTGGCAGGAAAGGTCACGTGTAAAATCAGGTTGACTCTTATTTATTGAATGTTTCATGAAAGAAGCGTACATGTCATCAGAGAATATGCCTGAAGAAAAAAGAGATTGTTTCAACCAATGTTTAGTGTCTGGTGCTAGGGATATGGGAGTAAACAGATGTGTTCTTGCCCTTAAGGGCTCATGTGGTAATTTAGGAAACAGAGACTAGATAATTAATTGCACATTTAATTATACAATTAAAATTGTGATAAGTATCACACAAGAGAATTATGTATAAGAGTATAAGAACAGAAGAAGTCTAGTCTCAAGAAAAGGTTCTGTATGGGAATGACATTTAAGTTGAATTGTGAGAGAAGAAGGGTAAATTGGGAAGTGGCAAAGATGTGGGAGATGCCTTTTTAAAAAGAGGAAGTGTTATATGTAAAGGTTTGTGAGGCAATCGCACGTGGCAGGAACATAGAATTGAAAGCAAGGCTTCGGGACTAGGGGCAGCGGGTGTGGTACTACATGGTGCTGAGGTACCACTGCGAACCAGCTCACTTGGGGCCTTGTATGCCAAGTGAAGGGCTCCCAATGGTTATTGTAGGAAGTAAAAGAGACTTTACAGAGTTCTAATGAGAATGGCTTCATCACACCTTTTTTTATAATTACACTGAATGCTGGGTGGAAAATGAATTACTGAAGCATGAGAGTACATAAAAGGACACCCAAAAGGACATTTAGAAAATGGAGTCTACCCAGTTCCTTCCTGCTGTGTACCAGGAATCCAGGGCCACTGTTCTGGTGCACTTGAATAGATCCTGACTTTTTGTCCTTTTATGCACATCAAACCACATGTAATGTTCTTATATTCTATTCTTTCTAAATCTCTGCATGATAAGATAAAATGTGATTATTTCTTGACCTGATGGTGATAGGTGGTAAGCTAGCCTCCCCAACTAACATAGCTATATTCTAATAGTATTATAACTATCTTTTCTCTTCATTAAATATTTACTAAGAAAATAAAATCTAATTGTAGAGATAAGTTGAAGATAGTTGGATGAATACATAGATATATAGATAGGTGAAAGATAGATAAGAAGATAAATAGATGAATGTGTGGATAGATAGATAATATCAATTAATATGCTTTTAGCTGCAGAAAACAGAAATTCCACATAATAATAAGTCTTGAGGCAAAGCGGTTCCAGATTAGTGAATTTGTTGATTCATCATCGTTTTAAGAACCTAATTATTTTCTTTATTTCTACCTGACTATCCTCAGCATTTGACAATCTCTCTCCTTTTTTAAATTGCATATATGTTTGTGGGGTATAATGTAATGTTTTCATATAAATCTTGATGGTCACAAGCTGGTTGCTGTTGTCTTGCAATCACACCCCATCAATCCAGAGTTCTGAAAAGGGTTTAGCTCTTCCAGGTGTATTCTTGAGAGATAAGAATCCTGTCTTAGAAGCTCCTCAGCCAACCTTATTCATGTTTCATACTAGGCAATTCACAAGGGAATAAAATGCCTATTATTTTGAATTTATTAACTCAATTGTCTTAGAGTTATTACAACTCTCATCCTGGGACTGAAATTTAAGGCAGGCTTTCTTGAAGCAAAAGGCCTTGCCGAGTCTCTATAGAAAATTAAGATTTATTATTAAGGAGAAAGGGGGAATGGCTTTTGGATGGCTGAGACATCAGTGGTGTCTGCTTCACATATAAAAATGAAAGGTAAATCACAAAAACAGTCAAGCAAATGAACGCTACTCAAAGTGTCATGTCAGCTTGCAGCATCAACATTACCTGTCAATGTGTGAGAAATGTTAATCCTCTGGCCCTACTCAGGAACCACTGAATCAGAATGTTTGAGGGTGGGCCCAGAAATCTGTGTTTTAGGTTCAGTAAGTGACAGTGATGGAGAGAATAGTTTAAGAATCATTGCTCGAGTCAAAACGTGTTTCAGAAGGTTGAATGATACCAAGCAAGGAGTTGAAAACATGGATCAGAGCTGGGGGAGAGGGATCAGAGCTAGGAAATTTGACTAATCAATTAAAACACAGGCCTTGTATCATGCTAATAATGGAGATATTTTACAAGAAAGTCATTTACCATCCTCTGAATCATATTATCTTTCTTATCTACTGGTAGAACCATCTTGGCTGCCAGAATAAGACAAATGGTGTAAAGATAAGAAAATATTCTACAAAAACTATATGAAGAAAGCATGATAAATAATTCACTGGGAATAATGCTAGGCACAAAAGAATTTGAGTAAGTTCAGAATTTGGAAAATAGATAATACATTCTGGGACATAAATATGGAAATGAAAACATGGAGTGACTGGAAGGCATGCTATTTTACAGATCCAGAATAACAATTATAGGTTCTTTCTCTGGACATTCCCAGATGCTGATCAAAGAACACTTGATACAGCTGCAAACTGCCAGCTAGTAAATCTATATGGAAATTTACAATCTACATGGGGAATACTTTTGTGAATCTGAATTGTGGGAGTGGAGATAAAAGTTTTCATGTATTATTTTTTATTTGTATGAGTACATGTGGAAGCCACACACCTGCTACAGATGTTGCTCAAGGAAACACATAAGTCTGACTTATAACAGGCTGAATTGTTTTCAAAATAAAAAGTGTACAAAAGAGTAGAACAGAGTCCACAAAGACCATCCTAAGCACATCGTCTGGAAAAGGAAATGCGTGGATTTCTGCTGCCTTGGCATATCCCAACATCATGGCCAACTGAATCTAACCATAAAAGACTTCCTTTAGAAGAGAAGAAAAGGGCGAAACAGATTCACAAGAGGACTGGAAGCAGACATGTTAACACTTAGGAGGTAAAAGAGAAAAACAAGCTAGACATCAAGCCATGAGAATAATCACCTCCAAAAAGCACCCTGGCTAGCCTCAACCTTGTTCGAAAGGTACTTGTACACAATGAGTTTGCATACTACTTTGAAGTTTTTGGAGGGTTTCTTCTCAAGCAGTGGTTCTCAAATTGTAATGTGTATCAGAATTACCCAGACAGTTTGCTAAAATACAGGTTTCAACTCAGTAGGTCTGTGGAGGGCCTGAGATTGTGCATGTCTAAGAAGTCAGAAATGCAGTTTGAGGACCACACATTGACAACAACTTAGTTAAGATTTTTGAAGTTTTTTTTTTTGTATTTTTTAATATTTTCTACTTTTCATTTTTGCTGACACACACACACACACAAACACACACACACACACAAACACAGCCCTCTGACAAGACATAGAACTTGCTTCATAGTCCAGGAACATGGGATTACTGGTGACTGAAGACAGGTAGAATAACACTACGTTTGGTACCTCTCATGTTGATTACTCAAGACACTTACAACATTAGAAGGGCAGAGGAGGAAGTTCTGCAAGTGTAACTTTTCGTTTTCATTTACCAAACAGAGGAATGAAAGTCTCTTGGAATTCTAGATAGAATGTAAGTATTATATTAGGAAGGAAATAAGGAAAAAAAGAACAAGGTATAGCCAAAAATTAGTTTGCTAATAGTTTTAGAGAATGTCATGTACCTCTAACAGAGAAGTTTGAATGCATGAAATCCTGAACATAAAGTTGACTACTAGTATATTAGAATTAGACACGAGGCATAACTTTATAATATATAAAAATAAGTTACGAGACATAAGTCTATCATTATTTTAAGAAGAATGATTA
Organism: Papio anubis; assembly: GCF_008728515.1. Classification (NCBI taxonomy): domain Eukaryota; kingdom Metazoa; phylum Chordata; class Mammalia; order Primates; family Cercopithecidae; genus Papio; species Papio anubis. The sequence continues at coordinate 58,475,864 of NC_044990.1, read as the reverse complement.
ATTTACCAAAGACAGCTGAAGCTGGACTAGCTGAAAAAAAATATAGTATGTATTAGTCCATTCTCACACTGCTATGAAGAAATACCTGAGACTTGGTAACTTACTTCTAAAAAGAGGTCTAATTGATTCACAGTTCCACATGGCTGGGGAAGCCTCAGGAAATTTACAATCATGGTGTAAGGCACCTCTTCCCAATGCTGCAGGAGAGAGAATGTGCCAAGGAGGAATTTGCCAAATACTTATAAACACCATCAGATCTCGTGAGAACTGACTCACTATCATGAGAACGGCAGGGGACAAATCACCACCAAGATTCAATTACCTCCACCTGGTCTCTCCATTAACACGTGGAGATTATGGGGATTATAATTCAAGATGAGATTTTTGGTTGGGACATGGCCAAACCATATCATGTTGTGACTAGGATATAAAGTTACAGTAATTTTTTAAGTGTTGTGATTCTGAAGTTTTATACTTAAAACAAAAACATAGTAGTTAGTCCATCAACTCTACATGTGAAGATTAGTATTGCAGAGTAACCATTTAAAAATATACATAGACCAGGCACAGTGGCTCACACCTGTAATCCCAGCATGTTGGGAGGCCAAGGTGGATGGATCACTTGAGGTCAATAGTTTGAGACCAGCCTGGTCAACATGATGAAACCTCATCTCTACTAAAAATACAAAAATTAGCTGGGTGTGGTGGCACATGCCTGTAATACCAGCTACTCAGCAGGCTGAGGCAGGAGAATCACTTGAACCCGGAGGCGGAGGCTGCAGTGAGCAGAGACCATGCTGCTGCATTCCAGCCTGGGTGACAGAGTGAGACTTTGTCTCAAAAAAGTAAGAAAATGTACATATGTTTTTTAAAAATAAAATTTATTTTATTTCAAATATACAAGAGTAATGGTTAATGTAGAATTTTCTGAAAATTTGGAAAATTTGACTTAAAACATTTACTCAGTCTCACAGTAGAAAGACAATAAATAATATTTCATTGCATTTTTAGTCTTTTAAGCATCTTCTATATAATTTTGATACATAAATTTTACATATAATTTTTACAGTGCTCATTTTACTAAATATTATGAGTGTTTTTCCATTATTAGAAATAACCATTAGTATATTTAATATCTACATGGACTGAATGTACAATTTACTTGAATTTCTTTTTATGGTCAAATCCTTTGTTTCTGCCTTTCCTCCATATTCTAAATAGCACTACAATGAGCACATTTGTACACAAAAATTTCCCTGTATTTAACATGATTTTCTTTGAATAGATTCTTGGATTTAAAATTACCTGTCTCAGACTTGGAAATTTAAGATGCTTTCTACACATTGTCAAATTATTTTCCAAAGAAGCTATAACACTTCTCTTTCCTGCTAACAATACACTATCTCCAGTATTGAATATCCTAAATTTAATCTCTGCCAATTGGATAAGTAAAAATTTAGATCTTGTTTTAATTTGCATTTTGTTGTTTACTAATAAATTTTTTTCATGTTGGCTGATGAAATGTATTTTCTCTTATATGCATTTGACTTTCAATTCTGTTCACTTTCAATTCAGATATTTACATTTATTTATGAAAAATATGAACATGCATTTCTGAGAATTAATAAAACAAAATAAAACCTAGAAACATAAAACATCTTAGTTGGTCTGGGAGAACCAAGTGTCATAGATACAGAGTAACTTATGCTTTCTAATTTTCACCTTTTGGAGCCCAGACAGTTCAGTATTGTGTTTGAGAAAAATAATTCCAAAGTAAAACAATCATAACATTAGGGTAAATAACATCATTTAACCTAAATCTTTCCCAGGGTAAGCGCAACATCAAAGATGTGGCCTGTTTGAAGACAATTACCCTCAAATGGAAGATATATGGTCAACGTCAAAAAGTTTGGGTTTTTTCCTCAAGTGATCAACCTGTAAATGGGAAGAGGAGCAACATGTTTAGTGGCAAACGTGCTAAATAACTGCTTCACCATTTCCCAAGTATTTACTGACCACTGGAGTGGACACATCCGCCAGTCCATAGTTAAGTAAAGCAAGTTTCACTCAAAGAAAGCAAGTTTGGTGATCTTTGTAGGTTTTCAAATTTCCTTCGTCTTGGAAAACGTGATTGACAAAGGAAGTGTCAAAAAGATCAAAGAACTACCTGGATATAAACTGTATCTGGAAACCCCTTTTTTCAAGATTTATCCGTTGGAGGAAGTGCCAGGTCTTGGTTAACGGGACAGTTGATGTCCTAGGCTATTGATGAAGGCCATAAATGTATGCTCATTATTCTTGTTCTGTCAACAGCTTTTGACATCTCTGTATGACTAATCACAGGTCAACCACGGAGAAACATAAAGTAAATGACTCCCTTTCCCTAAAGTTCAGAAATGCTAGATGCCTAGAAATTGAATTTCTTGACAATTTTGTACTTTTGCTGTTCTTTCTCAAGAACTGTGGGATAATTGATGCTAAACAGACCTATGAATACTTGGTGTGTTGTGTGTGTGTGTGTGTGTGTGTGTGTGTGTGTCTGTGTGTCTGTGTGTGTATGTAAAATAAGATGGCATGATGATGTTCTATATGACACTCTAATTTATATTAGAAAAAAATACATTTTAGAAAAAAGCAATTTTATCATGTACAAATTTAATGTCCATGTTTCTGTATCTGTTTTGTTTGTATCAGTGGTATAATGTTTCCCTTAGAAAGGTGAAACCTGTGCCTAATAAGGAGAAAACAATTACTTCACAAAAAATACAAAGCCAGAACTCTGCTAACATTCAACTATCTACGTGTAGTATAGAAGTGTTTGTGTGTAGCTATCCTAACATTTCTATCCCCTTTTCTAGCATGACAAGTAGGAGGTAAACAAAAATTTAAAATAGAAACTCTGACTTCTCGTTTGGCCATCCCTTCTGCCAGCTCTCCTGTTTACTAGTAGTTTCTGGCCAGCATTGGTTTCCAAAAGCCTATGCCTTTAAGGCAGCAGCTCTTCCCCAAAGGCAATTTTGCCCCCAGGGGCATTTGGCGAGATCTGGAAACAATTTTTTATGGTCTATGGGGTTGTGACTGGCACCTAGTGGGCAGAGGCCAGGAATGCTGCTCAACATCCTACAGTACACAGGACAGCCCCACAACGACAGCATATCCAGCCCAAAATGTCAATAGTGATGAAGCTGAAAAACCCAGTGCAGGAGCCACAGTGAGGACTCTGTGAAAAGACAAAACAAATGAAAGGAAAATCATTAGACGGTTGACCACTCCCCTGCCACAGTCTAGAAAACAATCCATTTGGGTGGAAAGGGAGACAGGACAAATAGGAGGAAGCAAATTGGACAGAGATAGCCTTGGAGTTCCGAGGTGAAGTGTCCTCCCTCCATCTCCTTCCCTGTCTGCCAGGTTGGGGTATCAGAAAGAGAGAGGATGGTTGTGTTTTGTGTAGTCAGATAGGATCACAAGGAGATGATGATTACTGTGCCTCAGCACAGAAGCAACAAAAAGGTATGAGTTACCCAGGCCTGGTTTGGAACAAGTTTAGAGAATGTCATTTCTAAAAGGGACTTGTGGACGGGAACGAGAGATACCTCAGAGGCTACCTGTGTGAGCCAGTGACTGAGGATTAAATGGGATCCTACCTGAGTACCTAGGTACCTCTGTAATGCTCCTTGATCATGGATACAACCCTGGAGAAGGGGAGCTGACAAAATTGGCTTTCCCCTGGTCCCAGGTAAGGGAGGCTGAAGCAAATTTGATTTATTAAGTGTATGGCTTACATTTCAGAGACTGTGGTCTGAGATTAGTGCATGCTGCAAGTAGTTCTTATCCAAATTGTCCAAATAAATTTTAAATACGTGTCTGTCTTAACTCAATCGAAAACAATTTTCTTTTTCATTCTGTTACATTGTGTTAGAACAGGTATTAAACCTTCGAAGTGAAATGGTGTTTGATTTTGTGATCCCTCCTCTTCCATCGCCAAAAGGATTTTATAATGCTACTCTTTGTGTGTGTGTGTGTGTGTGTGTGTGTGTGTGTGTGTGTGTGTGTATCAGGGCCTAGTGACATAACTGAAGACCATCTAGTGGGTTTAAACCCAGGGCTAACTGAGTATAAAATATCTGGTTCAAACACATTTCAAATACCAAACTGTCATAATATTAAGGAAAACTTAGTTGTAAAAAAAGTCATTATCTGGTGTGATAAGCATAGCTTTTGAGTATTTGGTCTGGCTGGTCTTAAAAAATAATAAAAAAAAGAAATGCAAGATTATGTAACAGCCCAGCACAGACACCTTTTTTAACTAAAGTCAGTATTATCTTTCAAGGGTGTCACAGTTCTATTGATTTGAGTCTTCACCCAGAAACCTAGGGAATTTACCCAACTGTTCATCAAGAATTCTGGACACCATTATCAAAGGAGAAGGACGTGTGTTGACAGAGGAACACCTGCTGCCAGCCCGGCAACAATCCAATGTTTGTGCCCCAACCCAAAGCGAGAGGAAGGCTTTGTTTCCACAGCACATCTACTCCACTGTCCTCTTTGGGGGCAAGCTGCTCCTGTGGGTGGGGTGGGTCTTGTCTCTCTCTTTCAGGTACCAATTTGTTTATTTGCTTTCTCTAAACCGTTCTGTGAATCCTTTTCTCTCATTGGAGACTAAATGTTAAGAAGAAAACCTGGAAATTCTCTTCTTTCCTCAGTAAGGATAATTACTTATCAGACAGTCCTTGTTACTATACTCAGCTGCCATAAATACAAGTTGACTTGAGACTAACTAATAGTGACATCTACTCTGGTTTCCTTCCAACAAACTTACATCGGGATTGGGTATCCTTCCCCAAAGCATCACTGCTTATGGCTAACTCTTTGATAATGCTCCCGTTTACTTCTTGAGGCACTGGGACATATTATATAAATTAAATGAGTAAAAACATTATCCTGTTATAAAGATATTTCTTGGAGTTCAGAAATAACAAATCTCATCAGAGTTCAAAGATACATAAAACCATTTCTAAGCTACAGGTTAATCTCTTCTTCATCGATAATATTTTATCTTCCCAAACAGCCTGGAATTGCTGGAAATGTGTCATGTTTTCTTCTCTCAGATTACATAGACATTGCTTTACTCTTTATTTTGGAACTCATTCCCATCTTTGACATGTCAAAGTGAAAGAGATTAAAGTTATTCCTGATCTGCATAGAACTTTATCTAGCATTAGCCTCAGCCTTTACAGAAATTGTCTTCCCAGTTGGAAGTCACCATTATTTTACAATAGTGGTATCATCATAAAATGTCCTTTGTAGAGGAAAAGAATGTTAGAAGGATCTTAAATAGACACTCAGGAGAAATATTATGACACAGAGGAGGAGATAATATTGAGCAGAAGCTTCACAATTGTCTTTGTAGTTCTGACGATTTATTACAGTTAAATACTTATATCATTCTTCTATAAAGACAACGCCAAGGGAAAGAAAGGCCAAAATCTATCAGGAAGGACCACAGTACCAGAAGTAAAATTATTGGCAGCATGATGTAATGAATGGAACATGGATTTTAATATAACATTCATTTTAACATACTCATTAATAGAACCCCTAATATATCAATATCATTATTTCATCTTAAATAAAAAATTTATTTCACATTTCTTATGTAAAATAGTGGTGCAGGATTTTTGTATGAATTAAATGAGAGAAGTATATTCATGCACTTAGCACAATAACCACTTGCAGTACAATCTCAGCTATGCTGGTTTTCTATCCTACTTTCCTGGTCCTTGGTTGATTTAAATGGCTTTCTGATTTTTTGGCCCAGAGTTGTTGACATTCACCTGAGTCTGACCATAATCCCAGACCTACAGAATAGTTTTGATATTTGAGATGAACAACAACAACAAAAAACTTTCAGTTATCAGCAGCTATGTGAATAGGTATTTCTGTGACTCGGTGCCAGTACAAAGGCTATATAGTTCAGTATTTCCCATAGTATCCCACAAACTACTTTGTTTTACTCTCTTAGCCCCTTTCATACTTGTTTCAACTCTTCTTCCTTCCCCATCTTGCCTGAAGCTGCGTTGCTCAAATCTTTTCTTCTCTCTGCCTTTCATTCCACTTTCCTTATTTCTCTTCAGCCCCCAATCACTCTTTTTGCTAACTATATCAAAATAAATGCCTCATGGTTCAACACTTTGTTGAAATAAAATTCCCATGGTGACTAAAAAGTTGTACCAAAAAAACACTTCATACAAACTAAAATTTTGTATGAAACAAACTTTTGGTAGGAATGGATTACTAAAAAACTTAAACTTGATCTTCCAAATTGCTTTCTGTTAATAGTGTCAAAATCTATATTTGTTCTTCAGAGGTAGCAACAGTAGGCAAAACAAAAACAAACAAAAAACTATATTTGTTAATCCTTTTCTTGGTTCCTTAATAGGCCTGTCTCATCCAGATAGCAATAGCGATGATGACTTTCCTATTCTTAAACTCTTGCGCTGTGACAGGCACTCTGTGAAGGCCTTACCTCATTTATCCGAGAGCTTATGAAGTAGTTCCATTCTACCTTCAAGGAAACTGAGGCTTGTAGAGATTACACAGCTTGCCTCCGAGGGTGAATGTTGGATCTGAAATCAAAGCAAAGCCCATGTTCATAAACAAACATAACAGAGAGTGGGCAACGAAATAATTCCCAATGAACAGAAGAAAATCTTGGTCAAAGACTGAGTTATTTTAAACCATGCTTCAATGTGTCCAAGAACTACCCCCTACCCACCTAGAATTTCTATTATCCATAAAGCATGTCATTATTGGTGTAACATATTTAACACCAATGAAACCATTCCTATAACCTATAAAGCCTTTGGCAGTAAAAGTATCACTTCCACATATCTTGAGTCCAGTCATGGAAATAAGTGGTACCAAGCTCAGTGAAGAGATTTTCTTTATGTACTTCCTATTAGTATATTTAAAATGTGATACTAAATCATATTCCTTGGGTGGACATCTATTTATTTCACATTGTTTAGTTATATCTTGGCTTAGAGATAGAGGGTTAAATAATGTATTTCCTGGTTATTTATAGGTTTGACTACCTATAAAAGAAACTCCAAATAACAGTGACTGAAAGACAGAAGTTTATCCCTTTCTCATTTAAAAAAATCTGATGAAGGAAGCTCAGAGCTGTTACAGTTTCGTAGTTATCTGGCAACTTAGCCACTTCTAAATTTTCATTTTACCTTTCCCATAATGGAGTTCTCATTCTCCTCATCTAAGGTGGTGTATTAGACCACCTTAGAGTGTAACAAATTACCACAGACTTGCTGATTTAAACCAACAGAAATGTATGCTCTCACAGTTCTGGAGGCCAGAGGTTTCTATAGTCAGTTTCACTGGGGCCAAACCAAGAAGGCTGTGTTCCTTCCAGAGGCTCTTAGGGAGAAGCCATTTCTTGCCTCTTTCAGCTTCTGGTGCTGTGGGCAATCCTTGTGGCGTGGCCACATTGTTCCAATCTCTGCCTCTATGATCACACTACTGTCTCCTCTTCTGTCTGTGTCAAGACTCCCTCTGCTTTCCTCCTACAAGGATACATCTCATCACATTTAGGACCCACCTGGATGATCCAATACAATCTCCCTTTCTCAGGATCTTTAACCACCTGGCAAAATCCTTGTTTGCCACATCAAGTAACATTCACAAGTTCCAGGGACTGGAACCTGGACATTTTTTGATGGCAGAGGAAGGGGCATGCTTCAGGCCGCCACCATAGATACCTAGCCAATATATCCCTGTTCCAAGAAATAGGACAGATGAAGGGGAGAAAAAGGGGGACATCCACATTCTTTAGAACATATTTCAAAAACTGCACACATAATTTCCCCTCTCACATTCCCTTAGCCTGAACTCAGTTACATGGTTACATTTAGCTGTGAGTTAGGTTGGGAATTAAAGTATTTAATTTATTTATCATGATCTCAGCTTTACATAGAAGAAAAGCAGAACAGGTATAGGACAACTAGCAGTATCTGTTACCACCTGCCACCGTGGCCACCCAAATACCATATGCATCTTTCTTTTCACGAGCTCCTGCTACTCAGGGTATCCTCACGAGGGTGTTATTCAAAGCCTAGCAAGTCTTGAATCTCTGATTGATGGGCACTCATCTCTAACAGGTACAAATATGGCTCCTCAACGTGGCCAGTCATCTGCCCCTACAGCAGCATACCTTGGGGCACCAGAAAACAAGGTAACCACAACAGAAAAATCTCCCATTTGGACAAAAGATCACAGAAAGCAGAGCAATCTTAGAAGTTATCCCATCCTGGGGGGCAGGAAGAATGACGACTCTCTTCTTGTCAGTAGCACGAGTTCCTAGGTCATCCCAACTGAAAAACTGAAAATGCCTTCCAGTGGACCTTCCTGGCTCACTATCCTATATGGGTCATCTGAGGTGGACATTGGAGAAGGTGTGTTTTTTGGACCTGCCTAGCCTTTTTTTTTTTTTTGTGAGACAGAGTCTCGCTGTGTCACCCAGGCTGCAATGCAGTTGCACGATCTCGGCTCACTGCAACGTCCGCCTCCCAGGCTCAAGTGATTCTCCTGTCTCAGCCTCCCAAGAAGCTGGGATTACAGGCACCCACCACCACGCCTGGCTAATTTTTGTATTTTTAGTAGAGATGGGGTTTCACCATGTTGGCCAGGCTGGTCTCAAACTCCTGATCTCAGATGATCCATCTGCCTAGGCCTCCCAAACTGCTGGGATTACATGCATGAGCCACTGCATCCGGCCCTGCCCAGCTTTTGTAGGCTGCCTTTTGCTGGTCCTGCTTTGGTGGCCAAGGGAATGCCTTGGGGGTTGAGTAGGTTTTTGTTTTCTTAGTAATATAATTTTGTCAAACACCTAGTGGTCTTCCAGTTTATTTGCTTCAGGTCAGTTCCATGTGTCAATAGTCACGGATAAAAATCTTGTGGAGTAAGAGTTTTCAAGACTGACGATAGAGACTTTAACTTATTACCTCTGGGCTCTGCCTAGCCCCCTCCTCTCATGTTTCAGAGGGGCTCTCTTAAAGTCACTGAAACAAAGAGCTGGGGTGAGGACACAGCTCTCTTCACCTAATTTTTGCACTCAGCTGGCTCCCATTGTCTGTCAGAGAACTCTTAACTACAGGTGCTGGAAAAAGCTCAGAGGCACTGTTTTGTCTTCTGATAAATCTGACCCTTTGCACCCTTTACTTAGAATTGCTTCAATCTGTAGTACAAAGCAACTAGCTTTGTCAATTCCATAAGGTCCAAATAACTGACCGTTTAGTGTAACAATTAGGAATACAGACTTTGGGGCCAGATTGCTTAGCACAAACCAGGTTTCTCACTTATTAGTTGTAAAACTGGCAAGCTCCTTAGCCTATCTGGTCTTCATCGGTAAAATGCAGTTAAAAACAGTATATACTTCATTGTGTTTTTTGAGGAGTAAGTTGCTTAAAATACATAAAGCACTAGAATGGTGTCTGGCCCATAGTAAGCACCACATATGTGTAGTTAGCATTAACTTACTGATGTGATATTACTAGACTCTATCAACTTGTATTGCAGGATGCAGTCTGGTACTAGACTGATTAGCTCACACCTAAGTTTACTTCTTTCGTATTCTCTGCTGAAGCACCAAGAAGTAACCAACATAAGACAACATCTTGAATTGTTTCTACAATTTTCCCTGATGCTATGACCATAGCATGTGGTCTGCTTTCCAAGTGATCCTAGTAATAGTTTCATCATATGTTTTTCCACAGCATAACAAGAGTTGCTAGTTTTTTGGCTTCTATTACCTGCACCCACAGCACCAATCTTTCAGGTTTTGCCATGGCCAACACTTCACTTTTAGGCGTCAAATTCTGTATTCATTAGGCTTTATATTTGTTCGTAACAGAGATCCAAAATACCTAAAGTGTAAGCCTGATGAATCTTCATTTCTTTTTGCATGACAGTCTGAATTGAGGTAGTTTGGAGACAGTGTGATGATTCCACAGTCAGATCTGAGACACAGGTTGCCTCCAGTGTTCCATGTCGACATCACTAGGAGGCTTCCTTACTGTCCCAGTTCAGAATGAAGAGCCAGCCATCACACCTACATCCAAGGAGTAGAAAGGAGAAAAGGGAGAAAGGATATATTCCGGAAGTTGATCACACATACCCACATACCCAAAACTTGTCACTAGGCCATACCTAGCAAGGGAGTTTGGGAAATGAGGTCTTGATTTAGTGTCAGTGTGCCAAACCAAAGCTCAGGCTTTCTGCGATCACTGAAGAGAATGAGAACAGGCCCTAGAGAGACAACCAGAAGTCTCTGCCATTCACTGAAAATTGTTGTTTCTCTAGTTTAACGCAATGTCTGTTGAAAGTAATGCATAGCATGTAACCTACTCAATGTCTACTTTCCCTGCTACAAAAAAGTAAAACCTCTGGGTGCATATGTATTCAACAAAAAATAAAATGAAACCCAGTAGCTTATATCAAATGAAAATTCTATCCTGGACTAGTTTTTATTTCTTAAAATATAGGAATTCCATTTCCTAGAATTGGGAATTAACTTTCATTTGTAGTTTTTAAAAATGAAGATCAAAATATTTGCATATGTGTAACATATGACTGGTATAGGCTTGTTTTATAGATAGAGTGCCTATTTTAACCTATCAAAACACCTATTTTAACCCTTACATGCTTCCTCAACTTGTATATAGCAAAGTTATATTTTTAGAGGGTATAATGACCCAAATGTTTGAGCTGAAATGAAACACAGGATTTTCTATCATATTTGAACATAGAGAGGGAGTATGAAAGACTGCATATCTTCCATTAAAAAATATTTATCAGTCTCTCTTCATGAAGAAAAGAGGGAATTAAATAAGCAAAAATTCGATATTTGGGGTTTTATACCTGACACAAAACTTCAACCTTAGAAAACATTACCAGTGAGCTAAAGAAGAATAAGCAATATATACATGGTTTGTTTAATTCTTCATCAAACAACATTGCTGTATCTGTGCCTAAGTGTTATTTTATTTTTTTGGTTGGTTGGTTTTGTTTGGTTTTGTTTTGGGTGATGTTCAGCATTTTGTGTCCTGATGGGAATTTTAATGAACATAAAACAAAAGCACTGGTACCAAGCTGAGCCCAGCGGATGAATCAGGTAGGCGTGTATATTCACAGCGCTGATTACTGACAATTTTCTTGTGTCACTGTGTCCCAAGTGTTGGTCAATCAGACATATTGCCAGATAGGCATATTTTTTAAAAACCCTGGCCACCTAAAAAAATACATATATAGACACATATTTTGGGGCTAGAGATTAAGCAAATTTTATAAGAACCCTAAGCAAGTCTGAGAACAAACATTCTGCATAGTGCTCTGTTTCAGACGCAATAGAAGTGGAAGCAGGAACCAGCCGAAGAAAGCATCTGCTCTGGACAGCAACTCTGACACACGTCACTCGAGATAAAGTGCTTCCCTGCAGCCGTGAGGAATTAACCCTATCCTCTTGCAGTCAGCCCAGTTCCTAAATGGAGTAACAGCTAATTTATTTTTTCCCTTCATGTTTAGAATACTAACGTGGGAACAGGTGTTCAGAGTTTATTAGTGTAACACATTTTACAACAACAACAACAACAACAACAATTCCTGTAAGTTCCTACAGGTCAGAAAAGAAACATGATTCATTTGAAATGATTCCTATTTATTTATGTTTTTGTGCACTTGTTCTTAACCTTGTCCAGAAAGGGTTTGAGCTAACTCACTGAAACTTTCGGTTTAACTCACAACCCTTACCACTATCTAAGGAAGATTCAGTTACCCAAGTAACTCTTTCAAGGTGTCTGTTTTACAGAGTCTAAAACTGGGATGGAATCTGCTCAGTCTCTACTTTAAAACCCTTCAAAGGCTCCTCATCCTCCATCGTCAAGTCTTTTAATGTGTCGCACACACTTCGTGCCTTCACCTCTTCCTGCTGCCAAAGTTTCATGTTTGCCCTGGCAGTATATGACTTGGCTAGAAAAACATGTAATATAATATTTTCAAAATTATTTTATTGGAAAGAAAGCAGGTCCACATGAAAATGAAGTGTCAGTGATGACCAAATGGGCTTTTTAAGTATTGGCAATTGTACGCTGTTTTGTTACTCTTTTTGTGTCTTTAAGTATTTTTGTCAATTTCTGGAACCATTAGTGCTTTTTAATTTGCACATCGTTTTTAGTTGGTTTTACACCGCCATATCGCAAAAACTTGGAATAGTGTAAATGTCCACCAAACGGTTTGCTCAAATAGGTTATAATGGCATAAACGGCATAATCTCATTTTACAAAAGAAAAAATTCAATAATATATAAGAGTATATGGAAACCAGATAAAAGAATATGGAAAATATTCAGCAAGATATTAATAACAGTTATCTCTGAATGAGTGGGATTATGACATTCTTTGTGTTTGTCATATTGAGATTTTTTTCTTTTCTGCAGTAATAATTTCTTTGCTTTTTTTTTTTTTCTAATAAGGAAAAGGTATTAGAAGAAGGTAATGATGGAAGTATCTACATTTTAATAAGTGAAGGCTTACTGCGTTTAGGGCACTGTGGCAAATTTTAGTTTTAATTGCGTGTTTTAATCCTTAAACTTTCTGGGAGACAGATACCATGAATGACATTTTATAAATGCAAAAGTAAAAACTTAGAGATGTTAAGTAATGTTCAAGGCCACATTATGCCTGGATCTAGATATGGCATTTGAACACATTTGAACACAGACTTTGTAGGAGTTTCTAAGAAGTCGTTATGCTACTCCCTTGTTACTGGTAGATTTGTTTTTTGTGTTTTTTTTGTTTTGTTTTGTTTTGTTTTGTTTTGTTTTTTTGAGACGGAGTCTCGCTCTGTCACCCAGGCTGGAGTGCAGTGGCTGGATCTCAGCTCACTGCAAGCTCCGCCTCCCGGGTTCACGCCATTCTCCTGCCTCAGCCTCCTGAGTAACTGGGACTACAGGCGCCCGCCACCTCACCTGGCTAGTTTTTTGTACTTTTTTTTTAAATAGAGACGGGGTTTCACCGTGTTAGCCAGGATGGTCTTGATCTCCTGACCTCGTGATCCACCCGTCTGGGCCTCCCAAAGTGCTGGGATTACAGGTTTGAGCCACCGTGCCCCGCCGTTACTGGTAGATTTTAAAGCTATGTTTCTATTACAAACAGCACGAAGAAGAAATAAATGGTTATGCAATTAATATGACATTAAAGAAAATAAAGTTAAAAAGGCACTTAACAAATCAAAATGCTTAAAGCCATGTGAGAGACTCTTTCTTTCTTTCTTTTTTTTGAGATGGAGTCTCACTCTGGTCACCCAGGCTGGAGTGCAGTGGCACGATCTCAGCTCACTGCACCTCCGTCTCCCGGGTTCAAGCGATTCTCCTGCCTCAGTCTCCTGAGTAGCTAGGATTACAGGCGCCCACCACCATGCCCTGCTAATTTTTGTATTTTTAGTAGAGACTGGGTTTCACCATGTTGGCCAGGCTGATCTCGAACTCCTGACCTCAGGTGATCCACCCACCTCGGCCTCCCAAAGTGCTAGGATTACAGGCATTAGTCACCACGCCCGGCAAGAGACTATTTCATAGTTTACCAAAATGACCAAACTTGGGTGGGAGGAAAGTGACTGAAGACACTCACTTTCAACAACAAAAATTTTAAAGCAAATCAGTACACTGATCAGCTTTTAAAAAGTTTTGTAACTACGTTGCTTTAGAGACAGATTACCTAGGGTTCTCTGGCTCCCTTGGCATCTTTCTTAGTACCCTGGCCAGTTTGGACAACTTAATCCTCTCCACACACAGCAAATGATTACTTGGATCTTGACCCTTGCTCATGCTCTGGAATTCTCCTCCCACCTTTTAGTAGTTCTTATAAGTCTTCAAGATCCTGCCTCTTCTCTGTTAATAGCCTTCCATTCCACCTTGAAGAGGACTTAAGCTCAATTTCACTGTTCTCCCACATTCAAAACACTTAACAGCCAATATGCCAGGGGCCCTGCCAGATCAGAGCAGACCTGAGCCTTGCAGCAGCACCAGTGCACACAGGCTGAGTATCTACTGCTGCGAAGAAGATACTGTGTCGATCTCTGCAATAGGTATTGAGAGAATATCTTGAGGACAGGGGCTAACAGATATTTGATTTATGTGACAGCACATATTGGTTATGTTGGAGCTGAATTAGAACAGCAGACCAATGCTCATGCATATACACCTCTTTCTTTGTTCTAGAATGCTCAGGAGACTCCTTACCCATCACAGATTATGAGGTGATGCACAAAAACAATAATCTGGCTGCATGCCTGCTTTTCTTTTTATTTATTTATTACTTCTATTTTTTTAACTTTTAGGTTCAAGAGTCCATGTGCAGGTTTTATACGTAGGTAAATTGCACATCACAGGGGTTTTGTGTGCAGATTATTTTGTTACCCAGGTAATAAGCATAGTACCTGATAGGTAGTTTTTTGATTCTCACCCTCCTCCAACCCTCCACCCTCAAGTAGGCCCCAGTGTTTGTTGTTGCCTTCTTTGTGTCCATACATACTCCAAGTTTAGCTCCCATTTATAACTGAGCAAATGTGGTAGTGGTGTTCTGTCCCCGTGTTAGTTTGTTGAGGATAATGGCCTCCGGCTTCGTCTATGTTGCTGCTAAGGGTGTGATCTCATTCTTTTTTTATGCACATGTGTGACTTTCTTGGGGGTCCAAATATCCACAGGGAAGAGCATGGGACCTGCTTGCCATTCATGTTTGGTAGATGCCGGCATATCTGATACAGGGGGTGGGGATGGAGCAGGAGCCAGACTCACTAAAAATCCATGGGCCTTTACCAGACAAATCACCGCAAGAACATCATGTCTGGCATGCCGGGCCTGTCACCTCTGCTTGGCATATGCATAAAAGGAAACAGTCACTTAAAGTACCAGTGAGGTGAGCTTGACCAGTTCCTCACTCAGTATTCTCCAACAAGTCTGGAATATCTGTGCCGCAAATGGGAAAAGACCATTTAATAAATAAAATTAGCGTATCACCAGAGGTGCAGGCATTTCTCCGCAGGACCCTGCCTTTGAAGAGGCATTGATTTGAGAAAGGTAGGAGATGTCCTCCTGTCTGGGGATAGACAGTCACCAAAACTTAAAGATCAATATATGAATGCTCTAGGAGAGTGTGGATGTCCCATTTTCCAGAAGTTGTACAAGACATCTCCATCAGAGGGATGCTGCATTTTACTTCTGTGGCTATTGTAACAAATTACCTCTAACTTGGTGGCTTAAAACAACACTAAAACAGGCTCTAGGGTTCCAGCTCCTAGAGGCTGCCCACATCCCTTAGACCGTGGCCCCATCTAAAGCCAGCAAAGGTGCATCAGGTCCTTCCATTGCTTCACTCTGATATCCTCTTTTGCCTTCTTCTTTCATTTAAGGACCCTTATAATTACATTAGGCCATTGGGATAAGCTAGAATACGCTCCCTGTTTTAAGATCAGCTGATGAGCCACCTTAATCCGATCTGCAAACTAAATTCCTCTTTGCCATGTAACCTAATGGTCGCAAGTTTTAGGGATTTGATTTGATAGTGGACATGTATTTTGGAGGGAGGAGGAACATTATTCTGCCTACTACAGATGACTTAGCAGAGTACAGTGTATGCAAAAGGCAAGAGCGGTAATAACATGGAAAAATGAATGACTGTCTGGACAGGGCCTGGCTGTGGCACAAAGGCAGAGAGACACCTTGGAGGACCATCAGCTGCAAATGGATGGTGAGAGCAAGAACCAGAAAAAGAGGTTGTAAAGCAGAGAACAAGTGGTTTGTGGCTATACCTGAGCAGCTCATATAAAACCACACCCCACCCTCTACAGGATTCCCAGAGTTAAGAAAGGAGAGACACACTGCCTCTTAGCATTTGGCAATGAATTCAATGGATCTGTGGACAAATTGGAAATTAATCTTACCAAGAACATGAATATTGGTGTCTTCTAGACTACTTTCTGGTTCCACATATACAACCCTGAAAGTTCTCTATTATTCAGGAAAGTAGGGGCTTGGAGACTTGACATATAGAATTACTAAAAGGACATAAACGTTGTCCTCACTGGGTGATAAATCATAGACATTACTCTTTAATAAACATCTCCAGGGTTGAATAACATATGGTTTAAAACAGCTAATCAGTAATGATGTGCTAAATGAATGAATGAGGAAATCTCAGGTGGCAGATTTGGCAGAGTAGACAGATTGTTCTTGCATGAATTTTAAAAAATGATAAAATTACATTTTTATAAAGACCAAAATACATTTCATTCATTGGTTTAAACTCATCTTTTTTGGCAAACCTACCTTTTAAAATTCTATTTATCTTAAAAGTGCATTTCAAATGCACCCATAAATACATACTGACTAGCTAGTGGGTGTTTATTGTTATTTTAAGTTCCAGGGTATATATGCGGGATGTGCAGATTTGTTACATAGTAAATGTGTGCTATGGTGGTTTGCTGCACCTATCAATCCATCACCTAGGTATCAAGCCCAGCATGCATTGGCTATTTTTCCTGAGCCTCTCCCTTCCCTAACCCTGCCCCCACCCCCAACTGGCCCCAGTATGTGTTGTTCCCCTCCCTGTGTCAATGTGTTTTCATTGTTCAGCTCCCACTTATAAGTGAGAATATTCAGTGTTTGGTTTTCTGTTCCTGTGTTAGTTTGCTGAGGCTAATGGCTTCCAGTTCCATCCATGTCTCTCCAAAGGACATGATCTCATTCCTTTTTATGGCTGCATAATATTCCATGGTGTATATGTACCACATTTTCTTTATCTATTCTATTATTGATGGGCATTTGGGTTGATTCCATGTCTTTGCTATTGTGAATAGTGCTGCAATGAACATATGTGTGCATGTATCTTTGTAATTAAATGATTTATATCCCTTTGGGTATATACCCAGTAATGGGATTGCTGGGTCAAATGGTAGTTCTGCTTCTAGATCTTTGAGGAATCATCATATGTCTTCCATAATGATTGTACTAATTTATATTTGAGATGTGGATTTTTTTAAGTCATCTTTTGTATTAGCTGCTTAATCTACAAAACTAACTGGAAAAGATCAGTTATAATATGCACAAAAATTAAAATAATGGTGGATTCTATAGCTTTATGTAAGTATATACATTCAGTGTATTTGTGAATATTAAATAAAAGAACTGCATGATTATCACATTTGCCATGTGATGTTAAACCTTAAAGTAGTTTCTCAAAAAAATTCACTTAGTTGAACAGTAAAGATTAGACTATAGATCTGGGTAGAAGCCATTTTTGATCATCTTATGAATGACAAGAAGAGACAATTCATTTTGCTCTAGAGACTGAACTATCTAATAACCTTTAGTGTGGAACTATTTCTCCCTCTAATTCAATCCTTGCCTTTGCATCTCGTCACTGCTAATCTTAGTCTAGATGAATTGGTAGAGCCATTATAACAGTACAGTGGGGCGAATAAATACAGGCATACATTGCAGGTTCAGTTCTAGGCCACTCCAATAAAGTAAATATCACAATAAAGTCACATGATATTTTTTGGTTTCCCACTGCATATAAAAGTTATGTTTCCACCATACTGTAATAAGTGTGCAATAGCATTATATCTAAAAAAGTACATACCTTAATTTAAAAATACCTTATTGTTTAATATCTGAGCCTTTAGCAAGTTGTCACGTTTGCTGGTAGAGGTTCTTGCTTCAATGTTGATGGCTTCTAATTGATCAGGATAGTGGTTGCTGAAGGTTGAGGTGGCTGTGAGAATTTTAAAATATATGACAACAATGATATTTGTCACGTTGATTGACTCTTCCGTTTATGAAAAATTTCTCTGTAGCATGCAATGCTGTTTGATAGCATTTTACCCACAGTAGAACTTGTTTCAAAATTAGAGTCAGTCCTCTCAAACCCCACCACTATTTTATCAACTCAATTTATGTAATATTATAAATCTTTTCTTGTCATTTCAACAATGCTCACGGCATCTTCACCAGGAGTAGATTCCATCTCAGAAAATCACCGTCTTTGCTCATCCTTAAGAAGCGACTCCTCATCCATTCAAGTTTTGTAATGAGATTGCAGCAATTCAGTCACATTTTCAGGCTCCACCTCTAATTCTAGTTCTCTTGTTATTTTCAGGACATCTGCAGTTCCTTCCTCCACTGAAGTCTTGAACCCCTTCAAGTCATCCATTAGGATTGGAATCAACTTCTTCTAAATTCCTGTTAATGTTGACATTTTGACCTCTTACCGTGAGTCATGAATGTTCTTAATGGCATATAGAATGGTGAGCCCTTTCCAAAAGGTTTTTGATTTACTTTGTTCAGATCCATGAAAGGATTTACTGTCTGTGGCAGCTATAACCTTACAAAAGGTATTTCATAAATTATGAGACTTGAAAGTTGAAATGACTCATTGATACATGGACCGCATAATGCATGTTGAATTAGCAGGCATGAAAACAACATTAATATCCTTGTAAATCTCCATCAAGAGCTCTTAGGTGACCAGGTGCATTGTCAATGAGCAATAGTATTTTGAAAGGAATCTTTGAGCAGTGTGTCTCAACTAGTGGACTTAAAATAATCAGTAAACTATGCTGTAAACAAATATGTTGCCATCCAGTTTTAATTTTCCATTTCTAGAGTACAGCAAGGATAGATTTGGTATAACTCTTAAGAACTTCAGGATTTTCAGAATGATACATGAGCACTGGCTCAACTTAAAGTCACCAGCTGCCCTTAGCCCATATCGAGAGAGTCAGCCTGTTCCTTGAAGCTTTGAAGCCAGGCATTAACTTTTCCTTTCTAGCTATAAAAGGCCTAGACAGCCTCTTCCTCCAACATAACGCTGTTTCATCTATATGAGAAACCTATTGTTTAGTGTAGCCACCTTCATCAATGATCTTGGCTGAATCTTCTTGATAACTTACTGCAGCTTCTACATCAATACATACTTTGCACTTTTACTTATGGAGAAGGCTTCTTTTCTTAAACCTCATAAACCAGCTTCTGCTAGCTTCAAACTTTTCTTCTGCAGCTTCCTCACCTCTCTCAACCTTTATAGAATTGAAGAGATCAGGGTCTTGCTTTGGATTAGGCTTTGACTTAAGTGAATGTTGTGGCTGGTTTGATCTTCTATCCAGAGCACTGTAACTTGCTCCCTATTAGTAATTAGATTATTTCACTTTCTTATTCTTATTATTTCTTGTTTCTTATGTGTTCACTAGAGTAGCACTTTTGATTTTAAGAACTTTTCCTTTGAAGTCACAAGTTGGCTGTTTGCTGCAAGAGGCCTAGTTTTTGGCATATCTTGGCATTTGACATGCCTTCCTTACTACGCTTGATCCTTTCTTGCTTTTGATTTAAAGTGAGAGATGTGTAACTCTTCCTTTTATTTGAACACTTATACACCATTGAAGGGTACTAATTCACCTAATTTCAATATTGTTGTGTCTTAGGGAAGAGGGAGGCCAAAGGAGAGGGAGAGAGATGAGGGAATGGCCAATGGGTGAAGTCAGAACGCATACATTTATCAATAGAATTTGTAAACTTATATAGTGTGGTTTGTGGCACCCCCAAAATGATAACAATATAGCATCAAAAATCACTCATCACAGATCACCATAATATATGTAATAATAATGAAAAAGTTTGAAACATTGTGAGAATTACCAAATGTGAAACAGAGATACAACGTGGGCATATGCTGTTGGAAAAATGGTGCTTATAGACTTGATAGATGCAGGGTTGCCACAATCCTTCAATTTATAAAAAATGTAATATCAGCAAAGTGCAATAAAGTGAAGTACAATGAATGAAGTGAGGTATGCCTAGACTGCTACTCTATTTTTAGACAGATAAGTGTTCACTTTTTCTGACATATTATATAGGATTAACATAATAGACAGCAAACCTGTAAATAGAAATTTGCAGAATTTGGTTCATGGATCCAAAAATTATTTTTAAAGTAATATCTTTCTTGACTAATAAAGAATACTTATTTCTTTTGTTCCTCATATATGCTCAGAGCTCAAGGAATAAAACTCCTGATTTAGGTTACTTTACACAAAACAAAAGGCATTCACTTTTCAGCTCATGATCACAAAGTTGAATGTCTGACTTTAAACTAGCTTTGCTCTACCAACTATCTGATTTTATAAGTAGCTCCTTGAAAGTCCAAAACTGGACTAGGATTTGCCCATGATCAAAATCATGAGAAATTACAAACAATATGATTGCTGCTTCTTATAATGAAACACTGAAGTTAAGATTTGGAAGAAGTTACATAAATATTTTTGTGGGGCTAAATCTTTCTTTCCAGTTTTAAAAAAACTTAGTCTCCTAGTCCAGTTTGTATTGCTGTAACAGATACCTGAGACTGGAATTCATCAAGAAAAAATGTTTATTTAGTTCTCAATTCTGGTGGCTGAAAAGTCCAGAATTGGGCAGCTGCACCTGGTAAGGGCCCCATGCTGCTTCCACTCATGGCAGAAAGGAGAATGGGAGCAGTTGTGTGGAAAGAGATCCCATGGTAAGAAAAAGAAGCAAAATAAAGCAATTGAGGATGCCAGACACTTTTTAATAACCCACTTTCTTGAGAGCAAGAGTTCACCCCATGGGAGGCTATTAATGTACACACAAGGGATCCACTCCCCTGACCTAAACACCTTCACTAGGCCCCACTTTCCAACACTGCTGCACTGAGATTCCCATTTTGACATGAGTTTGGGTGGGGACAAACCATATCCAAACCATAGCAACCAGTTTTCCACATTTAAATTTAAATATATTGCCTTAATTCAATCCAAACCAACAAAATTGCCTACTAGTCAGCTGTGAGGAATCTTCTTGGAAAAAAAATGCAAATTAACATATCGAGTATTTCTATATAAAATGGACAATGTTTAAAATAATTAGTGGCCCTAAGAATTTTGGATATTATTTTTATTCACATATTACCTACTATTTTCATGTTAAAGATATATTTATTTGTTGAATAGATTTGTTTGGGGCCCACTTGCGGGAGAATTTAGGACTATAAAGTAAAGAAGTCACAGTTCCTGACTTTTGCTATATGTCAGGAGGTGAGGTTAACAAGATGTGGTACTTAAAGAAAGGCAGGCTATGGAGGTGGATGGAGATTTTTACAGCAGATGCAATGGGGGTTGACCATGGATGTGCAGCTGACCATAAACCTCCAAGTCACAGGCAGGCAAAACTGTGCCACCAGTGGTAGGGCAGAGGCCTCAGAGGAAGGTATGGGAGTCAGAAAAGAGTGGGAGAGGTGGGGTCAGTGATGACTCAGAGGCACAATATCATCGGCATCAAGAGCAAGAGTTTTAGACTCGAGCAGACCCAATTGGTTTGAAATGTCTGCCAAGTCAGCTTATCTCTCTAAGCTTTAGTGTCCTATCTTTTTTTCTTTTTCTTTCTTTCTTTTTTTTTTTTTAAAGGACATTGATAGGAATTCCTCATAGATTTATTGCAAGGAAAAGTGATATAATGCATGTACAGCACTTGGCACAAGGCCTGGCACTGAGCAAATCTTCAAAGACAATTGGCTGCTTTTAAAAAACGATTTTAATATAGAAAGAGGAGGAGGGAAAAAAAGACAGAGAGGAGGAAGTGAAGGAAGGAGAGCAGAGGAGGGGAGGAATGGGAGGAGATCCAGGACGGCTGTTGGTTGTCGTCCAGGAGATATGCCCCTGAATAGCTCAGGGTTCCTGAGCAAAGCTCAGCATATTAGCAGAGAGTAAACCGGGGAGTAAAGAGAATGTGCCAAACCTCATACAGAGACTTGAGTTGATACTGAGAGGGAAAGCAAGGACAACACATCCATTTAAAGCTCTGAAATAAATCATGCTGCAAAATGCCTGGGAAACCTCCAATACACCCTGGAGCCCGAAGTACAAGTTAGGCAGCCATCAAGGGGAATTCAGAGAATAACCCCTGAACCCAGGGGTACCTCCCCGAGCAGCATACCCTTCATCCAGGGGAGGGACAATCCGGGGAACTGTGGTGGGATATTGTCCTCAGTTTGTTCTGGGATTTGGAATGAGAGCCACTTTGCAGAGGAGTAATCACTGAGAAAAGGGATGTAACAGCTCTGGGAAAATTAGATAGCATCTTGAGGAGGTCCAGTAGAATAGGAAAAAGACAAACACATAAACAAAAGCTGTATGCCGTGGTGCAAGCTATAAGAGAAACATATATCAGATATACAGGGAGCCTAGAGAGGACCATGATAAGTTCTGCTGGGGAGGAGACAGGACAGGCTTGGGAGACTCTCGAACCCTGAAGCGAGACTTTGGAGGATAAGTCCACCAAGATGAAAGTAGAAGGCAGGTACATTGTATGTCTATTTTGTGAAGGGTCCTTACGTGCCATGTGTATTGATAAATCAGTTTCTAAAAGTATCTTGTTCAGTGTGTAATGGGTCACAACAATTACAGGATCTTACATATAATATATTTACACAAGTATCAACTTACTGTACACAGAGTACTCCCATGTCTTCTTTAATCCTTATGATAGGACAGGAAGATAGGTCTGGTCGTCCCTAAATTTGCAAAATGAGGACAGAGTTTCAGAGGATGCTGAGCCGCATGCCCAGGGTTGCCGCGGTTTGACTGAGACCAGCTGCCTCCGTATTCATTCATATTCAGCAAACATGCACTGAGTCCCTACACTACTGCCAGGCGCTCTGCTAGATGCTGGGAATACAAAGACAATGCTCAGATGAATTCACAGAAAGGAGGGGGAAACAAATATATAAACAGAATTAAAATACAATGAAGTAAAACCTATTATATGGATGTGCGTGTGATTGCTGCTGAGAATATGCACAGAGGAGCATAGGAAGAGCTACACAGAACAGGTGCCACTGAACTACATCTAGAAGATGAGTAGGTGTTTAGGGGGTGGAAAAGAGAAAGGCTGTTCCAGGCATGAACACTGCACGTGCAAAGCCAGAGAAACACAAGAGAGCATTACAGGGGGCCAAACTGTGAGAAGTTCAGGAAGGATGGTCCTGGGTTGCTGATGAAAGACCTAGGAGCCAGATCAAAAACAGTCTTTGTAGGCTGTGCTCCGGAGTTTGAATTTTCATGCTGTAAGTGGCTGGGATCCACTGGAGGATTTTAATTGTGTGAGTGACAAGATCAGATTTGTTATTCAGAAAGCACACTCTGGCACAGTTCAGTGGGTGGAATGGAAAGTGGTTACCCTGGAGACAGGCAGACCCATTAGGAAGCTATGACAATAATCCAGGAGAGAGAAAATGAGGATAGTGGTTGGAAGAACGGGCAGATTCAATGACTCTCTGGAAGGAGAACTGATGGTCAGGAGAGACTCGTTGGGTATAAATGCTGAACAAAAGGAAGAATCAACAATGATGGCAGGTTTCTGGCTGGGATTTCTATGTGGATAAGTAAATTATTAACCAAGATGTAGAATACCAAAGGGTTAGCAGGTTCGGAGTAGAATATTACAAATACATATGGGACAAGTTGAATTTTAGGTGTCTCTGGAACCTCTAGGTGAGGATGTTATGCACAGTTAATATATTTAGAATTCAGAAGAACGATTATGACTAAAGGTATAGATTTAAGAGTAATCATCAAATAGTTTGTTGTTGAGGTTTTGGCAATCTCCAAAACTACAAGGTCTGGGTACCACTGCTTCTACTCAATTCATTTGCACCATCTCTGAAATAAGTACTAGCTCAAGCTTTGTTCCAAAGTACAAATTAGCATAGCAGCTCAGTAAACAATGTCTCTGAGCTTCTGGAAAGAAAGATGTTCAGTCACCATAAGGCCCAGAATTAATGAAAAGTCAAAGAAATAATAGCTCTATTCTCTAGTTGCTTTTGAACCTCAAATCACTCTTTGGCAACAAGGTAAGAATTTACAGAAACTGCTGAAAAGACCTTCTGGTAAATAGGACAGCAAAAAAGAGTTTGTTTTTAATATTTGTTCTAAACCATATATGTGGTCGTGTTTTGAAACTGCTAGGTCACATACTTGACCTGAATTCCTTTCCTAATTGGAAAGTCAATTTTGATTTTGATTATAGGATATAATTTCTTGACAAAAATATATTTTTTTAAAATTTGATCCTTCTCTTTATACTTTTTTTTTTAAAGAAAAGATCAAATTGCAGGAATCAGATGATATATGCTTATATAATGAATGTGGTTTGCCTATATTTAATTAGAAGACATTTGTTAGAGGAGAGATACTTTTGCTTACTCATGGACAAACAACAACAACACAAATTTAAAAACACATACATGGAAATGATGTTTTTCTTTCAGATCAAGTAGAGATGACCATGATGTTACAGCAGAGCAATGCCAGGGCATTACTGTCATTAATGCTCGGGAAAAACACTAAAGGCCAATTATTTGTCTCCAAATTGTGATATATAGGAAACAATCACCATCTTTATATTTTCTCTTCCCATTCTTATGCATCCTAATTTGAGTCATTGTGGAAAGAGTAGGGGACCCATTTGCCATGCCATATGCTTGCGACATATGGGTCCCCTACTCTTTCAACAGGGACTCAAATTAGGTAAGTTTGATATTCATACCATGTTCACTAGCATGAATATCAAACTTACCGGTAGTATGTAAGAGGAAAGAAGATTATAACAGGTGCTTTATATATTTAATCTTCTCACAAAGTTTTCACAATAATTCTATTCTGGGGATTCAATGAGCTAATACACTTAAAACTCTTAAAACAGTAATAGTAAACTATTAAAGCAGTAACTATCACATGATACATATTCCATAAATATTTAGTAGTATCATTGCTAATAAGATATGTCTTTTTTTTTTTTTTTTTCCTGAGGAATCCCATATTCAGGGATGCTAAATGTTTACCCAAAGTGATATAGCTAGTAGGGGATGGGTCCAGGTTTGCAACCTAACTTTGCTTGCCTCGAGAGCTTATGCTCTTTTCATTATTCTGTGCTGCCACTTAGTGACTAGTAACTTTAGTCCCTACTGAAAGCAAACTGTATATTATCAGGGAGAGGCAACAAAAACCCATTACTTCTATCCCTTGATAGCTGACCCCAGTAATCTTTCAATTGACCTATGAATTTGCTTTATATTTGGAAAATAGAGATGCCATTACCTACTCGTCTTTGCCAATGTGCTATTCAAATACTCAGTATAGTATATTATCATTTCTATATTATAGATTTCATCTATTATCTCTTTTGAGCTTCAAAATAGAACAAATATGACCTAATGGAAAGCACATTGGATTTCTATTTCCACTAACGTGAAGACATTGCTTAAGTTAATGAAATTCTTTCAGTCTCAGTTCAGTTACCTATAAAACTAGAGGGTAAAACTAGGTGTTCTCTCTGGCTCTTTTAACAATCTTGCTTTTTGTGTGAAAAAAATTTAAAGTATATTTATTTATTAATTTGTTAAAACATTAAATAACCTATTACATGTAGCTGTAAGTAATGTATTCTTTTAATAATCTTAGAAAATAGAAATAAAGTTGCATAGGGATTATGCTAAATTTTAAGTGTGACAAGGGCTCAGAGAAAACAAATAATTTCTTCCAAGGATATCCAGCAAATAACTGATGAAATTCTAGGTCCCAGATCTTTGACTCCTAACACGAGTTTCTTTTCATTTTACCAAACGACACATTATTCTGATGGGCAAAGACACATTAATGATCTTGATGTGAGTAATAATGTAACTAATCAGATGATTGCTTTTGCCTTTAGGTAGATTGATAAACTTCAAAGCAATTACCATCTATAATTGCTAAACTGAGAGCTAAGTGGCACTGGTGACCTGCCAAAATAAAACAGTTGGCATAAGCTTTGTGAGTTACCCTTCATCAGTAAGCTTCATTTTAATCCAGTAAGTTCCACCCCGCCTGTCCCTGAATTGCCCTCTTGAGGCAAGTAACAAGTGTCACATTTCTTTGGAAATGGCTGGCACTGCTATGGTATCAGTTATCACACAATATTCCAAAAAGCAATTGTGATCTCGAACTGTAAGGCATTGGCATCCACTCGGAAAAAGTGGAGCTTAATGTTAAGCATCTGGCAGTTTTCATCATTGCTGGAATTAACAAAGATCCAGAAGTCACCCGAGCTGTCTCTGAGCACGGTGAAAATGTCACTCGATACTTAAACTGCATGAGAAATCACAAAACCTCAGGTTTCACAAAAGCAGAGCCTCAACTATCAAAGCTGTCAGGTCTTCAGAGATTGTCTAGTTTAAAAACTTTATTTTATAATAGAAGAAATTTGTCACCATTTGTGTGAGCAGAGGAAGAAGGACTTGGAGCGAGCATCTTCATTAGTTATTTTGAAGGGAACTATAGAAGTAAACAGATACTTGATGAACAGCAACCTCACTAGAGGCACTATGCATTTGCTAAATGCATGTTTATGTTTTTCCATAAAAATCCAAACTATTTAGGCTTTACTTCATATATAAGTATCCCAGCCTTTAGAAATGTTGGAAAGCAGTAGGGGTAATATTAACAAAATGCAGCATCCCTGGCTTTCCTTTATTACTTTAGCCACATCCTGGTCAGATGCAATTGTTCACTGGCTCCTCTGATTCATCCTTCACACTGTCATCACTGACTATAACCTTCCAAAACAATTTTTCTTCCAAAAACAGTCCCAACAAGGCAACCTGTGTTTTTCTCATAATGTTTTCTCCCCTGTCTTCATCCTGACAATCGATTTTCCCCAGTTGCTCTACGGCGTGATCACCAGTTTTGTTTTTGGGTTGTATAGTGACAAGAGTGGAAAAGCTTTTGAAGAAACGAATGAAGTCTCTTTTGGATCTGTTTCAATAGGAGAATGATAATGATTTTAGAGAATAAAATAGTATAATTGTCAAAGTTATGCCATGGAAGCTTCTCTATGCCATGCCTATCCTCAGTTTCTAAGCCTTCTCTGTCCAGCCGTACCTAACCAGATCTGCATGCACCTTGTTCCCACAGTGATCCTCCATTCATAGCTCCAGCTGGGTGGAAAATGATGGGGGCCATCATAGCTGGCCCAGGGAGTCAGTCTTCCAGAATGAAGAAGAAGAAATTGCCGCTGATGTCCATTCCTAAGAAGGACCTAAAGCTATTTGACGTGGCAAGAAAAATATGATTTTCTTGAGTGACCTCTTGAATACGTCTCATCACTCTGTAGTTTCAACATACATAGCCAGAACATAAGTCCTTCCTCAGGCCCAAGACAAACTGACAAGATACCTGGCTCTTCCCAGTTCTACTCCTCAGACACCATGATATTATTTTTTGTGGCCTTTCTCTTTCAAGACTGTCCTTGACGTTCAGTATGTATAACCTGAACACACTTGGACAAAAACATGGCTTAGAAGGCACTCAGAGGGTTGCTATCCTGAATCTAGGGTCTTCCAGGGAGAAAAAGTAGTCTGCAAAACTTAATAAACAAAGAGTCATTTGACGTGATTTAAAAGACAGAAATTATACCAGCCAGGACAGAAGAGAAAATACAAGCTTGCTGCTTCTTAGAAAGAGCATAAAACATTGGCAGCAAAAGTCTTGTTTCCTGGTTATTGAATTAATGAATAAAGGAAATAATCACAAATGGACCCGAAATCCAAGTGACCACATCATAATTCACTGATTTGTACATGATGGATAAATGACCTGTTTTATGATTGAGACATTCCCAAAAGTAGCATTACAGTACTGAAAATTTTTAAGGATTATTCGTTCTATGCAAAGATAATGCTACTCACCAACCAACAGCAATCTGAAATGTTTTCAGTAGGAAGAAAAAATTTGCAGTATAACAAATAAAAACATCTTAAAGGTGCTGACCTACAGCTATGAAGCAGAGAACATTTCACTGAAATTTTAACCTCCTTAGTTGGAATTCTCAATTGTCACCCCTTACACAGCAATTCACATATTGATATACCAAAAAAGGAATACACAGGTTTGATGAAATCCCAAAATGATTAGTGGTTGAGACCTCTCCAAAACACAGTTTTTGCCATGGCAATACTTCAAAAATGTTACAATTTTGTAAGTGAGAAGACCAGATATTAAAGGAATACACACATGTACACAACGCAAAAAGGGAAAATAGTACAACTAATCTAATTTTCAAGCAAAACATTTTCAAAAATAATCTTGCTATTTCTAGATTGCCATTCTCTAGATAATAATGAGTTGAACAAATATGTACTGTAACATAAGCAGAGGTGAAATAGATCTTACTGGTAACATTTTAACACATTGGAGAGGAACTCCTGTTTCAACAGCTGTAAAATCTGTTCTAAATAAAATAAAATAAATAGTTATTTGATGGTTACAGAAAGAAACCAATGCAGCCAGTACTTAAGGATTCAAGATCCTGAATCCTTACGGAATGAGCCAAGATTTTAGAGAAGAGGGAGATACTTCAAGGTAAGCCCCATGAGCCTTTGAGGAACAGGCTAGTTTCTGGCACAGAACGCAGAAGCAAAACAGAAAACAGTGGCATAGAGTTTGTAGTATTCTCCTTGCACTGCAGAGATAAAAATCAAAGTTTTAATTGAGGAAATTAGAAAATATTTGTAACTGAAAGGCATTTGTGCAATATAGAAAATGTCGTGCTTAGAGGAGAATTTTTAAAGCCTTAAATACATGTACTAGAAGAGCAGAGAAAAGATAATAACCAATGATCTAAGCATCCAGTTCAGCAATCTGGAAAAAAAGAACAAATTAAGCACAAATAGGAGGAAGAAAGGAAATATACTTTTTTTTTTTTTTTTTTTTTTTAAAAAAAAAATTTTAAAAAAAAAAAAAATATTTTTTTTTTTTTTTTTTTTTTTTAAAGAACAGTACTTGAAAAAATAAAAAAATATTCAACTGGGAAAGTAAAAAAGCCAAAAGTTGTTTTTTGAAAACATTAATATAATCTATAATTCCGCTGCAGTACTGATCAAGAAAATGGTAAGAAAAATATTAGAAACAAATTATTATTAGCATATATATTTTTTTTGAGATAGAGTCTCACTCTGTTGACCAGCCTAGAGTGCAGTGGTACAATCTTGGCTCACTGCAACCTCCATCTCCCAAGCTCAAGCAATTCTCATGCCTCAGTCTCCTGAATAGGGGGTGATTAGAGGCGTATGCCACCACACCCAGCTAATTTTTGTATTTTTCAGTAGAGACAGGGTTTCTCCATGTTGGCCAGGCTGGTCTCAAACTCTTGGCCTCAGGTGATTGGCTTGCCTTGGCCTCCCAAAGAGCTGGAATTACAGGCCTGAGCTACCACACCTGGACAGAACAAATTATTAATATCAGGAATAAAAAGAAAACAGTGTTACACACATTAAAATATAGTAAGAGTTTATCAACAACTTTATATCAATTTTTATAATTAGATAAATTTCCTTAAAAAAACAACTTACTAAATTGATACAAAAAAATATAGAAAATCTGAATGATGCTATTATCTGTGAAAGAGATTGAATTAAAAATTAAAAACCTTTCTTCAAAGAAAACTCTTGGCCCAGATTCTTCAAAAGAGAATATATCCAAAAAATTTAGGAAGAAATAATTTCAGTTCTGTACAAACTATTTTAGAGTCCGGAAAAGGGGGAATATTTCTCAACTTATTAAGAAGCTATTATAATTTTGCCACCAACATCTGACAAAAACATAAAAAAGGGAAATTATATATCAGTCTCTCTTGTGAATATAGTCAAAAACATATGAATTAAAATAGTAGCAAATCGAACCCAACAATATGGAAAAGGGCTAATACATCCCCACAAAATTGAGTTTAAATCGGAATGCAAATTGATTGCATTCTGAATCAGTGTAATTAACTACATTAACAGAATTAAGCATGCAGCCATAGTAATAATGCAAAAACAGAAAAGGAACCATATATTCATGATTGAAACAAAACAAAACAGGAACAATCTCCCTTATCAAAACAAAAAATTTAAAAAAATTTAATGTAATAAAGAATATGTTCAAAGAAAACTTATAGTATAGTTGATAAAATATCAGAAAATTTTCTTGCAAGATATGGATATCTGAGGAGGTAAGGATAGCCCCATCACAATTTCTATCTAACATTGTCCTGGAAGTCCTGTCAATGCAATCAAGTGAAGAAAAATAAAATAAAATACACAGTATTCCCTTGTGCTCTGTGATTTTGCTTTCCAAGATTTCAGTTAGCCATAGTTGACTGTTAGGTTGATGCAAAATTGTGGTTTTTGTCATTATGTTTAACGTCAAAATTGCTTTTTCACGTACCTAATAGGCGAGTATAGTACAATATTTTGAGAGAGAGAGAAACCTCATTGACTTTTATTACAGTATACTGTTATAATTATTCTATTTTATTATGAGCTAGTGTTGTTAATCACTTACTGTGCCTAGTTTATAATTTAAACTCTAGCATAGGTATACAGATAGAGGAAAAAACATAGTATAAATAGGGATTGGTACTATCTGCAATTTCAGGCTTCCCCGAGAGTCTAAGAATGTATTTTCCACAGATAAGGGGGCTCTATTTTAAAAGACATGATAGTGGACATAGAAAATCCAAAAGACAAATATTAGTCTATAAGTGAACATATCAAAGCAAATGGATACAAAGTCAATGTATAAAAATGTGTTGTACTCTTATAAAATAACAACAAATAATTAGAAAATAAAAGTTTAAATCAATGTAATGTTATTTACAATAATATTAAAATTTCAAATATCTAGGGTTGTATCTAACAATAGTATAAAAGAGGTGAAACTGAGAAACATAGTATACTGTGTTCATGAATTAGATAACTCGCTAGGGTAGGAGGATCATTTCTCCACATACTCATCTATATATTTCCTGTACTCCTAATCAGAATCCCAATGGGTATTTTTATGGAGTTTCAGAAGCTGATTTAAATCAATGTCAAAATGTAAAAGGCTATTTCAGTTTCTAAAAAACCAATATACAGGTAAATTAACTATATCTAATTAGCAGAAACCTTGTAATCTAAGAAAATTCCAAAGCATTAACCATTTCAGCAACAGGAAGTCCCTGAATAGATATACAAGAGACAATTACTTGATTTTAATTCAGTTCATCTTGTTTCAAATGATGCATTATTGGGTAAAGAATTAAGTCTGTTTCACAGAAAGCATTTTAAAATTGAAAAGTGGTTTAAAAGGAAAAAGAAGTTAATCGTAATGTCTCTGAGCATCTGGCTTCTCTCCTTAAGTCTTTTCTGAAGCACAGTTTTGATAGAACTAGCTCATTGAGACACAGCCTAAAAGTCGAAGCAAGTAAGCACTGAGAGATCATCAGGTAAAAAGCAAGTTAGAATATATGAAATATGCACAGAGACTCTATCTTAATCAGAGGACTAAAGTCACAGGAATGTATTCAGTATTTATGATAGAAGTCAGCTTTAGAATTCTATTTCACATCACTACCTACAGCTAATATGCCACGTTATTAAACTGTGTATATGTTGAGGGGAGGGAAAGCTATTTCCAATTAAAAAAAAATAGAATAAAAAACAACACCCTGGTATCCAGAAGCCATGAGTGGTTCAAGTTCATATGTACAAATAAATCAGCCCAAAAAGTGATACTGTGCAATTAAAAAGGTAAAAACGAAAAGATGTCGTGCCATTATGAAGCAAAGGACTAAGCTGCAAAATCATAGCAGGCTTGCTACATAATTCATGGGGCCGAGAGCAAAATAAAAATGCAGGACTTGTTCAAAAATTGCTCAGAATTTTAATACTCAGCAACATCAGAGCATTAAACCAGGAAAAGGGCCCTTCTAGCTGCTGGGCCATGAGTGACTACTCCATGAAGCTGGCCCTGTCTGCAGGCAAAGACTGAATCACAAAAATCAGGCTTTCCTTTCAGGCTTGCCGATAGGAAGTATCACACCATCAGCAACGTTCTCTGTGACCACAGAGAGCTTCAATATGATGTGCTTTCTGTATGAGGTTAAACAGGAGATACTGAGTCTAAACTCTAGGCTTTTACTTCTGAAAATGATAGTTTGTTAATGTGATTTTCAGAATACTTTCCCATTTTCTGTTTCCAGTCTTGTGTTCCTTAGACTGCCCAGAAAGAAAGCATTGTGTGTGTGATGATTTTTTTTTCATGCCCCAGTAAGCTTTCAAAGTAGGCCAATCAGAAATGACATGTGGGCACAAAAAAATCTAGCCTGCTTTAATTCCATCAATTAATAAAGAGAGTGAAACTGACTATTTAGAATATTTAATACAAAGAACAAAAGAATGCCATTACGTGAAAAATATAAGATCTGGTTTCAACTGTGTGCTATTCCATCCTGCTTTATCTAACCACTTTATCTGCATGGATTTCTTCCAGAAGATAAATCTTTCAATCAGACTTTTTTTTTTTTGGTGAGTTGCAGCCCATGTCCTGTCAGGTTGAGTATCAAAAATTACAGGTGAAGTTTTCCTCTCTTGATTCTGCTAAACTGTAAAGGGGTCTTGCAAAGCCAGAAATCTTAGATGTTTTATTCATTTTAGGCACTGAAAAATGGTGAATTGTTTTTCCTGCTAAACGCAAAATACTCATCTCCTGTTTTGTTCCCCTAAAGACAAATCATAGATCTTTGTTTTATCTAAAAAACATCAAATGAAGATTTAGATGTCATATTTCAGGGAATAGTTTTCTATTTCTTACCGTTTAAGGAACATTTTTCCAAAATCAATTTCTACTTCTATTCAGATTTCTTGGAAGGGAAGAAGAAAATTGAATATGAGAAAAAATATGACTGGTAATAAACAGTAAGAAAGGGATATTTATACTTTATCTTTGGCAGTCCATCCTGTGAAATAATAATGAACCTGGGGGAATGGTGATAACGATCTCTTGCTTTTATGTGCCAGGGAACCACCATCTCAGATGGTAGAAACCACCACGGAAGAGCAAATGCTGCAGGGAGAACCAAAGCAACCTAATGAATAATTTAGATATAGTATGTTACAGGAGGAACTTTATCAAAATATGTGCAAAGGGAAGAGTTATCGCTATGTAATGTAAAATCAATACTTGTCACAGTTGAGTTTTTAGGGAGAGTATAAAGAGGCATCAGCAAACTCCTTATATTTTGGATTATTCTACATCTTATTACCATCTTTTGCTGTACTTTGAAACATTTTTAACATTAGATATTTGGTGTACTGCATTCCTATGCATTTTTGTTCCATGCCATTTGATAACATCAGAAAATAAAAGCCCTTCTCCCCATGTTTGAAGATATCCCACCACGTTTTGAGAGTCATTTTTTGCTAACTCTTCTTTTATCTCCTTCTCTTGCCTGGTTGATGTTTTTGGGTCTCTCACCTGAAATATTTTAATGGCCTTGATTGCATTGGCTCCAGTCTTTTCCCCTTCTAATTTGTCACTCAGAAAACTTCTAGGTCCTTTTCCTGAAATGCATATCTCATCATGTCACTCTCCTGACTTACAGGATAAAATCTTGGCTCCCATGTAGATTCAGAGGAAGCAAGCAGAGTCCAAGGGGCCAAGGAGAGAAAGGAAGCCTTGACCAACTCAATGTACATTGAATTCCCTGCCCCAGCACTGGCACACCAAAGGTCAACCCAGTGCCCATCAATGCTCAAAGTTCAATTTGATTATCTTGTCTTAGATTGAGAGGCGTGTGGCTATAGACTCTAAACTCTAGAGATTGCTCAGTGTTTCTGCATCATACCTAGCTCTTCACCATTTCTGTTCTATTCCAATGGAACACACCTCTCAGGAAAAAAAGATTTTAAGATAAGCCAAGGACACAGGTGGAGTTTTTAAAATACCAGTTAAAACTGGGCAGTTCTCAGGCAAAAGCAATAAACCAGGCTGGTTGGATTAGCTCACAATCTAGGTTCAAAGCTAGGGGCTTCTAGATAGTTCAAAGGTTGACACGTGGTCCAGTCAAGTGTAGCAAGTTCAGGATTTCACTGGACTTTGGAGTCAAAGTCCACACTAATTGATTGTGTGTTTGACTGAAATGTTCCTGCTGCATATGCCACAGCAGATTCCTCTTTTTGCATTTGGGGATTCAGAATGCAGACAAATCTCATTTTATCAACATTCACTACAAAGACTATCCATGTCGCACCAGCTCAGGGTTGGGATTTGGATTGTGTTCCCTAATGACATCAAATTAATCCAGTGAGCAACAAAGAGTCCAACGCAAAATGAGAGATCACATTACATTCAACTACACGTCACGGTTTTTTTTTTTCTTTCAAATCACGTATTTACTATAGTACTCACATTAAGGCTGAGCAGGATATTGAATCTCTGAAGGATCTTAACAAATTGGATAAAAATCACCTTATTTGCAGTATAAAGCCAAATATTTTCTATTATTATAAGATTTTTTACTAAATTCCCATAATTAAGATGTTCATGGTGTGTTCTAAATGAACTGAGCTACATCAGTCCTCAATGCATCACTGTGGCCTTGTAGCCTTTAAAGAGCTGCATATTCCAGAGGGATTTCGTTTAAGAACTAGTCTTTTAACAATTGTGTCCTTCTTAATATTTTAACAACTTTACAGGCCTCTTGAGGCACAATGTTATACCAAAGCCTCTTTAAACATCACAAAAGTGAATATAAAAACCCAGAATTATTCCCAGAACCAGATTAATCCTTCATGGGAAGAACTTCAATCATGTGATCACAAAAAACATCTTTTTCTCAGTATCGTGTTAGGATTTCTGTTAAACCAATGACTTGTTTTGTTTACTTTCTTTCAATGAAAGACATTATTAAAATGAAAAAGGAAAACAGAAAAAAATAAACCTGTAGTCCTTGGTAGCAGTTGAATAGCTGACAAAAAGAAGACTTCATAACCACAGAGATACTCGTTTTGACATGAAAATACTCCACCAGAAAGTGAACTCTGATCCAATACATGAACAGATACTGTTTTCCCTGATGCTTCTTGGCGAGACTTCACAAGGAACTTGTTTGCATCATTTCAGTCACTTACAAATGAACAAAAGCTAATGCAATTGAGGCAGCAGAGCTCCCAGTCCTGACAAATGGATAAAATGTTCTTTTGCTAGATTTTTTAAAAACTTGAAAAATGCTTTTGACATCCTTCTATGTGTGCATGCACACACTACCACCAAGAAATCCAGCTCCAACTTGTTGTTCCGAGCTCCTTTAATCTCTTCCTCCCTCTTTCTGGCATTAGCATGTTTTCCATGACGGCAGTGTGAGTTCTTATAAATAAAGGTGCTGACATCTGTATGAGTTTCAGGGCCTTCTTCCTTGATGCCTCAATATTTTTGAAAAGCAAGATTGTTAAATCCTCTGACCACAGAAATCACACGATGGATTTAGGATTTAAAAGTCTGACCAAGAATAATTTTAGTCCATAATGAAAGAATGTGGTCTGATCACTACTCCCTTTCAAATGTGTTTGTGAAGATTCTGCTAGACAGCACTTAGTGTCCTAAAGGTACGTAATACAGACAATGGAAAGTAAGATGTATAGTGACCCTATGGCTATGTTTTAAATAGCTAATTCTGTTGGATTTAAGAGTCAGTGAATAGCAAAGACCTGAAACCAACCCAAATGTCCGTCAGTGATAGACTGGATTAAGAAAATGTGGCACATATACACCACGGAATACTATGCAGCCATAAAAAGGATAAGTTCATGTCCTTTGTAGGGACATGGATGAAGCTGGAAACCATCATTCTGAGCAAACTATCACAAGGACAGAAAACCAAACACCACATGTTCTCACTCATGGGTGGGAATTGAACAATGAGAACACTTGGACACAGGGTAGGGAACATCACACACCAGGGCCTGTCATGGGTTGGGGAGAGGGATAGCATTAGGAGATATACCCAATGTAAATGATGAGTTAAGGTGTACAGCACACCAACACGGCACACGTATACATATGTAACAAACCTGCACGTTGTGCACATGTACCCTAGAACTTAAAGTATAATTAAAAAAAAAAAAAAAGAGTCAGTGGATGCAGATAGCTCATGAATAAAATTCTAGCCAATACCAATGGAAGAATAAAATATAATTAATTTAAAAGTTACATAGGAAAGTTCAGGTGTGCTGGACTTTCAGTGTGCTGAACTTTCAGGTGTGCTGGATGTCCACCTTCACCAGGCTGAGATATCACCAGTCTCTCCTATGTCCTGTTTGCATTACAACTTTAAAACTTTTTGTCCCTGGATTCTTCCCTAGAGAAACCCAACAGTGACCAAACAGCTTGGGCAGACATACTAGTTCTGATTGTCTAGGCCATAGCCCAAATGCCTACAGCCTCCTGGCAGAATCCTCAGACTTTCCAAGCAAGCTACTTCCTCTATTCTGTCACCATATGGATAAACAATTGGTTCAGCAGCTAGGGGCCAGGACAGAGCTTGCTTGGATCTGCTCATTTGTTTGTTCTGGAAGATGTGTATGTGGAATAAGTTTAACTGTTACACAAGCTGCATGCGCTATGTCTACAGAAGAAAAACAGACTCCAAAAATTTCTAGAAAGTGTAATAAGAAGGAACTGATGATCACTGAGATCTCTGGCCACATAAAAGTCATGAGATTAACACCATTGAACAGAAAGGAGAGGTAAAATCCACCCAACAGCAGGTGCCCAGCCTGCAAGGAACCCACTTTGAGATATGAAGACTCAAGATTCATGAGTTCTTTTCTGGATGTGGTATGCATCATTTTGCAAGTTCACTCTGATCCAGGCTCTACAGAACCTTCCCTAAATGGTTTTAGGTAATGCTTTATAAATTGAAAGAGCAAGGTGGCTTTTGGAGTAAAAAGAGGCTTAGAAAGAGCTACATTCGCTTTATGGCAAAGCCAAGTGTAAAGAACAGCATATGACCACAGTGGAAGTGACAAGGATATGGACAGAGCAGTGGCACTGACCTCAATGTCACTAGAATCTGTAGATTTCTTGTGCTTTATCAGTGATGTAGAAACTATTCAACGAGGTCATTGAGTGGCAGCCTCTGAGTGTGGGCAAAAAGAGTGCTTGTGACAAATGTCTCTACTCTGATTGTAGGGGCCATTGGTCAATGGCATATAGGTCCTTGAGGACAACATGACTTTGGGGAAAGAATTAGCATAGAGATGTCACAAGTAAACACATCTGTGGGTGAGAGAAATTACACTGTCTCTAGTGTTTAAATGGCATAAATAGGTTTTTAAACTTCACTTCAGAGCCAAAATAGTGAGGTTAGACAAGAAAGAGTGATGAGAGAAAATACTTAGCACCCAAAGACCACAAATTGC
Source organism: Papio anubis (assembly GCF_008728515.1). Classification (NCBI taxonomy): domain Eukaryota; kingdom Metazoa; phylum Chordata; class Mammalia; order Primates; family Cercopithecidae; genus Papio; species Papio anubis. The sequence continues at coordinate 58,438,476 of NC_044990.1, read as the reverse complement.
ATTTTAAAATGTGGTTTCCTTAGGAAAATTAATAAATGTAAAAATGTAGATTTCTCTAACTATAAAAACAACTTGAATTTATTCTTGGTTATATCGTTTAAATATCCAATACTATTTTCAAAGGCTCTTTTGAATGAAGATTTCTATTAAATTTATTTGTATCTCATTTGGTAAGTTCAACAGTTGAGGCATTGAACAATTGAACATATGGGTCCATATGTGCTTTTAAATCATTGTCTAAAACATCTCAAATTCAGTCCATAACTCACCATTTTTTTCTCAAGACCATCTCCTCTTCCTAAGTCCTATGTTGCAGGGGCTGTCATCACCATTAACTGAATGATCCAAGCCAAAAAACTGGAGGTCATTCCTTATTGTTGTTTCTTTGTTCATTCATGTATTCCTTCCATCTTTCACTCAATAAATCCTTTAAAGTAACACCTAGGTGTAAGGCATACAGGTGCTAGGATAAACTACTTAGACTGCATTCTTAGAACTATGGCATCTTCCCCATCAAGACAATTACAAAGGCCTTTTGAATTAGCTTCGTTATACTTCAATAGCTCCTTACTTCATCCCATCTTCACTCCTACTCCCTTAGCTTAGAACAGAGTTTCTCAACATTGGCACTATTGGTATATTAAATTGGATAATTCTTTTTTTGTGTGGAGATGTCCCTATATACTGTAGAAGGCTTAGCAGAATTCCTGCACTCTACCCACTGGCTGTATCACCCACCCCTAGTTGTGACAACCAAAACTGCTTTCAAATATAGCCAAGTGTCCCCTACAAGGGGAAAAATAAACCCCACCTACAACTCATTGAGAATCACTTGTTTAGGCCATCATTGTGTCACAGCTGAGTAACTGAAATAAACTCTTTACTTTTATCCTTTCTTCCTATGATGTGTCATACACATCATGGGCATCTCCATTTCTTAAGCCATTTCTAAGCATGATCTCACCTCATCCTAACATCCTGCCGTGAGCTGTATAATTAGCCTCTACAAAAAGGCAGTAGAAGCCCAGGGGAGTGATTCACCCACTGTCAGAGATTAAGTAGGAGGCAGGATTTAAAACCAAGATCTGACTAAATGCTTTAAAACTTCTTTTAACAAATAAGCAACAGTAATATTGAGTATTTATGTTAATATTAAGAGCCAAATATGTTTTTCTCAGTTTGAATTCATTTGATGGCTCCCAGTGGTCTGAATGGTGAACAAGGCTTTTCAGGGCTTGGGTGGTAGTCACTTCACTACCACATTTCTTACCTCCACCCCCACTTCTCACCATATATTCTTGTTCCAGAGTCACTTGTGCTTTTCTTCAAACACCTGTGTTCTTTCTGGTTTCTGGGATTTTCCTCACGCTCTTTGTCTGCCTTGAAAGTCTTCTCTTCATTCTTCACTTATCGAACTCCTCTCCATTCTTTAGGACTTAGATCAGGCACTTTATTTCCAAGAAGTCTTCTCTGACGCCCTCATTCTGTGTTAGGGGCATTATCTCTGCCTCTCTGTCACCACCTACGCATATTGGTATTATATCCGCCATCACACTGCATGTGATATTCTGTGTCTCTCTGGTTGGTCCCACTTGGTAAGGCCTCCACCATTCAACTATTTGTGTTACCTTCAATAAGTCGTGGAACCATTCTGTGCTTCAGTTTCTTCATCTATAAAATGGGGACAATAACAACAGCTACTTCTTTAGGTTATTGCAAGAATTATGTGAGTTATACTAAGTGTTCAGAAGAATATTAGGCAAGTGTGAATGCTATGTATGTGTTTATTATTTTTATTTGAATTCCAAAAATCTATTATACTCCTGGTACATGTTGGAAACTCAAAAATCATGGTTAAGCAAATGAATATTTTCACTATAATTTTTAGGATAATTCCTCAGTGCAAGTTCAGCAATACTCATACTCAGTCGACTTTCTGTCCCCACATTGATGGAACAGAGCTGATTAGCTCAGCCAAGGGTCTGTTGGATTAGACCTGCAATGGTGAAGTAGATAGCCATTCCTTACCTCACTGCAGAGAGCCTAGGCAGAGCCAAGAATCTTCCAAAGCTGTATTTGATATGCCAGATCCAAAGTAGTTAATCTTTAGAACTACTGCTACTAAGAAAAATCAAAAGAGGTTCTAGGTGGACTTTTACCCTACTCAAGTGCAGTGTTCCATTTTTTTCTTTTGGTCTTTCTACTTCTTTCATTCTTTCTCCTCATTTCCTAAAAGCCTTTTTTCCCACTTTTTAATTTTCATTTGTTTGCTCTTGCCTTCTTTGTGAATAGATCTTTCTGTGGCTCCCTTAAGCAGTTCAGAGGTGCCAAGTCAGAACAAATTTTAAAAATCTGATTATTATTATTAAACAATTTACTGTCCCAAACGCAAAGAAAATTGTGAGAATGTTACCATAGACAAGAACATCAAACTACTCACCAAATTACTTGGAGGAGAAATTGACTCGGGGGTACTAGCTGGGTTGACCTCATCAGAAAAATGTTTTCTATTCATCTGCCAATAAAAAATTTTCTACATTTTCCATTGAAGACTTATTGTATACATATTTTTACAGTCAGTAATATTTTTCCATCATTTATTAAACTCTCCATTGGAAATGGCATCAGACAAGTTTTCAGGAATTATGCCATTTAAATGCAAATCAAAGCCCCTAAATCTTACATAGATTTATTCTCTTCTATAATATTTTATTGAATTGCTTCATCTGTAAAATAAGATTGCATTGTCTTTTGTTAAAAGAACTTCTTATGAAAACAGAATTGTACACCAGGGAGATAGATTATAATTTCCTTGGGAATAATAATTCTGAGCTTTTGGACTTTGGTGTAATTGAAATCCTATTCTTAACCTGATATTAAAATACTTAGAGGCATTAAAATATATTTAATTATTTATTAAGCATTCTTTAAAGAATTCCCACATAACAAATGCTTGCAAGCTTGAAGTTAGATAAAAATGCACTTTATCCCCCATAATTACAGATGATGTAATCTACTTTCAGTTAGTAAAACGCCGAGCATATTGACCATGATGATTTCACAAATAATTATTCTCCTTTAGTCACATAGAAGAGTGTTGGACCAAATTCTTTACTGGTACTATGTTAGGTCTTTTCTGAATTAAAAGATGGCTCAAGTTTAGGTAGTAATTTAGGAATCATAAAATTTATATATTTTTTCTGCTGCTATAAACTCATGAGGTTGGGTTAAGAGGAAATTATATACAAAGAAAATATGTGTATATATACATAGATATACATGTGCTATGGCTTGTGTGTATATGTCCTTCCAAAATTCGTATGTTGGAACTTAAAACCAAATGTGATAATATTAAGAGGTGGGGGCTTTAAGTTAAATGATGAGGGTGAAGCCCTCATGAGTGGAATTAGCAACCTCATAAAAGAACTAGACCAAACTAGGTAGGCCCTTTCTGCCATTCAGTCCTCTAACATGTGAAGACACAGCATATGCCTTTTTGCTGTGCGAGGTCGCTGCAGCACTGATTCATCTTGGAAGCACAAAACAGCCCTCGCCAGACACTGAATCTGTTGGCACCTTGATCTTGGACTATCTGCACTCTAGAAGTACGATAAATAAATTTCTGATCTTTATAAACTACCCAATCTCAGGTATTTTGTTATAGCAGCACAGACTAAGATAGCCCCCTGCCAGCACACACACACACAAACACACACACGCAAGCATTTTCTTGAATTAGAAAACAACTTTTGCTTTGGCGTTTATTCACAAAGTAGTCTTATATTGAGTGGTGGCTTTTGTTACTGTTGTGTCCCTTGGAAGCACTAGCAATGAGTTAATTTGCTAACTATATCTGTACATATAAAATGTAACCGCTCTTTGTGATTGAGGATTATGCCATCATCGCAGTTATTATTTTTATTAATGTTAATTTTAACCAGTGAAGAAATTAGAAGTAAAAGTGGGAATTGGACCTCAGTAATGAGAATATAAATGTTTTATTCTTTACCTAGCTTTATAAGCCCTAGATAAACATACATGATGATCTTTTCTTTCTTTCAACAAATATTTACTCAGCACTACCATGTTCTAGATGGTAGAGCAGACCTTCAGAATAAAAATAAGGCAGACTCTTTCCTAGACTTCACATAACTTGCAGAACCTCAGGAAAGACAGACAATGGATTGTGCTATAGGCCATATGTTCTTGTGAGATATTAGAGAAAGTTTCTCGGAGAAGAGGCCATTTGAGCTGAAATCTGAAAAACAAATTGGACTTGACTGGTAAAGTTTCAGGAGAGACAGAGAAGGAGCCAGGAAGGGGAACAGGATGTATGAAGATCTAGAAACAAGAGGCAGCATGGAGCCTTGATGGAACAGCAAGGTTTGGTGTGACAACAGTACACAGTGGCGTATGGGGACTAGAGGTGAGGCAGGAGACACAGGTAGAAGATAGGTCATGGAGGGTCTTGCACATCGTATTATATTTTGATGTCAATAATACTGGGAAAGTTTAGAAATGTTTGGAACTAAAGAATGATATGAACTGTGGTTTTGGCATTTGTGGAAAATCATTTGAGGTACAGTGTGAAAAACGAATTTGTGAGATTAAGAATGAAGGGAAGAATCTAAATAATGAGGTATTTTTAATGGTCCAGGTGAGTGTCAGTGACAGAATGGATTAGGGTTGCGGTAATAATGATGGAAAGATGGACAGAATTGAAACGTAATTCTTCTATTCACTGTTTATTGACCTGATCATTGATTAAGCAGTGAGAGAGAAGTCACGGATGGCCCCAGGTTTCTGGTTTGGGTAACAGAGCCACCTTTCACTGACATAACAACACTGGAGGAGACACAATATTGGGAAGATGATGAGTTCAAATTCTGAAATGTTGAGTTCAAGGTTCTTAGACGCCTCAGAGCAAAGCTATTCAGTAAGAAGTTGGCTATGGGGCTCCAGTTGTCTGAAAATAGATCAGACTTAGAATTATAGATTTGGGAGGTATTTCAAAAAGCTGCTGAACAAAACCCACATTTTCTGTTAGCATAGGCTCACGAGTAGACTACATTTCCCTGTACATTTTCTAATTGGATGGTAGATGCCATATGACTAAAATCTGTCAGTGGAATATGATGGGAAGAAGGAAAACACCCCACTTATGGGCCATATCTGTAAAAACCTTCCATGTTCATGGTTTCATGGTCTTTTTTCCATGCTTGTTTTCTGTCTTTAAATCAAATGTTGAAGATAGGTAGGACCTCTGTTTGCCAGAGTTACTGAATGATGAAAGAAGAGCCATTCCACTGGCTTTTTCATCTCTCCAATATTGCTATAGAAGCGATATCTAAACCATATTATGAATGTGCCATTATGTCTAGGGGGTGAGTTTGTTAACACAATGAGGTTACCATAACTAGCTTTCTGAACAAAGATGGAAAAAGAATAAAATCTGAAGCCTCAGAAGAGATTGTCTAGATAAATGGTTGTTCTAGTATCCATTGTTGCTTTAACCAATTACCACAAACTCAGTGACTTAAAATAACAGATGTGTTCTATTACAGTACTGGGGGTTAGGAGTTTGAAGTGGATCTCAACAGTGTCAAGTGTCAGCAAAGCTGCATTCCTTCCAGAAGCTTGGGGAGAAGATCTCAGTCTTTGACTTTTGCAGCTTCTAGAGGCGCCTTCATCACTGTGACCTCTGCTTCCATCATCACATCTCCTTTGCTGACTATCTGGCCTTTATCTTTCTCTTATAAGGACTCGCGTGATTACATTGGACTCTCCTGGATAATCCAGGATAATCTTACCACCTCAAGGTCCTTAACAAAATCACATGTGCACAGTTCCTTTTTCCATGTAAGGCAACATATTCACAGATTCTGGCAGTTAGAATGAGCACATCTTTAGGAAAGGAGCTCTTCCTCTGCCTCCTACATGAGTGTGGAATGACATAGGAAAAGCATCTGAAACACTTGTGGAGTCACATCAACTTAAAAGGTATTGACAGAGGAAGAGAAAACAGCAAGGTAACCATGAATGAACATAGAACCATGAATGAACATAGAAAGAATGAACATAGAAAGAACATAGAACATGGAGGAAACTGGGCAGTGTGGTGACATAAAAATATGGAAAGAAAGTATTTTTAAGGGAGCAATCAGTTGGGTTTCTATTAGTGAGAGATTAGGTAAGACAAAGACTTACAAATGCTCACAGAAATCATTTGTGGTCTTTTAAATATCTGCTGAAGTATAGGAATTAGAATGAAAGGCTAAGTTGACTCATGGATAGGAGCGTGGACAGTTGAGATAGTAAGACAATTCTTTTCAGAAGATGTGTTCCAAACAGGTACAGAAAACTAGAAGGAGAAATAGTGGAGGGGGAGGGAGTTGCCCACCCCCACTGGAAATACATATGTATATTTAAATATGCCAGTAAAGAAAGATGTTAAAAATAAAGAGTGAGAGGGAATAATCAGATTTCAGCCTGTAAGAAGAAGGAAAAGGAAGAAAATATTTTTCATTTTGACAGGGAAGAGAAGGAAACTATTGAATTGTATAAAAGTAAATTGAGAAAATTACTGTATTTGTTTTCTCTATTAAATAGAAGATCACGGGCTAATAGCTGGGGGGGCCGCTGGGGTAGGTGATGGACTTTTGAGAGGCATAGGTATTGTTGAAATACTACATGGAATCATTGTGTGTTGACCAGGAAAAATATAGTAGTGCATTAGAGAGCCACAAGTGCCCCATCAAAATGAAAGACACAAATACGTAGTGGACCAATTCTGACCACTGTATGATTTTTCTCTCGAAATGTCAGTGAGCTGCATGCAAAAGCAGGAAATGTAGCAGTCGAATGTTTTAAGGTTTGTAGGGTTTTCTCCAATGAGGAATGGTGGAATGACCACAGAATAAGAGGTTTTAACAAACTGGTAAACACAAGGATGAAGTAATGAAACAAATAAGGAGCTAAGTAAGGACAGGAGGGACCTAATGGGGAGAGGGACAAGGGACTGTATAAAATAAAGCACTAAAGTCAAAGAAATGGTGTTGGGAACAAGAAAGTGAGAGAGATGGTGAGGAATGCATGGTTAACAATGCCTCTGACTACTTTATTTGAGAAGTGGTGCAATCTGGATGTGATAAGGTCTAGGGTGTGACCATGGAGTGGGTGCCTGGGGTGGAGGAAAGTTCTGGAAGCTGAAGCAGGCAAGGAACCTTGAGGTGAAGTTGTCAGTGGGAGTCACCCAGGATGATGTCAGGCCAGAGGGTGGACAGAATGACTGCCAGCCAGGTGCCTAGGTCTTCTAAGAGTTTACTACCATATCATCAGCAAATAGGCAAGAAGTAAAAAGTCAAAAGCTTCCCACAAAGGCAAAATATATTAAGGCAATTACCTGAATGATTTGATTACAATCCTTGTTATGGTTTTCTAGGAAAAAAAGAAACTTAGCCTGTATTTGCGTAAATGAATTTACCTGAGAATTTACAATGTCGCAAACCATTTTTTGCATTTGAATAGTTAGCCACTAGTAGTTTACCTCTGGTCCCATCTGGCCATTAGCCTGAGGATGGATTAACACTGGACTTACTGCCAATGAACATGCAGAAAGAAATCCTCTCAACGTTCTTCTCTGTTGGGCTGGCCAAATCACAAAGAAAGAGCTTGCAGTAGAGTCTGGAATGGAAAATGTGCAATGACACTAAAAGTATTTCTGCATTGTACCCTCTGAGTCTGAACACTGCTTGTTCACATCAGTTCCGTGGCCCCATGACTCAGCCCTGTCATAAAAGAGTATTTTTTTAAAATAGCTATAATACTTTGTACTGTTTAATGTACTCTGTAAGGCAAGATAAACTAGCAACTTCCTTGCCCTCCAGGAGCTAACAATTGTGTGCCTGTATTTAGCTGTCTAAAATCAAAGATTAAACCATTTAAACTTCTATATACGAGCTAAGTATAAGTAAATTAATAAATGCTTTTCAGTGGTGATAAACAGGGGAATTCTTAAGAAAAGGCTCATCAGAAATATTGCCATCTATCTTATTCCAATACAGGGAATTATAGCATCTATTTTCTGAGCACGTATATCCACAGCTGAGGAAAACACCAAAAGAAGGCACACACATTGTGTGTTCACTGAGGACACTTACAGTCTTGTTTGGAACATATATATAATATATATGGAACATTCATAAAATATAAGATTTATCAACTATTGAAAGCTTCTGATATAAACAAGTGATATTTTTATTATAGGAAGGATACCTCTGTTTGCTCAAAGGTGGGTGAGATGGCTCTTGTTCTTGTGTAGCTCACAGTATATGGAAGAAGGCAGACATGTGTGCAGGTAAGCTACACTATGTCATATGCAGAGACTTGTGGGCCAGAGAGAAGCCATTTACAGGGGAAGTTTAGAACATTCTCAAAGAGTAGGTGACCTTGGAACCAAGTCTGGAAGGCATTGCAGATGTTTGCTAAGGTGGGAGAGGGAAGGTGAAAGATGGGCCTTCCAGGTATGAGCCTCCTCTGAAGTTGCTTCCTCTGACTAACATCACTCTAAATGACTCTCTTGTTCAATAATCCATAGTTAATTAAATATTTTTGGAACTAGAAGGATGAAACTCCAGAGGTTCTATGATTCAGAAATTCAGTGGTGAACATTGAAATCCAAAACAAAAGAAGTGTTTATTAGAGCTCCTACAGCTCAGAGGGGACAGATTGAAGCTAAGCAATGTCTGTGGAATAAATAATTGCACAGGCTAACCAGTGCTGGGACCAAATCTGTAGAGGAAGGAAATAAAAATAAGTGCTAAAGGCAAAAATTCAACTCTCAACAGTATCTCCAGTGGTTATGGCAATACTTATTCTTACTGCTCTTAGCTTTCTGCTCAATGCCATTCAATGCCATAGTAATTAAATGAGACAACTTGGTTAAAGTAAGCTTTATTGTTCTATTGCCTTGTACAAATATTCTGTGCTTGTTTATGGTATTTTTGAAATTGCAACTGAGTCATTTACCTTGGGTGTGGACCCCAAGCCCACAGTGAGCAATTGTTTATTGGGAGGGACAGGCAAGGCAGAGTCATGCCTCACAATGAAACCTCTGCTGTCTCAGAGGCTGACAATCAGGATTTCGCTATTTTAGTTTGTAGGACAGAGTGAGAACCAGATGTACTAGAATATAACAAAAATATCCCTGATGATCCTTTTATTTTTTCTTTGCAAAATGGGAAAACCCAAACCTTGTCTACTGTAAGTCATCAATAGCCAAAATTGATGGGACTCCACCGATACTGCAGATAAATGTGAATATTTTAAAAGGAGGCACGGTGACTTCTGCCTTTGGTCTGGCACGTAAGGAGCTTAGAGGTTGCCACCCCGTTCTAAGAAGTCAAACCTGAACAAACTGAAAAATCAACAGTTCTTAGATCCATCAGAGGAGTGAGGTCACAGGGCAAACTTCTGTTCCTCAAACTGGAGAAACAGACAAATGCAAAGAATGACAGCTCACCACAGGAGAAACCCATGAGAAGAAGCCTTCATAGGAACCAGTATCAGGATAGGAAAACCCGAACTATAATTCATGAATTGCTGGAGGCTATGGGTGAACAAGTTTGAGAGTTAAAAACTCTCAGGGAACCCAGTCATGGAGGGCCCCCACACTTTTAAGAGTTTTACCTCTGGGAGCTCTACCAGCTTCTCATAGTACCAGTTCTCATAGTTTTGGGGAGAAAAGTTCCACAATGCTTCCAGAAGGAAGAGGAGAGAAGTAACTATTTTGAAATATAACAGTGCTTTCTGTTGTTCTTAAACAAGGTCTGCCGTCAAGAGAAGCCATTTTACCAGAATCTAACCCATTGGGGTTTTATCAGGGCCTAATTTCACCAGAAGAAGGGGAATATTTGTCTCCAGCTGGTTCTACCATCCTATCACACCTAAGGGGGAGAAAATCAAGAAGTGCTAGTGAAATTCACGGTCTGAGGCAGAGGCTCTCCAAAACACTGAGACCTAGTCGTAATAATATAGACTTCTTCCCCTCCCCCACAAACCTTGCTGCTACATTACTAAAGTCCTAATAACAGCAGTTTATTTTACCTAGCACATCACATCCATTTCTCAACCAAAAATGACATTTACTAAATGGCGAAAATATAATTTGAAGAGACTGAACAAACATCAGAATCAGAGTCAGATATAGCAGAAATGTTGGAATTGTTCAACCACAATTTCTAAACAATTATAATTAATATTTTAAGGGATTTATGGAAAAAGTAAACAGCATCTAAGAATAGATAATACAAGAGAGGTAGAAATTCTAAGAGAAAATGTCATTAAGTTCTAGAGATCAAAAACACTGTAACAGAAGTGAAGAGTGATTTAGATGGCTCATTATGAGCATAGCTGAGGAAAGAATCTCTGAGTTTGATGATATGGCATTAGAAACTTTCAAAATTGAAAAGCAAAGGAAAAAAAAACTGGAGAAAAACCCCACAATATCCAAGAAATATAAGAAAATGAAAAAAACAAAAACAAAAACAAAAACCACACAACAGTGGGAGAATAAAGAAAATATGGAACAGAAGAAATAGTTGAAGTAATACCTGACTGCTCAGAAACCATGCAAACAAGAACAAAGTGGACTGAAATATTTAAAGTGTTGAGAACAAAAATCTTCACCAACTTAGAATCCTGTACATTATGAAATTATTCTTCAAAAGTGAATGTGAAATAAACTTTCTTAGACCAACAAAAGCTGAAGAAATTCCTTGCCAGTACACTTGCTTTGTAAGAAATGTTAAAGAAAAAAGTGCTTCAGAGAGAAGAAAAATGATACAGGACAGAAACTTAGATATACATTTTTTAGAAAGGAAGTGCAGAGAAGAAGGAATGAGTGAAGAACAAATAAAAACTTTGTTTAAAAAAATTTTCATCAATTTAACAGATACCAGTTTGTTCAAGATAACAGCATCAACAATGTATTTGATTAAGTATGCTGTGTATATTTATATGCAAATATATGCTTAGATAAGTAAAATGACTGAAAACAATGATACAGGGACAGGAAGAAGAAAAAATTAAGAACATTTTATTACAAGTTACTCATATTACCCATGAAGTGGTACCGTGTTACTTGAAAATGGACTTGGATTAATTGTAAACGTATACTGCAAACCCTTTAACACCCACTAAAAATGGCAAAAAGGAAAAAATAAGTTTTTTAAAAGGTAAAATTGATATGCTAAGCAAAGAGAGAAAATGGAAACATATAATGGTTAACTGAAACTATAAAAGGCAGAAAACAGTGGGAGACAAAATTAAGAACAAAAAGTAAGGGCAACACACAGAAAACAGGAAAATATAAGGTAATATTACTCCATCTGTATCAATAATCACTTTACCACTTAAACTCAATGGCACCATTAATTAACTGTATATAATTGACATCTATAGGCTACTGTATCCAACAACAGCAGAAAGCATGTTTTTCTGAGGCTTATATGGAACTTTCATCAAGATAGACCACATTCTAGGCGATACAAGACAACTTAACAAATCTAACAGAACAGGAATCTTACAATGTCTGCTCTAAGACCATAATGGAATTAAAGTATAAATTTATAACAGAAGGATAGCTGGAAAAGCTTGAAATATGTGTAGATTAAGCAACACACTTATAAATAAAACATAAGTCAAAGAAAATATCTCAAGAAAATTAAAAACGATTTGAACTAAGTGGAAATGAAATACAACTGATCAGAATTTGTGGAACGCAGGGAAAGCATTGCTTAGAGGGAGATTTACAGCATTAAATACAGTATTAGAAAAGAAGAAAAATTTAAAATTAATCATCTAAGCTGTTACCATAGTATAACAGAAAGACAGGAGGATACTAAATTTAAAGTAACGAGAAGGAAATAAATAAAAATTAGAGCAGAAATCAATGGAGAATATCAATAAAATCAAAAGCTGCCGTTAAAATATTTCAATAAAATTAATAGGTCTCTAGTAAGGCTAACTAACAAAAAGGGATACAAATTACTATTATAAGATACAAAAGAAAAGCTATTACCAAAGATACTATGGACAATAAAAATAATAAAGAAATATTATTAAAACTCTATGCCTACAAATTTGACAAATTCCATGAAATATACAACTTGCCAAAACTCACACAAGAAGAAATAGACAATACGAATAGGTCTATATCTATTAAAGAAATTGATAAAATAACAGTAGTCAAATAATCTTCCTAAATAGAAAGCATCAGGCTCAGATGCATTCACTGGTGAATTCTACCAAACATTTAAGGAAGAAATTAAACCTATTCTCTACAATCTATTTCAGAATATAAAATCAGATAAAATACTTTCTAACTCATTCCATCAGGCTAGCATTACCCTAATATCAAAACCAAAGACATTATAAAGAGAGAAAACTACAGGCCAGTATCTCTCATGAAAATAGATGCAAAAATTCTCCATCAAATACTAGCAAATTGAATCCAGCAATGTGTAAAAAGAAGTATACACTAAGTGAGATTTATCTCAAGTATGCAAGTCCATTTCAAAATTTGAAAATCAAGGAACGTAATCTATCACATTTACAGACTGAAGAAGAAAAATCACATGATCCTATCAATAGCGCAGAAAAAGCATTTGCCAAAAATCGAACACTCCCTCATAATAAGAACTCCTAGAAAACTAGAAATACAGAGGACCTTCCTCAACTTGACGAGTAAAATCTATGAAAATTGTTAATGCCCTACTAATAATGAGAAACTAGAAGCTTTCCTGTTAAGATCAGGAACAAGGTAAGGATATCTCTTCTCACCATTGCCTATTAACATTCTACTGCAAAATCTAGCTAATGCAGTAAGATGAGAAAATGAAATAAAAGGTATGCCAACTGAGAAGGAAAAAATAAAACTGTCCTAGTTTGCAGAGGACCTGCTCATCGATACAGGAAATCTGAAAGAATAGACAAAGAGACTCTTGGAACTTATAATTGATTTTAATAAGGTCACAGGATACAAGGTTAATATGTAAAAGTTCATCACTTTCCTATATATTGGCAATGAACAAGTGAAATTTGAAATAAAAAGCACATTACCATTTATATTAACTCCCTCAGAAGTGAAATATTTAGGTTTAAATCTAATGAAATATGTATGTATAAGATCTATATGAGGAAAACGATAAAACTCTGATAAAAGACATCAAAGAACTAAATAATTGGAGAAATAGTATATGTTTGTGGATAAGAAGACATAATATTGTCAAGATGTCGGTTCTCCCCAACTTGATCTATAGATTCTATGCAATCACAATCAAAATCCAAGTAAATTATGTGGATATTCACATACAGATTCAAATTTTACATGAGGCAAAAGACTCAGAATAGCCAACTCAATATTAAAGGAGAAGAACAAAATTGGATAACTGACACCCTGACTTCAAGACTTTCTATAAACCTAGAGTAATCAAGACATTATAGTAACTGTGAAAGAATAGGAAATAGATAAATGGAACAGAATGGAAAGTCCAGAAATATATCCACATAAATAAAGTCAACTAATCTTTGGCAAAGGAGCAAAGGCAATACAACAGAACAAAGAGAGTCTTTTCAACAAATGGTGCTGGAAAAACTGTACATCCAAAAGCCAAAAAACAAAAACAAAAACGAAAAAAAACCAAAAACAAAAACAAATCTACACACAGACCTTATACCCTTTATAAAAGTTAACTCAAAATAAGTTGCAGACCTATATATAAAATGCAAAATTATAAAACCTCTAGAAGAAGACATAGGTGAAAACCTAGATGACCTCAGGTATAACAAAAACTTTTAGATGTAACACCAAAGGTACAATCCATAAAATAATTTAAAAATTAGACTTTATTAAAATTTAAAACATCTGCTCTGTGAAAGACAATGCCAAGAGAATAAGAAAACAAATTACAGACTGGGAGAAAATGTTTGCAAAGTTCACACCTGATAAAGGACTGTTACTGAAAATATACAAAGAACTCTTAGAATTCAACAAAAAGAAAATGAACAACCCAATTTTAAAATGGGCAAAAAACCTGAACAGACATTTAACCAAAGAAGATATACAAAAGGCAAGTAAGCATATGAAAAGATGCTCCACATCATATGTCTTTAGGGAATTGCAAATGAGAACAAAAATGAGATACCACTATATACTTATTAGAATGACAAAAATCCAAAACACTGACAACAACTAATGCTGATGAGGATGTAGAAGAACGAGCATTCTAATTATTTGCTGATGGGAATGCAAAATGGTACAACCATTCTGGAAATCAGTTTGGCAGTTTCTTACAAAATAAAACATACTCTTAACATATAATCCAGCAATTACACTTCATGATATTTACTCAAATAGGTGAAAACATATCCACACAAAAAAAAACATACACAGAGATGCAAAACCTGGAATCAACCAAGATGTCCTTCAATAAGTAAATGAATAAACTGTGGCACATTCAAATAATGGAATATTATTCAAGTCTAAAAATAATTGAGTTCTCAGGCTATGAAAAGACATGGAGAAAACTTAAATGCATACTACTAAGAGAAGGAAAATAATCTAAAAAGGCAACCCTGTATAATTCCAACCATATGCCATTCTGAAGACAAACTATGAAGACAACAAAAATATCAGTTGTTGCCAGGGGTTAGTGGGAAAGGAAGGATAAATAGGCAGAACACGGAGGATTTTTAGGGCAGTGAAACTACTTTGTATGATACTAAAATAGTGGCTACATGCCGTGATACATTTGTCCAAACCAATAGAATGTGTGGCATCAAGAATCAACCCTAATGTAAACTATGGAATTTAGGTGAAAATGATGTGTCAATATAGGTTTATCAAATCTAACAAATGCATCACTGTGGTGGTGATGTCAATAGTGGGAAGGCTGTGCATTTGTGGGGTCAGGGGGACATAAGAACCCTCTGCACTTTCTACTCAATTTTGCTGCAAACCTAAAACTGCTCTAAAAAATAAAGGTTTTTTTTTTTAAATGGAGGAAGAGGGTAGCACAATACTTAACACTTGGGATCACAGAGAACAGTAACTTATAATTTGACCAGGAATCTGTGTCAAAAAATGATGAGCATGGGGTTTCTTTTTTCTTTTTCTTAAATTATACTTTAAGTTCTGAGGTACACGTGCACAATGTGCAGGTTTGTTGCATATGTTTACACGTGCCATGTTGGTTTGTTGCATCCATCAACTTGTGATTTACATTAGGTATTTATTCTAATGCTATCCCTCCCCCAGGACCCCACCCCCTGACAGGCCCCAGTGTGTGATGTTCCCCTCCCTGTGTCCATGTGTTCTCATTGTTCAACTCCCACTTATGAGTGAGAACATGCAGTGGTTTCCTGTCCTTGTGATATTTTGCTGAGAATGAGGGTTTCCAACTTCATCCACGTCCCTGCAAAGGATATGAACTCATCCTTTTTTATGGCTGCATAGTATTCTATGGTGTATACGTGCAACATTTTCTTTATCCAGTCTATTATTGATGGACATTTGGGTTGGTTCCAAGTCTTTGCTGTTGTGAATAGTGCTGCAATAAACGTACGTGTGCATGTCTTTATAGTATCATGATTTATAGTCCTTGGGTATATACCCAGTAATGAGATTGCTGGGTCAAATGGCATTTTTAGTTCCAGATCCTTGAGGAATCGCCACACTGTCTTCCACAATGGTTGAACTAATTTACACTCCCACAAACAGTGTAAAAGCATTCTTATTTCTCCACATCCTCTCCAGCATCTGTTGTTTCTGACTTTTTAATGATCACCATTCTAACTGGTGTGAGATGGTATCTCACTGTGGTTTTGATTTGCATTTCTCTAATGACCAGCGATGATGAGCATTTTTTCATGTCTGTTGGCTGCATAAATGTCTTCTTTTGAGAAGTGTCTGTTCATATCCTTTGTCTACTTTTTGATAAAGTTGTTTGTTTTCATCTTGTAAATTTGTTTAAATTCTTTGTAGATTCTGGATATTAGCCCTTTGTCAGATGGATAGATAGCAAAAATTTTCTCACATTCTGTAGGCTGCCTGTTCACTCTGCTGATAGTTTCTTTCGCTGTGCAGAAGCTCTTTAATTAGATCCCATTTGTCTATTCTGGCTTTTGTTACCATTGCTTTGGGTGTTTTAGTCATGAAGTCTTTGCCCATGCCTATGTCCTGAATGGTATAGCCTAGGTTTTCTTCTAGGGGTTTTATGGTTTTAGGTCTACATTAAAGTCTTTAATCCATCTTGAATTAATTTTTGTATAAGGTGTAAGGAAGGGGTCCACTTTCAGCTTGCTACATATAGCTAGCCAGTTTTTCCAACCTCATTTATTAAATAGAGAATCCTTTCCCCCTTTCTTGTTTTTGTCAGGTTTGTCAAAGAACAGATGCTTGTAGATGTTTGGTGTTATTTCTGAGGCCTCTGTTCTGTTCATTGTTCTATATATCTGTTTTGGTACCAACACCATGCTATTTTGGTTACTGTAGCCTTGTAGTATAGTTTGAAGTCATGTAGCATGATGCCTCAAACTTTGTTCTTTTTGCTTAGGGTTGTCTTGGCTATGCGGGATGTTTTTTTTTTTTTTTTTTTTGGTTCCATATGAACTTTAAAGTAGTTTTTTTCCAGAAAGTCAGTGGTAGCTTGATGGGGATAGCATAGAATCTGTAAATTACTTTGGGCAGTATGGCCATTTTCACGATATTGATTCTTCCTATCCATGAGTATGAAATGTTTTTCCATTTGTTTGTGTCCTCTCTTATTTCCTTGAGCAGTGCTTGCTAGTTCTCCTCGAAGAGGTCCTTCACATCCTTTGTAAGTTGTATTCCTAGGTATTTTATTCTCTTTGTAGCAATTGTGATTGGGAATTCACTCATTATTTGGCTGTTTGTCTGTCATTTGTGTATAGGGATGCTTGTGATTTTTGCACATTGATTTTGTATCTTGAGACTTTGCTGAAGTTGCCTATCAAGCTTAAGGAGATTTTGAGACAATGGGGTTTTCTAAATACACAATCATGTCATCTGCAAACAGTGACAATTTGACTTCCTCTTTTCCCACTTGAATACCCTTTATTTCTTTCTCTTGCCTGATTTCCTGGCCTGAACTTCCAGTACTATGTTGAATAGGAGTGCTGAGAGAGGACATCCTTATGCCAGTTTTCAAAGGGAATGCTTACAGTTTTTGCCCATTCAGTATGATATTGGCTGTGGGTTTGTCATAAATAGCTCTTATTATTTTGAGATACGTTCCATCAATACCTAGTTTATTGAGAGTTTTTAGCACGAAGGGCTATTGAATTTTGTTGAGGGCCTTTTCTCCACCTATTGAGATAGTCATGTGATTTTTGTCATTGGATCTGTTTATGTAATGGGTTATGTTTATTGATTTGCATATGTTGAACTAGCCTTGCAACCCAAGTATGAAGCCAACTTGATCGTGGTGGATAAGCTTTTTGATGTGCTGCTGGATTCGGTTTGCCGGTATTTTACTGAGGATTTTCGCATCGATGTTCATCACGGATATTTGTCTAAAATTCTCTTTTTTCATTGTGTTTTTGCCTGGCTTTGATATCAGGATGATGCTGGCCTCATTAAATTAGTTAGGGAGGATTCCCTCTTTTTCTATTGATTGGAATAGTTTCAGAAGGAATGGTACCAGCTCCTCTTTGTACCTCTGGTAGAATTCGGCTGTGAATCCATCTGGTCCTGGGCTTTTTTTGCTTGGTGGGCTATTAATTATTGCCTCAACTTCAGACCCTGTTATTGGTCTATTCAGAGTTTTGACTTCTTCCTGGTTTAGTCTTGGGAGGGTGTATGTGTCCAAGAATTTATCAATTTCTTCTATATTTTCTAGTTTATTTACATAGAAGTGTTCATAGTATTCTCTGACGGTAGTTTGTATTCCTGTGGGATCAGTGGTGCTATCCCCTTTATCATTTTTTACTGAGTCTATTCGATTCTTGTCTCTTTTCTTATTAGTCTTGCTAGTGGTCTATTTTGTTGATCTTTCCAAAAAACCAGCTCCTGGATTCATTGATTTTTTTTAAGGTTTTTTTGGTGTGTGTGTCTCTGTCTCCTTCAGTTCTGCTCTGATCTTAGTTATTTCTTGTCTTCTGCTGGCTTTTGAATTTGTTTGCTCTTGCTTCTCTAGTTCTTTTAATTGTGATGTTAAGGTGTTGAATTTAGATCTTTCCTGCTTTCTCTTGTGGGAATTTCGTGCTATAACTTGTCCTCTACACACTGCTTTAAATGTGTACCAGAGATTCTGGTATGTTGTGTCTTAATACTCATTGGTTTCAACAAACATCTTTATTTCTGCCTTAATTTTGTTATTTGCACAGTAGTCACTTAGGAGCAGATTATTCAGTTTCCATGTAGTTGCGCGGTTTTGAGTGAGTTTCCTAATCCTGAGTTCTAATTTGATTGTGCTGTGGTCTGAGAGACAATTTGTTGTGATTTTTGTTCTATTACATTTGCTGAGGAGTGTATTACTTCCAATTATGTGGTCAATTTTAGAGTAAGTGCAATGTGGTGCTGAGAAGAATGTATGTTCTGTTGATTTGGGGTGGAGAGTTCTGTAGATGTCTATTAGATCCACTTGGTCCAGAGCTGAGTTCAAGTCCTGGATATCCTTGTTAATTTTCTGTCATGTTGATCTGTTTAATATTTACAGTGGGGTGTTATTGTCTCACATTATTATTGTGTGGGAGTCAAAGTCTCTTTGTAGGTCTCTAAGAACTTGCTTTATGAATTTGGGTGCTCCAGTATTGGGTGCATATATATTTTGGATAGTTAGCTCTTCTTGCTGAATCGATCCATGTTACCATTATGTAATGGCCTTCTTTGTCTCTTTTGATCTTTGTTGGTTTAAAGTCTGTTTTATCAGAGACTAGGATTGCAACTGCTTTTTTTCTTGTTTTCCATTTGCTAGGCAGATCTTCCTCCATCCCTTTATTTTGAGCCTATGTGTGTCTTTGCACATGAGATGGGTCTCCTGAATACAGCACACTGATTGGAATGTGTTAAATACAACACACTGATGGGTGTTGACTCTGTATCCAATTTGCCAGTGTGTGTCTTTTAATTGGGGCATTTAGCCCATTTACATTTAAGGTTGATATTGTTATGTGTGAATCTGATCCTGTCATTATGATGTTATCTGGTTATTTTGCCCATTAATTTATGCAGTTTCTTCATAGCATCAATGGTCTTTACAATTTGGCATGTTTGCAGTGGCTGGTACCGGTCATTCCTTTCCATGTTTAGTGCCTCCTTCAGGAGCTCTTGTAAGGCAGATCTGGTGGTGACAAAATCTCTCAGCATTTGCTTGTCCATAAAGGATTTTATTTCTCCTTCACTTATCAAGCTTAGTTTGGCTGGATATGATATTCCAGGGGTTTCTTTAAGAAAGTTGAATATTGGCCTCCACTCTCTTCTGGCTGATAGGGTTTTTGCTGAGAAATCCGCTGTTAGTCTGATGGGCTTCCCTTTGTGGGTAACCTGATCTTTCTCTTTGGCTGCCCTTAACATTTTTTCCTTCATTTCAACCTTGGTGAATCTGATGATTATGTGTCTTGGGGTTGTCTTGAGGAATACCTTTGTGGTGTTCTCTGTATTTCCTGAATTTGAATGTTGGCCTGCCTTGCTAGGTTGGGGAAGTTCTCCCTGGATAATATTTTATTAAAAACACAAGTTAGTGTGTTTTCTAACTTGGTTCCATTCTCCCTGTCACTTTTAGGTACACCAATCAAATGCTGATTTGGTCTTTTCACGTAGTCCCATATTTCTTGGATGCTTTGTTCGTTTCTTTTTACTCTTTTTTCTCTAATCTTGTCTTCTTGCTTTATTTCATTAATTTGATCTTTAATCACTGATATCCTTTCTTCTGCTTGATCGAATTGGCTATTAAAGCTTGTGTATGCTTCATGAAATTCTCGTGCTGTGCTTTTCAGCTTCATCAGGTCATTTATGTTCTTCTCTACACTGGTTATTCTAGTTAGCCGTTCGTCTAACCTTTTTTCAAGGTTTTTAGCTTCCTTGCAATGGGTTAGATCGTGCTTCTTTAGCTTGGAGAAGTTTGTTATTACACACCTTCTGAAGCCTACTTCTGTCAACTAGTCAAACTCACTCTCCATCCAGTTTTGTTCCCTTGCTGATGAGAACCTGTGATCCTTTGGAGGAGAAGGTGCATTCTGGTTTTTGGAATTTTCAGCCTTTCTGCTCTGGTTTCTCCCCATCTTTGTGTTTTTTTCTACCTTTTGTCTTTGATGTTGGTGACCTACAGATGGAGCTTTGGTGTGGATGTCCTTTTTGTTGATGTTGATGCTATTCCTTTCTGTTTGTTAGTTTTTGTTCTAACAGTCAGGCCCCTCAGCTGCAGATCTGTTGGAATTTGCTGGAGATCCACTCCAGATAATGTTTGCTTGAGTATCACCAGCAGAGACTGCAGAAAAGTAAGTATTGCTGCCTGATCCTTCCTCTGGAAGCTTCGTCCCAGAGGTGTACCTGCCAGATGCCACCCAGAGCTCTCCTGTATGTGGTGTCTGTAGGCCCCTACTGGGAGGCAACACAGGGGTCAGGGATCCATTTGAGGAGGTAGTCTGTCCATTATCAGAGCTCGAACACCATGCTGGGAGAACCACTGATCTCTTCAGAGCTGTCAGGCAGGGATGTTTAAGTCTAGAAGGTGTGCCCACAGCTGCCCCTTCCCCCAGATGCTCTGACCCAGGGAGATGAGGGTTTTATCCATAAGTCCCTGACTGGGGATGCTCTCTTTTGTTCAGATATTCCCTGCCCACAGAAGTGGAATCTAGAGAGACAGTTGGCCTTGCTGAGCTGCTGTGCGCTCCACCCAGTTTGAGCTTCCCAGCAGCTTTGTTTATACTGTGAGTATAAAGTGGTCTATTCAAACCTCAGCAATGGTGGACACCCCTCCCCACCCCAAGCTCCAGTGTCCCAGGTGGATCTCAGACTGCTTTTCTAGCTGTGAGAATTACAAGCCAATGGATCTTAGCTTGCTGGGCTCCATGGGCATGGGACCCGCTGAGCCAGGCACTGGAGGGAATTTCCTGGTCTGCCAGTCACAAAAATCATGGGAAAAGTGCAGTATTTGGGCAGGAATGTACCCTTCCTCCCAATATAGTCTCTCATGGCTTCCCTTGGCTAGAAAAGGGAAATCCCCCAACCCCTTGTGCTTCCTGGGTGAGGGGATGCCCAGCCCTGCTTCAGCCTTGCCCTCTATGGGCTGCACCCACTGTCCAACCAGTCCCAAGGAGATGAACCAGGTGCCTCAGTTGGAAATGCAGAAATCACCTGTCTTCTGCCTTGATCTCAATGGGAGCTGCAGACCAGAGCTGTTCCTATTTGGCCATCTTGGAAGAGTTCTCGGGGTTTCTTTTTTCAAGATGGCTGATGAGCCTAGGAGCAGAAGATGTCACTTCTCCTCAAAAAGAAGACCATAACTACCAGTGAAGACCATAGCTACTGGACATGGCTTGAACGGAAAACTAAGGGAAGAGAGCTGGAACCTGTTGGAGTCTTGATGGAAAGAAGCTGGGGTGCAGAAAAGAAAAGCAGCAAGAATCTGGCAGAGACTAACCCCCTGAGGAACTTGAAGCCCCGCAGAAAGGGTAGGTCACAGTATGTCTCCGCTCCCTTCACCGTTACAGCAACCTGTTGACTTCTAAACTGTTAGGGTAACCCCCTGCCCTCATAACCCTGGATAACACTGTTGGCAGCAACTTAAGAACTTCCCAGGGACACAGAACCAGGTGGTCACCTCACACAAGCATGCCTGCACTCCCCTCAGGCTGGAAAGGAGAAGCCAGGCACCATACTAGTAGGCCACTGGCCTGCCCAGGCAATCTCTGCCCCTGAGTCACTGCACCACCAGATCCCTCACAAACCTATCCCACAGCCTTCTCTGACTATAGCAAAGTACAGGGGACAGCAGGTCCCCGGGAGGTGCAGGACACCTGGAGATCTTACCCTCAGTGTGGGCCACCCCTAAGCAAGAGGGGTGTACAGCTCACCAAAGCTCCCCTTGGTACAAAAAAATGTGGATGCAATGCTAATCATGCCAGTCACTGAAAAGGGTAGCACCAGATGCCAGGAATAGACAAGGAAAACTGTCATCTCCTCACTGCCTCCCCTCACTGTTGCCAATGCAGCAGAGGTTCTCTCTGCTGGGGGCAGGTGCATGTGTACTTGGAGAATGTACATTTTGTGCTTTTGGCAATGGTTTCACCCCTGTTAAAAGTGAGCCTGCAGTGCTTGGGCTTGCAGGAAGAGCAGGGGTCAACTTTACCTCCCTACACAGAAACACAGAGCAGCAACATCCTAGCAACAAACAGCAGACAAGCCACAGAGTTGCCCACTCAGGACTGGATGAAGAGGCTCTGCCTGGGGCCCATTTTGGTGGTGGTCACAGGAGGGATGTATATATCTTTTGCAGCCATACTGTGTCCTGGAACCAAATGTTCAAAGTCTAAATGAGCTGAAGATCATGAGCCCTGCAACAAAGGTGTGAAAAGGAAACAGATTGCGTTCCTGTGGACTCAGGATAGGAACTGGTTCACCCCTCCCTGTACCATCCCCAGAGACCTCAGTGCACTCCAATACACTCTCCTCTGACCACTCCCATTAGGGCGGGCACTTCAACTCATTATTAGCCTACCTGAGTTGGTTCTTACTCTTAAGCACCACCTACTGGACTGGAGGCTAAACTGCACCACCAAAAAAAAAAAAAAAAAAAAAAAAAAAAAAAAAAAATCTGCCATAAGGTCTTAGTGCTTACTGGGTAAGATAAGCTTCCTGAGACCTCCACATCCTCAGCCACGCAGGAGACAGCACATTGGCTCTTATGTCCAATATATCACTACAACAAGCAACATCTGAGAAAGCCACAACATAGAAGCTATCCACAACCAAGGAAACTATACAGAGCCTTGATCCCATGAAAGCAGCCAGAAATTAAACCAAACAATCATACGCAACATACAACACAGTCATATTCTCAAGGGAAAAGAGAATAAAATTTTCAAAAGTCCCATTCAAAGAATAGCAAATTCAAAAATAAGAAATAACAGCTCCCTCAGATGAGAGGAAATCAGTGCATGAACTTCAGCAATACAAAAAGACAAGTTGTCTTGACAGCTCCAAAGGGTTGCATTAGCTCTCTAGCAATGTGTCCTAACCAAAATGAAAAGTCTGAAATAACAGATAAAGAATTCAAAATGTACATGACAAAGAAACTCAATAAAATCCTAGAGAAAGTTGAAAATAGAAACAAAGAAACCAGAAAGAATGATTCAGGATATGAAAGACAAGATAGCTATATTTTAGAAAAAGCAAATATAACTTTAAAATTGAAAAATATTCACTAAAGAATTTCAAAATATAGTTGGAAGCTGAAACAATAGACTAGGTCAAGCGGAAGAAAGAATTTCTTTCTTTCTTGGTTTGAAGATCAGCCTTTCAAATTAACCCAGTCAGACGAAAATAAAGATAAAATAATTTTAAGAAATGAACAAAGATTTTGAGAAATATGGGATTATGTAAAATGACCAAACCTATGACTTACTGGCATTCTTGAAAGACAAGCAAAAATAAGCAACTTGGAAAACGTATTTGAAGTAATAATTCAGGAAAATTTCCCTATTCTTGCTAGAGAGTTCAACATCCAAATACAAGAAATTCAGAGAACACCTGCAAGACACTATGCAAAATGACCATCCCCAAGGCAAAAAGTAATCAGATTATCCAAGATCAATGCTGAAGAAAAAATCTTAAAGATAACTAGAGAAAAGGGCCAGATTACCTACAAAGGAAATCTCATTCCACTAACAGTAAACTTTTAAGCAGAAACCTTACAAGTCAGAAGAGATTGGAGGCCTATTTTTAGCCTTCTTAAACAAAAAGAAAGTTAGCCAAGAGTTTTATATCCTGCCAAACTAAGCTTCATAAATGAAGGAGAAATAAAGTCTTTCCCAGGCAAGCAACTGCCAAGGGAATTTATCACCACCAGACCAGTTCTACAAGAAATGCTCAAAGGAGCTCTAAATAAAACCAAAAGCACAATACTCACCAACCATAAAAGCACATATAAGTACAAAGTTTACAGATCCTATAAAGCAATTATGCAATTGAGACTACAAAGCAGTTAGCTAAGAACACTATGACTTCACATATCAGTATTAACCTTGAATATAATGACCTAAATTCTTTACTTAAAAGACATAGATTGACAAAATGGATGTTTTAAAATGATCCAATTATCTACTGCCTTTAAGTGACCCATTTCATATATAATAATATCTACAAGATCAAAGCAAAGGGATGGAGGAAGATCTATCATGCATATTGAAAACAAAAAAAAAGAGCAGGGATTGCTATTATTTTATCAGATAAAACAGACTTTAAACCAAAACCAGTGTGAAAAAATACAAAAAAATGGCATTATATAATTATAAAAGATTCAATTCAACAAGATTTAACTATCCAAATATAGAAAACATATCTGAGCAAATAATTCAGTAATATCCTGAATATGCACCCAACATCAGAGCACCCAGATTTATAAAACAAATACTACTAGACTTTAAAAAAAGAGATAATCATACTATAATAATTGAGGACTTCAACACCCTACTGACAGCACTAAACAGATCATTAAGGCAGAAAACTAATCCACTGAGGACATGAATTGTACTCTTGACCAAATGGACCTGATAGACATCTACAGAACATTCCACATACCAGTGCAGACTATACATATTTCTCAGCTGTGCATGGAATGTTCTCTAAAACAGACCATATGCTTGGTCAGAAAGCAAGTCTCAATAATGTCAAAATATTGAAATCATATCAAGCATCTTCTCAGACCACAGTAGAATAAAATTAGAAATCAACACCAAGAGGAACTCTCAAAACCATACAAGTACATGGAAATTAAACAGTTTGCTCCTGAATAACTTTTGAGTAAACAAAAATAATGGCAGAAATCAAATTTTTAAAAAAATGGAAATAGAGACACAACATACCAAAATCTCTGGAATACCACAAAAGTAGCTAAGAGGAGATTATAGAACTAGATGCCTACATCTAAAATATAGAAAGATATTAAATTAACAACTTAATATTGCATCTGAAGAAACTGGAAAACCAATATTCAAACAAGCAGAATCAGAAATGATAAAGGTGTCATTAAAACTCATTCCACAGAAATACAAAAGATCCTTAGGGACTACTATGAACATCTCTATGAGCACAAACTAGAAAACATAGAGAAAATGGATGAATTCCTGGAAAGATACAACACTTGTTACTAAAAAGTCAAAACATAACAGGTGTTGGCTAAGATATGGAGGAAAGGAAACACACACTGTTAATGGGAATTAGTCTAACCCCTGTGGAAAAGAGTATGGAGATTTCTCAAAGAACTAAAAATAGAACTACCATTTGACCTATAAATCCCACTACTGGGTATCTACACGAAGGAAAAGAAATCATTATGTAAAAAAGACACCTGCACTCATATGTTTATCACAGCACTAATCACAGTGACAAAGTCATGGAATCAACCTAAGCACACATCAGTGGATTACTGGATGAAGAAAATGTGGTATACATACACCACGGAATACTACACTGCTATAAAAAGGAATGAAATCATGTCTTTTGCAGCAACATGGAGGGAACTGGAAGCCCATTAGTGAAATAACTCAGAAACTGATATTCGAATATCACGTGTTCTCACTTATAAGTAGGAGTTAAACAATGGGACACAATTGACTTAAAGATATAAATAACAGACACTGATGATTCCAGAAGAGGAGTGTAGGGGAGTGGGTGTGGGTTGAAAAACAATCTATTGGCCGGGCGCGGTGGCAACTCCAGCATTATGCAATATATCCGTGTTATAAACCTGCACACGTACTCCCTGAATCTATAATAAAATTTAAAATAAAATATAGGGAGACACCCACCTCTACAAAAAATAAAAAAATTAGGCAGGCATGGTGGTGCGTGCCTGTGGTCCCAGCTACTCAGGAGGCTCTGGTGGGAGGATCACTTGAGCTCAGGAAATTGAGGCTGCAGTGAGCCATGATCATCCCACTGCACTCCAGCCTGGATGACAGAGAGAGACCCTGTCTCAAAAAAACTAAAAATCAAATCAAAAAACAATGAGACTGGATCTGAAATGTTACATTATTTGAAGATAGAGTGAAATTGGAATACTGGAGAACTGACTGATCAATTTTCTTCTTGGAAAAGTTGATATTGCCTTAAAATTCTCAACATGTTTATATTAAAATTATATAAAATTATATAAAATTATATTAAAATTGCCTTAAAATTCTCAATATGTTTATATTAAACAACATTAAATGCATATCAGCCTTGGATTACATATGTATCTTCAAATCTATAAGCATCCATTTACCCAACCTGGATGTCAGGACTAGATGAAAACAGGCATGGCGTAAGCCAAATGGTTAGAAAAAGCAAGACACAGCTCTTCATGCAAGGACAATAGCCTTGAACAGAAGGAAGCAAACCAGAGCACAATTCTCCAGGCTCTGAGAAACCCTGCTATCTTTAAAGAATAGCCTGCTATCTTTAAAGACTATTACAAGGGAGGCCTCTGTCATTGTTTAGATCAGTATTTTTTATGCCAAACTGTCGTAATAGTTGACATTTTGTTATGTACCCAACAGTTGGGTTTGGTAGCTTGGCAGATATCAGCCCAAGGACCACAATCAAGAAGGATTTAGCAAGGGAATGTTAATACTTCTAACAAGTAAGGTGAACACTGGGGCTAGTTCCCAAAGCAGTGTCTCTCCAGGTGGGGCTGGATAAGGCTATACAAACTGTATTAGGGTTCTCTAGAGGGACAGAACTAATAGCATGGATATATACATAAAGGGAAGTTTATTAAGTAGTATTAACTCACACAATCACAATGTCCTACAATAGGCCATCTGCAAGCTGACAAGAAAGGAAGCCAGTCAAGTACCAAAGCTGAAGAACTTGGAGTCTGATGCTCAAGGGCAGGAAGCATCCAGCATGGGAGAAAGATGTAGGCTGGGAGGCTAAGCCAGTTTAGCCTTTTCACATTTTTCTGCTTTATATTCTAGCTGCGCTGGCAGCTGATTAGATGGTGCCCACCAGGATTAAAGGTGGGTCTGCCTTTCCCAGCCCACTGACTCAAATGGAAATCTCCTTTGGCAACATCATCGCAGACACACCTAGGATGAATACTTTGCATCCTTCAATCCAATCAAGTTGACACTCAGTGTTAACCATCACATAAGCATAGGCTAATGAGGTGTGATCTGATTGGATCTTGCAATAAGGTGATGCCAGAACTCAAACTGATTGACTCCTAAATCCTGCCCTAGGGTCTCTGTTTCTTAATTCAGACCCTGCTCCTGCATCCCAGAACTTAGGTTCCCCCTGTGGTTGCAGGCATGGTTATTCTGAGCATGCTCAGATTATGTGACCAGAGGGTCCATGGCACATAAAAATAACTTACAATTCTGTTATGTAAGATTGGACCAGATTGGTCTGGTGCAGCTATAATTTAAATATTTACCATGTCCCAAACACTGTTTTAAGCACTTTATTTATATTACAGATGAGGAAACAGACACAGACATTACTTGACATGTTGAAGACCATGCAGCTAGTAAATGACAGCCAGGATTTGAACTCAAACTTGAATTCAGAGCTCATGCCTTGAAGCCTGGTGCTGTACTGCCTCCTACCATACATAAAGAGGCTCCAGGCAGCTAGGCTGGCTCATGCCTTGTATGGCCTGGGGTTTCATCATGTTGCTTCCCTGGGAGGCAAACCCCTGACAAACAAATCAAGCTGCCTGTTATAATAGAGAAGACAGAAGGCAGCAAGAAGCCTTGAAGTGTTAATATCTTTGTTTATTTTGTCTTGATTAGCTTTTCATGCACCCTCAAATCCTTTTGTGAAGAAATAAACTGAACTTTGGGAACAGCTTACTGAGCAATGTCTTGAGAACTCAGGGGATACTCAGTGATTCAGCAAAAAGTTGGCAGTCAAGAAATGCTTGCATAAATGACTGACAGTTAGTGAATCCATCAATTCAATAGAAGTCTATGTAACTATGGATTTAGTGACCTCCTTATCTTATTTATCATATGCACATATCTTCCCTTGTCACACTTCAGTTGTTTTATTGTTTACTGCATTTGCCACACTTTTCTTCTTTCATGGCCTTGCTCATGTTGTTAGCTCGGTAGCTCGGCCTAGAAACCCTACTTTTTCAAAGCTGCAAGTTTAAACCCTACTTAAGTCCTACTACATTTAGGTCTAACTCAAGCAAAGCTTATCTTTACTAGAGAAAAGTAATTTATCCCACCTCTGATATTGTGCATCATCGTCACTATACACTGCAATTGGTTCTGTATATGCCTTATTGTATAACTGTAAGTTGCTTAAGGGAAGTATCGTTCCTTTTTTATTTTTCCTGTCCTTTCTGTTTTATGCAGTATAGAGTGGCATTCAAAAAAAAAGATAATACTGAGTTTGAGTAGTATTTATAAATGAACCTTGTATTCCATATATTATACTACTTATCAACTTTTGATTTATAATTCATCTTTATTAACAGAATATCTCAATAATTAACCATCACCTTGGAGTATTTTGAAATGTTTTCTTACATTTTCTCCTGTGATCATAATTGTATGTGCTTTTATAGGAATTAATAGCTGCAGTGAAGAAATCACTATTAAATTTATTAGAAATGAGAAGAATTTTATCTTGGTATTCTAGAAAAATTGAGATTATTAGTGAGCAAAATAAGTACATATCAAATTTACATTAAGCATTTTTTTTTTTTTTAAATAAGCATTTAATATAAGAGTTCAAACCCATATTTGTTGTGTTTCTTTTATCAGAAAGAAGATCCAATCAGAGTTGCAATGTAGACCTTGGAAATTTCTGAATTTAGTTACTAGTGTGTGGATATCATATGTAAAGGAATTAGAAAAGAAATTATTCTGATTATTCAAAGAAACCCTACAAGAAAATAATGGATATTATATACTTAAATATACATTTTTAAAGAAGATTATATTACCTCACTATTCTATTTTGTAACTATTCTACATATATTTACATTTGAGAAGGCAATTGAATTCTATGCAGCATTTTATTTTCTGTCAACATTGTTGTCATGTTGTGATTATTTTCTATTTTAAAATGGCATTTAAAACAGAAATATATGTGTGTATGTAACATTACAATGGTTATAAATACATAAACCTACATTGTCCTGTGTCAGAACACATTGCATTTAAAGAATAGTTCAACCAGTCCAACAGTATCCATTCGTTACTCTTTTTTGAGACAGAGTCTCCTCTGTCACCCAGGCTGGAGTGCAGTGGCGCCATCTCAGGTCACTGCAAGCTCTGCCACGTGGCTTCATGCCATTCTCCTGCCTCAGCCTCCCCAGTAACTGGGACTACAGGCACCCGCCACCACGCCCGGCTAATTTTTTTGTATTTTTTTTTTTTTAGTAGAGACGGGGTTTCACCGTGTTAGCCAGGATGGTCTCGATTTCCCGACCTCGTGATCTGCCCACCTCGGCCTCCCAAAGTGCTGAGATTATAGGCATGAGCCACTGCACCCGGCCCATTTGTTACATTTAACTCTCTTTCAATCCCTTATGTGAGTCAATAGATTTTTTGTAATTATTATACTTTAAGTACTGGGATACATGTGCAGAATGTGCAGGTTTGTTACATAGGTATACATGTGCCATGGTGGTTTGCTGCACTCATCAACCCATCATCTGCATTAGGTATTTCTCCTAATGCTATCCTTCCCCCAGCCCTCCACCCAATGACAGGCACTGGTGTGTCATGTTCCCCTTCCTGTGTCCGTGGGTTTTCATTGTTCAACTCCCACTTATGAGTGAAAACGTGTGGTGTTTGGTTTTCTGTTCCTGTATTAGTTTGCTGAGAATGATGGTTTCCAGCTTCATCCATGTCCCTGCAAAGGACATGAACTCATGCTTTTCTATGGCTGCATAGTATCCCATGGTACATATGTGCAACATTTTCTTTATTCAGTCTATCATTGATGGGCATATGGGTTGGTTCCAAGTCTTTGATATTGTGAATTGTGCTGCAATAAACATATGTGTGCATGTGTCTTTATAGTAAAATGGCCTATAATACTTTGAGTATATACTCAGTAATTGACTTGCTGGGTCAAACGGTATTCTAGATCCTTGAGGAATCACCACACTGTCTTCCATGATGGTTGAACTAATTTACACTCCCACAAAAAGTGTAAAAGCCTTCCTATTTCTCCACAACCTCTCCAGCATCTGTTGTTTCCTGACTTTTTAATGATCACCATTCTAACTGGTGTGAGATGGTATCTCATTGTGGTTTTGATTTGCATTTCTCTAATGACCAGTGATGATGAGCTTTTTAAAATATGTTTGTTGGTCACATAAATGTCTTCTTTTGAGAAGTGTCTGTTCATATCCTTCATTCACTTTTTGATGGGATTGTTTGTTTTTTTCTTGTAAATTTGTTTAAGTTTCTTGTAGATTCTAAATATTAGCCCTTTGTCAGATGGATAGATTGAAAAAATTTTCTTCCATTCTGTATGCTGCCTGTTCAGTCTGATGATAGTTTATTTTGCTGTGCAGAAGCTCTTTAGTTTAATTAGATCCCATTTGTCAATTTTGGCTATTGTTGTAATTGCTTTTGGTGTTTTACTCATGAAGTCTTTGCCCATGCCTGTGTCCTTAATGGTATTGCCTAGGTTTCTTCTAGGGTTTTTTGGTTTTAGGTTTTACATTTCAATCTTTAACCCATCTTGAGTTAATTTTTTATAATGTGTGAGAAAGGAGTCCAGTTTCAGTTTTCTGCATATGGCCAGTTTTCTCAACACCTTTTATTAAATAAGGAATCCTTTCTCCATTTCTTATTTTTGTCGGATTTGTCAAAATCAGATGATTGTAGATGTTTGGCGTTATTTATGAGGCCTCTATTCTGTTCCATGGTCCTATATCTCTGTTTTGGTACCAGTACCCTGCTGTTTTGGTTACTGTAGCCTTGTAGTATAGTTTGAAGTCAGGTAGCATGATGCTTCTAGCTTTGTTCTTTTTCCTTGGAGTGTCTTGGCTATGTGGGCTCTTTTTTGGTTCCATGTGAAATTTAAAGTAGTTTTCTAATTCTGTGAAGAAAGTCAATGGTAGCAGGATGGGAATAGCATTGAGTTTATAAATTACTTTTGTTAGTATAGCCATTTTCAGGATATTGATTCTTCCTATCCATTAGCACGAAATGTTTTTCCATTTGTTTGTGTCCTCTCTTAATTCCCCGAGCAGTGGTTTGTAGTTCTCCTTGAAGAGGTACTTCACATCCCTTGTAAGTTGTATTCCTAGGTATTTTACTGTCTTTGTAGTAATTGTGAATGGGAGTGCACTCATGATTTGGCTCTCTGTTTGTCTATTATTGGTGTATAGAAAACCTTGTGATTTTTGCACTTTGATTTTGTATCCTGAGACTTTGCTGAAGTTG
This sequence comes from Papio anubis, assembly GCF_008728515.1. Taxonomy (NCBI): domain Eukaryota; kingdom Metazoa; phylum Chordata; class Mammalia; order Primates; family Cercopithecidae; genus Papio; species Papio anubis. The sequence continues at coordinate 58,406,835 of NC_044990.1, read as the reverse complement.
CTTATTGGCTTAAGGAGTTTTTGGGCTGAGACAATGGGGTTTGGGGCTGATACTAAATATACAATGGGGTTTAGGGCTGAGACTAAATGTATAATCATGTCATCTGCAAACAGAGAAAATTTTATTTCCTCTCTTCCTGTTTGAATACCCTTTACTTCTTTCTTTCTGATTGTCCTGGCCAGAACTTCCAATATCATGTTGAATAGGAGCGGTGAGAGAGGACATCCTTGTCTTGTGCCAGTTTTCAAAGGGAATGCTTCCAGCTTTTGCCCATTCAGTATGATATTGGCTGTGGGTTTGTCATAAATAGCTTTTATTATTTTGAGATATGTTCCATCAATACCTAGTTTATTGAGTATTTTTAGCATGAAGGGCTGTTGAATTTTATCAGAGGCCTTTTCTGTATCTCTTTAGATAATCATGTGGTTTTTGTCATTGGTTCTCTTTATGTGATGGATTACATTTATTGATTTGTGTATGTTGTATGTTGTGTATATAGAACCAGCCTTGCATCCCAGGGCTGAAGCTCACTTGATTGTGGTGGATAAGTTTTCTGATGTGCTGCTGGATTCAGTTTGCCAGTATTTCATTGAGGATTTTTGCATCGATGTTCATCAGGGATATAGGCCCGAAGTTTTATCTTTTTGTTGTGTCTCTGCCAGGTTTTGGTATCAGGATGATGCTGGCCTCATAAAATGAGTTAGGGAGGAGTCCCTCTTTTTCAGTTGTTTGGAATAGTTTCAGAAGGAATGGTACCAGCTCCTCTTTATACCACTAGTAGAATTTGGCTATGAATCCATCTGATCCTGGACTTTTTTTTTTTTTTTGGTTGGTAGGCTATTAATTACTGCCTCAATTTCAGAACTTGTTATTGGTCTATTCAGGGATTCGACTTCTTCCTGGTTTAGTCTTGGGAGAGTGTATGTGTCCAGGAATTTATTAATTTCTTCTAGATTTTCTGGTTTATTTGCATAGAGGTGTTTATAATATTCTCTGATGGTAGTTTGTGTTTCTGTGGGATCAGTGGTGATATCCCCTTTATAATTTTGTATTGTGTCTATTTGATTCTCCTCTCTTTTCTTCTTTGTAAGTCTGGCTAGTGGTCTTTCTATTTTGCTAATCTTTTCAAAAAATCAGCTCCTGGATTCATTGAAAGGTTTTTTGTGTCTCTATCTCCTTCAGTTCTGCTCTGAACTTAGTGATTTCTTGCTTTCTGCTAGTTTTTGCATTTGTTTGCTGTTGCTTCTCTAGTTCTTTTAATTGTGATGTCAGGGTGTTGATTTTAGATCTTTCCCGCATTCTCCTGTGGATATTTAGTGCTATAAATTTTCCTCTAAACACGGTTTAGCTGTGTCCCAGATATTCTGGTACATTGAGTCTTTGTTCTCATTGGTTTCAAAGAACTTATTTATTCTGTCTTAATTTGTTGTTTACACAGTAGTCATTCAGGAGCAGGTTGTTCAGTTTCCATATAGTTCTGCAGTTTTGAGTCAGTTTCTTAATCCTGAGTTCTGATTTGACTGTGGTCTGAGAGACTGTTTGTTAAGATTTCTGTTCTTTTACATTTGCTGAGGAGTGTTTTACTTCCAATTATGTAGCTGATTTTAGAATAAGTGCTATATGGTACTGAGAAGAATGCATATTCTGTTGATTTGGGATGGAGAGTTCTGTAGATGTCTATTAGGTCCACTTTGTCCAGAGCTGAGTTCAAGTTCTGAATATCCTTATTAATCTTCTGTCTCATTGATCTGTCCAATATTGTCAGTGGCATGTTAAAGTCTCCTGCTATTGTTGTGTGAGAGTGTAAGTCTCTTTGTAGGTCTCTAAGAACTTGTTTTATAAATCTGTGTCCTCCGGTATTGGATGGATATATATTTAGAATAGTTAGCTATTTTTGTTGCACTGATCCCTTTACCATTATGTAATGCCCTTCTTTGTCTTTTTTGATCATTGTTGGTTTGAAGTCTGTTTATCAGAGAGTAGGATTGCAACTGTTGCTTTTTTTTTTTTTTTTTTTGCTGTCCATTTGCTTGGTAAATATTCCTCCATCCCTTTTATTTTGAGCCTATGTGTGTCTTTGGAATTGAATGGGTCTTTTGAATACAGCACACCGATGGGTCTTGACTTTTCATCCAATTTGTCAGTCTGTGTCTTTTAATTGGGGCATTTAGTCCATTTACATTTAGGGTTAATATTGTAATGTTTGAATTTGATTCTGTCATTATGATGCTAGCTTGTTATTTTGCCTGTTAGTTGATGCAGTTTCTTCACAGTCTCAATGCTCTTTACATTTTTGTATGTTTTTGCAGTGGCTGATACCAGTTTTTTCTTTCCATATTTAGTGTTTCCTTCAGGAGCTCTTGCAAGGCAGGCCTGGTGGTGACAAATTCCCCCAGTATTTGCTTGTCTGTACAAGATTTTATCTTTCTTTCACTTCTGGATATGAAATCATGGATTGAAAATTCTTTTCTTTAATAATGTTGAATATTGGCCCCACTCTCTTCTGGCTTGTAGGGTTCCTGCTGAGAGATCCACCAGTAGTCTGATGGGCTTCCCTTTGTGGGTAACCCAACCTTTCTCTCTGGCTTCTCTTAACAATTTTTCCTTCATTTCAACTTTGGTGAATCTGACTATTATGTGTTTTGGGGTGGCTCTTCTCAAGGAGTATCTTTGTGGTGTTCTCTGTATTTCCTGAATTTCAATGTTGACCTGTTTTGCTAGGTTGGGGAAGTTCTCCTGGATAATATTTTACAGTGTGTTTTCTAACTTGGTTCCATTCTCACCATCACTTTCAGATACAGCAATCTTCGCAGCTTGTTCATTCCCTTTCTCTTTTTTTCTTTTTCTTTTCTTTCTTTCTTTTTTCCTTTTTTTTTTTTTTTTTTTTTTTTTTTTGAGGTGGAGTCTTGCACTGTCACCTGGGCTGGAGTGCAGTGGTGCGATGTCAGCTCACTGCAACCTCCACTTCCTGGGTTCAAGTGATTCTCTTGCTTCAGCCTCCCGAGTAGCTGGGATTACAGGCATCTGCCACCACACCCAGCTAACTTTTTCTTTTCTTTTTATTTTTAGTAGAGATGGGGTTTCACCATGTTGGTGAGACTGGTTTTGAAATCCTGACCTTGTGATTCGCCCACCTTAGCCTCCCAAAGTGCTGGGATTACTGGCATGTGCCACTGAGCCTGGCCTGTTTTTTCTCTAATCTTGTCTTCATGCTTTTTTGCATTAAGTTGATCTTCAATCTCTGATATCTTTTCTTCCGCTTGATTGAATCGGCTATTGATAACTGTGTATTCTTCACCAAGTTCTCATGCTGTGTTTATCAGCTCCATTGGGTCATTTATATTCTTCTCTAAACTGGTTATTCCAGTTAGCTGTTCCTGTAACCTTTTATCAAGGTTCTTAGCTTCCTTGCATTGGGATAGAATATGCTCCTTTAGCTCGGAGGAGTTTATTACCCACCTTCTGAAGCCTACTTCTGTCAGTTCGTCAAATTCATTCTCTGTCTGGTTTTGTTCCCTTGATGGTGAGGATTTGTGATCCTTTGGAGGAGAAGAGGCTTCTGATTTTTCAAATTTTCAGGATTTTTGTGCTGGTCTTTCCTCATCTTCATGGATTTATCTACCTTTGGTCTTTGAAATTGGTGACCTTTGGATGGGGTTTTTTGGATGGGCGTACTTTTTGTTGATGTTATTGCTTTCTTTTTGCTAGTTTTCATTCTAACAGTCAGGGCCCTCTGCTGCAGGTCTGCTGGAGTTTGCTGGAGGTCCACTCCAGACCATGTTTGCCTGGGTATCAAGAGTGAAGTCTGCAGAACAGCAAAGATTGCTGCCTGCTCCTTCCTCTGGAAGCTTCATCCCAGAAGGGCACCTTCCAGATGCCAGCTGGAGCTCTCCTGTATGAGGTATCTGTCAACCCCTGCTGGGAGTTATCTCTCAGTCAGGAGGCACGGGAGTCAGGGACCCACTTGAGGAGGCAATCTGTCCCTTAGCGGAGCTCAAGCTCTGTTCTGGGAGATCTGCTGCTCTCTTCAAAGTTGGTAGGCAGGAATGTTTAAGTCTGCTGAAGCTGCGCCTACAGCCTCCCCTTCCCCGAAGTGCTCTGTTCTAGGGAGATGGGAGTTTTATCTATAAGCCCCTGACTGGGGCTGCTGCCTTTCTTTCAGAGATGCCCTGTCCAAAGAGAAAGAATCTAGAGAGGTACTCTGGCTATAGTGGCTTTGCCAAGTTGTGGTGGGCTCCACCCAATCCAAACTTCCCAGTGTCTTTGTTTACACTGTGAGGGGAAAACTGCCTACTCAAGCCTCAGTAATGGCAGACACCCCTCCCCCAACCAAGCTCGAACATCCCAGGTTGACTTCAGACTGCTGTGCTGGCAGTGAGAATTTCAAGCCAGTGGATCTTAGCTTGCTTGGCTCCATAGGTGTGGGATCCGCTGAGCTAGACCCCTTGGCTCCCTGGCTTCAGCCCCATTTCCAGGGGAGTGAATGGTTCTGTCTCAAAACCTCCTGCAGCTAGCTAGATGTCTGCTCAAATGGTCACCCAGTTTTGTGCTTGAAACCCAAGGCCCTGGTGGTATAGGCACACAAGGGAATCTCCTGGTCTGCAGGTTGGGAAGACCATTGGAAAAGCATAGTATCTGGACTGGATAGCACCATCCCTTACGGCACAGTCCCTCACGGCTTGCCTGAGTGGAGGAAGTTCCCTGACCCCTTGAGCTTCCTGAGTGAGGCGACGCCCCACCCTGCTTCTGCTCACCCTCCATGGGTTGCACTCACTGTGTAACACACTGTTCTGCGTTGATCTTGCTGGGAGCTGCAGACTGAGGCTGTTCCTATTCAGTCACCTTGCCAGCCACCCTCGAGTCAATAGATTTTTAAAAAATTCTAATTTCTTTGGTTGTCTGAAATTCCTGAGAACCACTCACTCTCCTTCACCTACAGAGCTCAATTTCTCCTTCTTACCATTCTGATCTCTCAAGTTTTCTCTGTGTTGCCTTTTGCTACAGAACACCTTTAAATTGGTTCTACTCAACACCCCTAACACACAAACACACACGTGCAGCTGCATGCACACACTATACCCACCATGAACAGGTCCTGGACTTCCCTGTTCTCCAGCTCTGACTTTCTCTGTAGTGCGAATCGGCCTGCAAAACCTTTTATCCTTTCTCTTTTCTTCCATGGGGTATTGGATTTGGAGGAAGAAGAAAGAGGTCTATGAACATGCATATTATTAATTTTTTCCTATTATTTATCTCAACTGAAAAACAGTAATATTAAATGCCCTTTATTACTGCATGTGTTAAACTCATGTCAACAGGGTCTGTCAGTAGTACTCATTTTTTCCTGCTGGGTGTTAGGAATACATGATTTGTTAAAGTGTTGGTGCACTATTTTTTAAAACAAACATTTTTTTATAAAGGTTCTAGCATTGAGAAATATTGATAAAACAGTACAGAGAATTCCTATATATCCTATACTCAGTTTCCCTTATTATCATCTTACATCAGTATGACACATTATAATTAACAAATCAATATTGATACATTTTTATTAATGTTTATGTTTTACACAAATTTTCTTAGTAAAGGAAACAATGTTTCTCGTTTATGTGTTTGTTCCTTTTTGTTTCAGGATTCCATTCAGGATACTTCATTATATGTAGAGTTGACCCTGGAACAACATAAAGGTTAGGGGTGCCAATCACCTGTGCGGTCGAAAACCTGAGTATAATTTTTACTTCTACAAACCTTAATTACAAATAGCCTACCATTAATCTGAAGCTCTACTAATAACATGAATAGTTGATTAATACATATTTTGTGTATGTATTATTTACGTATTCTTAGGGTAAAATAACCTAGAAAAAAAGGAAATGTTATTAATAAAATCATAAGGAAGAGAAAATATACTCACTATTCAATAAGTGGAAGTGGATCATCTTTTTTTTAATTGTACTTTAAGTTCTAGGGTACATGTGCACAACATGCAGGTTTGTTACATACGTATATATGTGCCATGTTGGTTTGCGGCACTCATTAACTCATCATTTACATTAGATATTTCTTCTAATGCAATCCCTCCCCCATCCCCCCACCCCATGACAGGTCCTGGTATGTGATGTTCCCCTTCCTGTGTCCAAGTGTTCCCATCATTCAGTTCCCACCTATGAGTGAGAACATGCAGTATTTGGTTTTCTGTCCTTGCAGTAGTTCGCTCAGAATGATGGTTTCGTTTCATCCATGTCCCTACAAAGGACATGAACTCATCCTTTTTTAGGGCTACGTAGTATTCCAAGGTATATATGTGCCACATTTTTTAATCCATTCTATCATTGATGGACATTTGCGTATGTTCCAAGTCTTTGCTATTGTGAATAGTGCTGCAATAAACATACATGTGCATGTGTCTTTATAGTAGCATGATTTGTAATCTTTTGGATATATACCCAGTAATGGGATGGCTGGGTCAAATGGTATTTCTAGTTCTAGATCCTTGAGGAATCGCCACACTGTCTTCCATAATGGTTGAACTAGTTTACACTCCCACCAACAGTGTGAAAGCGTTCCTATTCCATCCTCTCCAGCACCTGTTGTTTCCTGACTTTTTAATGATTGCCATTCTAACTGGTGTGAGATGGTATCTCATTGTGGTTTTGATTTGCATTTCTCTGATGGCTAGAGATGATGAGCATTTTTTCATGTGTCTGTTGGCTGCATAAATGTCTTCTTTTGAGAAGTGTCTGTTCATATCCTTTGCCCACTTTTTGATGGTGTTTTTTGATTTTTTCTTGTAAATTTGTTTAAGTTCTTTGTAAATTCTGGATATTAGCCCTTTGTCAGATGGGTAGATTGCAAAAATTTTCTCCCATTCGGTAGGTTGCCTATTCACGCTGATGGTAGTTTCTTTTGCTGTGCAGAAGCTCTTTAGTTTAATTAGACCCCATTTGCCTATTTTGGCTTTTGTTGCCATTGCTTTGGGTGTTTTAGTCACGAAGTCCTTGCCCATGCCTATGTCCTGAATGGTATTGCCTAGGTTTTCTTCTAGGGTTTTTATGGTTTTAGGTCTAACATTTAAGTCTTTAATCCATCTTGAATTAATTTTTGTATAAGGTGTAAAGAAGAGATCCAGTTTCAACTTTCTACATATGGTTAGCCAGTTTTCCCAGCACCATTTATTAAACAGGGAATCGTTTCCCCATTTCTTGTTTTTGTCAGGTTTGCCAAGGATCAAATGGTTGTAGATGTGTGGTGTTATTTCTGAGGCCTCTGTTCTGTTCCATTGGTCTATATCTCTGTTTTGGTAATAGTAACATGTTGTTTTGGTTACTGTAGCCTTATAGTATAGTTTGAAGTCAGGTAACATGATGCCTCCAGCTTTGTTCTTTTTGCTTAGGATTGACTTGGCAATGTGGGCTCTTTTTTGGTTCCATATGAACTTTAAAGTAGTTTTTTCCAATTCTGTGAAGAAAGTCATTGGTAGCTTCATGGGGATGGCATTGAATCTATAAATTACCTTGGGCAGTATGGCCATTTTCATGATACTGGTTCTTCCTATCCATGAGCATGGAATGTTTGTCATTTGTTTGTGTCCTCTTTTATTTCGTTAAGCAATGGTTTATAGTTCTCTTTGATGAGGTCATTCACATCCCTTGTAAGCTGGATTCCCAGGTATTTTATTCTCTTTGTAGTAAATGTGAATAGGAGTTCACTCATGATTTGGCTCTCTGTTTGTTATTGGTGTATAGGAATGCGTGTGATTTTTGCACACTGATTATGTATCCTGAGACTTTGCTGAAATTGCCTATCAGCTTAAGGAGATTTGGGGCTGAGATAATGGGGTTTTCTAAATATGCAATCATGTCATCTGCAAACAGGGACATTTGACTTCTTCTTTTCCTGATTGAATACTCTTTATTTCTTTCTCTTGCCTGATTGCCCTGGCCAGAACTTCCTATTATGTTGAATAGGAGTGGTGAGAGAGGGCATCCCTGTCTTGTGCCAGTTTTCAAAGGGAATGCTTCCAGTTTTTGCTGATTCAGGATGATATTGGCTGTGGGTTTTTCATAAATAGCTCTTATTATTTTGAGATACATTCCATCAATACCTAGTTTATTGGGAGTTTTTAGCATGAAGGGCTGTTGAATTTTGTCAAAGGCCTTTTCTGCATCTATTGAGATAATCATGTGGTTTTTATCTTTGATTCTGTTTATGTGATGGATCACGTTTATTGATTTGCATATGTTGAAACAGCCTTACATCCCAGGGATGAAGCCAACTTGATTATGGTGGACAAGCTTTTTTATATGCTGCTGGATTCAGTTTGCCAGTATTTTATTGAGGATTTGCGCATCAATGTTCATCAGGGATATTGGCCTAAAATTCTCTTTTTTTGTTGTGTCTCTGCCAGGCTTTGGTATCAGGATGATACTGGCCTCATAAAATGAGTTAGGGAGGATTCCCTCTTTTTCTCTTGATTGGAATAGTTTCAGAAGGGATGGTACCAGCTCCTCTTTGTACCTCCGGTAGAATTCAGCTGTGAATCCATCTGGTCCTGGAATTTTTTTGGTTAGTAGGCTATTAATTATTGCCTCAATTTCAGAACCTGTTATTGGTCTATTCAGGGATTCAACTTCCTCCTAATTTAGTCTTGGGAGGGTGTATATGTCCAGGAATTTGTCCATTTCTCCTAGATTTTCTAGATTATTTGTATGGAGGTATTTATAGTATCTTCTGATGGTAGTTTCTATTTCTGTAGGATCAGTGGTGATATCCCCTTTATCATTTTTTATTGCGTCTATTTGATTCTTCTCTTTTCTTCTTTATTAGTCTTGCTAGCAGTTTATCAATTTTGTTGACCTTTTCGAAAAACCAGCTCCCAGATTCATTGATTTTTTGAGGGTTTTTGTGTGTGTGTGTGTCTCTATCTCCTTCAGTTCTGCTCTGATCTTAGTTATTTCTTGCCTTCTGCTGGCTTTTGAATTTGTTTGCTCTTACTTCTCTAGTTCTTTTAATTTTGATGTTAGGGTGTAGATTTTTGATCTTTCCTGCTTTCTCTTGTGGAAATTTAGTCTATAAATTTCCCTCTACACGCTGCTTTAAATGTGTCCCAGAGATTCTGGTATGTTGTGTCTTTGTTCTCCTTGGTCCCAAATAAAATATTTGTTTCAGCCTTCATTTCATTATTTACTCAGTAGTCATTTAGGAGCAGGTCGTTCAGTTTCCATGTAGTTGTGCAGTTTTGAGTGAGTTTCTTAATCCTGAGTTCTAATTTGATTGCACTGTGGTCTGAGAGACAGTTTGTTGTGATATCTGTTCTTTTACATTTGCTGAGGAAGTAATTTTACATTTACTTCCAACTATGTGGTCAAGTTTGGAATAAGTGCAATGTGGTGCAGAGAAGAATGTATATTCTGTTGATTTGGGGTGGAGAGTTCTGTAGATGTCTATTAGGTCTGCTTAGTGCAGAGCTGACTTCAAGTCCTGGGTATCATTGTTAACCTTCTGTCTCATTGATCTGTCTATTATTGACAGTGGGGTGTTAAAGTCTCCCATTATTATTGTGCAGGAGTCTAAGTCCCTTTGTAAGTCTCTAAGGACTTGCTTTATGAATCTGGGGGCTCCTGTACTGGATGCATATATATTTAGGATAGTTAGCTCTTCTTGTTGAATTGATCCATTTACCATTATGTAATGGCCTTCTTTGTCTCCTTTGATCTTTGTTAGTTTAATGTCTGTTTTGTCAGAGACTAGGATTGCAACCCCTGCTGGGTTTTTTTTTGTTTTTTGTTTTCTTTCCATTTGCTTGGAAAGTCTTCCTCCATCCCCTTATTTTGGGCCTACCTGTGTCTCTGCACGTAAGATGGGTCTTGCCATCCCACTGTCCAACCAGTCCCAATGAGATGAACCAGGTACCTCAGTTGGAAATGCAGAAATCACCCATCTTCTGCATCGATCACGCTGGGAGCTGCAGACTGGAGCTGTTCCTATGCGGCCATCTTTGGATCATCTTTATCTTTGTCAACTTCACATTGAGTAGGCTGAAGAAGAGGAGATAAAAGAGGGTTTGGTCTTGCGGATTCAGGGGTAGCAGAGGCTACAGATGATCCACATATAAGTGTACATGGGCATTTCATACCCGTGTTGCTCAAGGGTCACCTGCCATTGTTATGTCTCTTTAATCTTCTTCTATGGGTTGTGACAGCTCCTCAGACTCCTTTTGGTTTTGATGATTTTGATGCTTTTAAGGAGTATCAATCACATACTTTGTAGCATCTCCTTCAACGGGGATTTGTCTGATATTTTTCTCATGATTAAACTGGGGCTATGTGTTTTGGGGAGGATGACCACAGAGGTACAGTGCCATTTTTATCACATTGAGTCAAGGGCACATACTATCAACATTACTTATCACGGTTGATGTTGACCTTGGTCATCTGACTGAGTTATTGCTTCTTAGATTTATCCACTTGAAATTACTCTTCCCTTTCCACTCTTCCTAGGTGGACTATAGCACCAGGTTTTCTCTTATTATTATTATTATTATTATTATTATTTTACTTTAAGTTCTAGGGTACATGTGCACAACGTGCAGGTTTGTTACATATGTATACATGTGCCATGTTGGTGGGCTGCACCCGTTAACTCGTCATTTACATTAGGTATATCTCCGAATGCTATCCCTCTCCCCTCCCCCACCGCCCGGCAGGCCCCCGTGTGTGATGTTCCCCACCCAGTGTCCATGTGTTTTCATTGTAGAACCAAGTTTTCTTAAGTTAAATGCATTATATTGCAGCTTTTAGAGTATAAGATTAGTTGATATTACTGGAAAAAAATCCCTTGCTAAAATATTAAATAACAAAGAATTGGCACAATTTTTCCAATTAAACTTGTTTGCTTTTCAAAATTTTAGAGGTGTTTCAGTAATTTGGCTCCATTTTCTGGGGGAAAATGGTATAAAAGGACATTCCCTAGTAAGTTCAGGTTGTTTTAATGAAGTTTTTAATGTAATTCATACACAAACTATTTGGATAATCAGAAGAAATCAGATTTTATTTGTAGCAAAGCAAAATGATCATAATTTCCATATGCACTCAAAAATAAACAAAGTATACATAAAGAAAAGAAGAAATAATCTATCTAAGACTTAATTGAAAATGTCCGGTCATAACGGCCAAATAATGGAGTGTTTTCTAGAGTATGGATCATTTTTATCATCATCATAAACAACACTCATAACAGTCATTATTCAACTAAAATGAAATTAAATCGGAAAGATAGCATAATATCACTAAACCAAAATTATGAAGATTTGAAAGAAGAACTCTACATCTTTCCTTTTATAAATTCTCTTAACATCTCTTTTGCTACTTTAGTTCTTTTCTCTTTTCATTTAAATTCTACCTTTAATGAGATAGTTCAAATGGTCACATCTTAACAATAGATTTAAAGAGCTGGCACTGTGATTAAGGGGTCCCAAATGTTCAAACTTCTGTCTGGGATAAAATTGAAATAAGGTTTTAAACTCTTATTTTATTTTCTATTTGGTTTTAAGTAACATAACATTAGTAAAACTCTTACATTGGTGTGAAACCACAGTAGGATTAAGAAGCAACTCAGACCAGCAAGTTCCAAGCACTCCACTCTGAAAGGTCAATAAACATTACTGGAATAAATCAGGAATATGGTGGCAGTTAATAAAGGCTTTCTCATTCAACTTCTAAAATAACCAGAGAAATAGAAAGTATATTGAATGGAAATAGATTTTTTTAAAGTCCTTGCAGATATGCTCTTGATCAAGAGAACCGAACTCTCTGAAGTCAGCTGGCATATAGTCATGCAAAGTCAGCAGTCTCAGCAGAATTTCTGAAAAGTAATCATGGATGTCAAGCCCATTTTACAAGGAATGAGTTATTTGTGATTACCTAAATTTTAGGAATTATAATGCTGCCTAATAAGTTGTATGATGATGGGAAACAGCATGTAACGAAATATGTGATAAATTCCTTATTTGCTTCATTTATTTATAATATTTGTAAATATTAAATAGGATTAATGTACATGATATAAAATAGAAATGCACTATATGGCATATAACAAAAAATCTCCCCTTTTCCCCTGTGCCTCGAAAACCATTCCACTCCTCAAAGACAACCAGTTTTCCTAAACTTCAGGAGATATTCCATTAATTTCTAAAATTATCCACAGAAATATTATTCCACATAAATGGTAAAATTATATGTTGTTCTGCACCTTGTAATTTTTTCCCTTAACACATCTTGGAAAACTTTCCATATCACAAATACAGAATTTGATATTTTTAAAATGGTTTATAGGGTATTGCATTGTGTGGTTGAATGATAATTAATATATTAACTCTCACTGATGGACATTTTAGTTGTTTATAAGCTTTGACATTATAACTGATGTTCCAATTAATCTTCATAATACATCATGTCACATGTATTCTTAAAATACCTGTTAAAAGTACCCTATTGTGTATAATTTTCACTAATTGATAACCAGCTTTTCTTTAGGCTTTAAGTAAATATGAAACTTATTTTCATAAAATATCAGTTTGAACAAGTAGGTGAGCAGTTAATTTACTGAGGGCCCCCACAAGCCACAATTTTGCCTTGGGTTTTTAGTGTTTTTCCTAAGATAGTTTACATATTTGGAGACATCAATCAAGATACAAGGTCAGAAAAAAAGAGGAAGTTTTTAAAATTGTGGATTTATTTATATAAAGGTTTTTAAATATTATGGAAATTGTCCCACTTACTTATACATTTAAGAAATGATCAACTTCTTGAATTAAAACTTTACCAAAAATTCCAAGGCTTATTATTGCCATTCACATGGAAATGAAATGGGTAAGATCAATGGCAGCACTTATCATGATGGGATATGAGAAAGATTGCTCGATTTCACCCACGTGGGATAAGAATCACAGAGACCCAGTGTTAGACATCAATGGCCTCTAGTTACCATAGGTTAATCAGCTTCTGTCAATAGTAAGGCAAGAAAATTTCTGGCCAGAGGGTATGAAATACTGCTTGAAAAAAACTAAAACACCTTTCTCATTACCTCTGAGTTATTCTTAAACAGCTGACAGGAGAATAGATAAGTGAAAACCTGACAAGACATCCCCCAACTAGAGTGATAATTTGCAAGAAAAAAAAAATGTGGCAGTCAAATACAATATCATGCAGATTCAAGTCCTACTGTGGGAGACCTTGAGGAACACTAAAATAGAGGACAAAGGTAACCAGCAATGTATAATCATTATTTTAAGTTGTTTTTGTTGAATGATCTGTGTAATGAACTGAGTTTTACTAAAGTTCCAATTTCAGATACTTTTATTATTTTTAATCAAGGAAATGTCTTAAAGACATGATTAAATATGATATACATGTTAAGTTGTTAGATTTTATTAAAAATCATCAGTTAAAAATTATTAGAAAAATTCTGCCTTTTTCCAATTAAAAAATGGGTATAGGATCTGAATAGACATGCCCCCAAATAAGATCTACAAATGACCAACAATCACGTGAAAAGATATTCAAAATCATTAGTTATCAGGATGATGCAAATCAAAAGCACGATGAGATACTACTTCACAACCACTAGGATGGTTAGAATTTTAAAAGTACAATAATAATAAGTGTTGGCAAGGACACAGAGAAATCGGAAACTTCACATGCTACTGGCTGAAATGTAAAATGGTACTGCCACTTTGGAAAATAGTCCGGTGATTAACTGCTCAAATCATTAAACATGGAGTTACAAAAAGGCCCAGCTATTGCACTTCTAGGCATATCCCCAGGAGAAATGAAATATGGTCACAGAAAAACTAGTACACGAGTGTTTACAGCAGCATCGTTCATAATTGTCAAATGGTAGAAACAACCCAAATGTCCATCAGCTGATGAATGGATGAATAAAATGTGGTATAGTCACAAAATGGAATATTATTTGGCCATAAATGGGAACAAAGTACTGATAAATGCTACAACATGAATGAACCTTGAAAACATTATGCTAAACAAAAGAAACCAATCACAAAAGACCACATATTATATAATTCCATTCACATGAAAGTCCAAAACCTAGAAATCTATAGAGACAGAAAGTAGATTAGTAGCTGCTTAGGGCTAGAGTGAGAAGAGTATGAAGTAGGTGGTTGTCTGTGTCTGTGTTGCTATAACAAAGTATCTGACACTGGATAATTTATAGAGAACATAATTTGATTTCTCATAGTTCTGCAGTCTGGGAAGTTCAAGATCAAAACACCACTAGGTTTATTTTCTGGTGAGGGGCCAGTCTCTACTTCCAAGATGGTGTCTTGAATATTGCATCCTCTGGAAGGGAGAAATACCATGTTCTAACATAGTAGAAGGTGGAAGGGCAAAAAAGGATGAACTCCCTCCATCAAGCCCTTTTGTAGGAGCACCTAATCCCATTCATGAAGGAGAAGCCTTCATGACCTGATCACCTCTGAATACTATCACATTGACAATACCTGAATTTTGGAGGAGACACATTCAAACCATAGCAGGGGTGATTACTAAAGTGTACAGTTTCTTATTGAGGTGATGAAAATGTTCTACAAATTGACTGTGGGGATAGTGACATCACATATCTGTGACTATACTAAAAACCACTGTGTTGTACATTTAAAGTATATGACTTGTGTAGCTTGAGAATTATATCTTAATAAACCTGTTTTTTTATGGCATCCCCCCCCCAGGAAAAAAAAATAATTTGCCCTTGTTATATAATTCTGCGTCTGCTCTAGTTTATTTAGATAATCTCTGGTTGCTGGGAGAATTAGCGGTTTTGTAATAAGACAAGGGATGGTTTTACAGAGAAAGAAATAATCACAGTGGTCTTTTTAACCTTCTGTATAATCAAGCACCATTGAACATTTAGCAGCCAACTGTCAGAAGCAGCTTCTGCCAGAATATTCTAAAGCATTTATGAAGAATGAGTTATTCTGATTTCTGAATTGTCAGAGTGAGAAAAACACAGCTGCTTTCAATGGAAAGAAAATTAGATTGAAAAAAGAAGGAGCAAAGAAATATCCCTATTGTTCGTGAAAGTCTCTTTCTTACTAGGTTGTCAAAGTACAGGGACTATCAGGAAATGAAACTCTTTACCTGATTTTTCTACATACCTATTTACAACTACTTCTGTATAAAACCATGAACATACGGAAAAATCAGGGAGATATTCTTTTCATCTAATTGAATGTCTATTGTGCACTCAATCTGGAGGAGAGTATAAAATGACTTTCCGAGGGAGTAGAATAGAAACCTTAGACAATTTCTTGTCACTAGCAGGACACACCAAATGCTTTTCTCTTTTTTTCAGTCCAGTGTTTTTAAAACCCAAGCCTCTCAATTTCCATATAATTCAGGCAATGAGCAAATATTGTATGTATATTATTTCATTTAATATCATAGCAGCACCATGAAGCAAATGTGTTAGTGCAGACCCTTTAAAAATGCATACTAAAGCTGACAAAATACAAAATACTCAAAGACTCAACGCTAGGAAGGAGATAGGAACCAGAAAGGTAAGCTGAGACCAGTGGCGTAGTGGATATCAGAGTTTTGTAAATACTTCAGTTTTGGAGGTTTAGGTTTTAAGATAAAATGAAGTGCTAGAGACTGGAGACATGGCCTTGAGCCTATGAAATACAGAAGTTGGAACTAAACCCCTCTGCATAAATTCAGGATCCGGAAAACTACCTCATCAGTAAAACGGGGATTAGAAAAATATATCAAAAAGTAAAGAAAACGATAAGGTTACATTTTGGTTCCCCCTGAAAACTGGATAGGAAAAAATCTCCTCTGAGAACTTGGAACTAAAGTCAGTTCGTACACAGATGTGGGGTTCAAATTTCAATTTATATAATTCAAATTCAATATATTTAAATTCATTTTTTTTTTTTTTTTTTAAAGACAGAGTCTCACTCTGTCACCCAGGCTGGAGTGCAGTGGTACAATCTTGGCTCACTGCAACCTCCACCTCCCGGATTCAAGCGACTCTCCTGCCTCAGCCTCCCCAGTAGTTGGAACTACAGGCACCCACCACCAGGCCCTGATAATTTTTGTATTTTTAGTATAGGTGGGGCTTCACCATATTGACTAGGCTGGTCTTGAACTCCTGACTTCAAATGATCCACCCACCTTGGCCTCCCAAAGTGCTGGGATTACAGGCATGAGCCACCGCACATGGCCTCAAATTTATACAATGTACGTGGTCTGAGAAACCCCAGGCTGATAAATAAATTTAAAATTCTACCCCAATTTAAGGGTGCCTATCAAAAAACAAAAAGAACTCTTTCGAGAGACATACCCAGGCCTCAGGGAATTGCCAGATGTAGGGTTCAGAGGAAGATACACTCACAGCTCACAATTAAAAACACAAGCCCAATAAAACTAATTCAATGGAGCTGACAAAAGCCATCAAAATGGAATTAGATGCTCTCAATTAGGACATTAAATATTGAAGTTATTGGGTACAGGAAAGGAGAAAAAGAGAAAGAGGAGAGTTTTTTCTTGCAGGGAGAAGAAAAACTTACACATAGCTAAATAAATTTCTAAGTGATCCATATTTAAAATACGTGAATACATTTGATATGTAAATAGAACTCTGTACCTAACAAATTAAGAATAAACATTATCTAGAATGCATAGAACGTTTACAAAATCAACCATGTGCCAGGGCTTAAAGCAAATGTCAACATCATGTAAAAACAAATATCATGCAAATTATGTTCCCTAATCATAATACATGGATCCAAGAAAAAAATAAAATAGAAATTTTGAAATGCTTTAAACAATGCTGAAAGTGGTACATCTCAAACAGTTTAGGTATTACAATGTTGCTAAGAACATTCTTGTGTGTCTCTTGTAGGTCATGTACAAGTTTCTGTAAAATCTATAGCTAAAGATTGGAATTTTTTGGCTACAGGATATGGTCAGGTTAAACTTTTAAGATAATGCCAAATTGTTTTCTAAGCTTTTTGTATCAGTTTATGCTTACCAGTTATGAATACAGCATTATATATAATATAGTTATTCCCAAATTTTGTTCATTATAATATTTATTATAAAGATCTAACTTTTTTATATCATAAAAATCCTGGATTAACTATTCTTATATACCAATTTTTTGATCTTGTCCTTTTTTTATGGTATAATTTCCTAGGACCAAAGTTCTGGTCCCAGGTATGCATGCATATTTGAAACTTCATTATGTATTCTCTCATTTGCCCTTCAGAAATATCCATGAGGGTCCATTTTTCCATATACTTGCCAATACAAAGTAGTATCAACGTTTTCTGGCTTGCCAATCTTATAGTTGAAAAATGATATCTCATTGTTGCTTTCATATTTATTTTTAGCTGGTTTTAATACCTTTTCATATATTTATTATTCTTTTGCATGTTTACTTGGGGATTGACATTAAATTGTGAATAATTTGAATCAGCCTAAGAATATATATGATAATCATGTAGAAAATGCCCAAACCTCTCACCACTCCTCATATTTTACCCCTACATTTATATACATATTTAGCAATAATGACTTAAGGCCACCAATACTATGGCAATACAAAGAGTTTTTATTAAGCTTTTATCATGTGGCATACGCTTGACTAAGGACTTTACATACCTGGATTATTCGTTAATTTATCTACTCATTTAACAGTTGTTTACTCAGACCCAGGGAGTGACTAGTTGTGCAATTTTGAGCAAAACAAAGCATCTGCCTTTATCTCAGTGAGAGGATGACAATAAATAATCATCAGACACATCATTACAAAATAGGAAGTGAAATAAAAACAAGAGTATGCTAAAATAGAGAATAACATGGGGTTGTGTGTGAATTGAATAATTAAAGAAGGCAAGGGGACCCTAATGAATGAGAAGGAGCCAAAAATCCTGGAAGGGAAAGAGCTTTCTTGCAGAAGGAAGAATATATGCAACGACCTCAGGAAAATGAGAAACTGAAAGATGGGCCCTGTGACTAGCGTGAAGTGAGTGAAGGTGAAATGATGTGAAATTAAATTGAAGACGTCAGCAGGAATTAGACCCCTTAGGGCCATGCTGGACAAGATGCAGAGGCCACTTCATTCCTTGTGCCATGAGAAGCTTAACCTAAGAGAGAAGTGCCCAGAGGTGGCCTTGACCTTCTACCAATGATCCAGATCTGAAGATTATTTTAGCATCACATTTCCATTATTACACAGAAATTGAGTATAAATTAAATTGTAATCTTTAAGAAGTATATAAGTATCATATCTCTCATAGATTTAAGATAGCTGAATAATATAAATTTGAACTTCCAAAAAAGCATTTAATATCTCCTATAAAACAATGCCCTACTAAGTGCTGAAGATAAAACTTAAATAGAGTACTCTAAATCAGTGCTCTATTTATGACATTGCAAGAAAAATCTACTCCTTATATCTACTGACAATGCTTTGCTGTTTCATCCAGTTTCATGTATGAACTGGACTTACTGAAACATTTATAGGAATACCCTTGCTAGGTAAAACATGTATCTGCAATTTGACAGCATTATGTGCATCCTTGTCATTTTGATTACAGTATCATCTTGTTTCTTCTGCTTTTAGATGTTCTTAAGGTCACAGTAAATAAGATCTCCCTAGCAGCTTTTCATTCCTATTTGATCTTCACGAAAACCATGATACTTTGGCTGAGTAAATATTGTCTCCTTTTTATAGATGAAGAGGTACAAGCTAACCTCACTGACCTTCAGATTTCTAACCTAGAAAACGGAGGCAAGGATACTTACCCTGCCAACATCTCGTACTTACTCAGATAAAATAAAATAAAATAATGGATGGGACAATGCCTGAAGAATAGATACATCATTGAAAGATAAGCTAGGATTATTTCATCATGAAATAGGACACTTCTTTATCATAAACATTGTAACACAGATGCATAAAAAGCATGCGTATGATCCATATCATATCTTCATTTTGTTCTAAGCCCTCATGGTAATGAACTTTGAGATGAAAGAAGACCTAAATCTGTCACAAGAGAGTGGCTCAAGCTCTTACATTTTAAAACATCTCATTTTAGGTTAATTCCTACCATTTTTGGCAAAGCGTAAGTCAATGTAAAGTTGACATTTCTCATCAGGCTATCTCACCTTAGTCAAAGATTTTTTTAGAAAATAGGTGTGTACAAGAAAACACTTATATGTCCTTATGGGATTGTGGCAGAACCCCTGGTGTTAAACCAGCCCCATGCTCCTCTCTGGCTCCCATTGGCTCTTGGCTGAGGCAAAGTCATTTTACCTGTGTTCATGTTGGTCTCTATCTTCTCTGCATCTGCTTGTGAGGTTTTACAGCTGGTATCATGCTAATTTCCTCTCTCAGTCCAGCCATAGTCCAGCAGTTCACATCCTGTACCTCAGCCCAACCTCATTTCTCTCGGCCTTTTGGATAATCTAAGTCTCAGCCTTGGGCTCCATCTGAACCCTGGCCAAGTCTGCCTCTCTTCAGCTTCTGGTAGGGGTTCTCAGCTCCCTTCACTACTGCAGCCCCATTGCCAACCTGCTGACTCTCAACCTTAGGTATCACTGAGGACATATGAGAAATTCTGAATCTCTTCAGTGTTACCAACAGGCGTGAGGGAAATGAAGGAAAGGGAGAGGAGATACTTTCTTCCCTGCCTCCCTCTCATGCTATCTGGTTTCTACACTTGCTGTAGCCACTCCTTGCAGTAAAAGGTGCTCCACCAGGCTACCTCCAACCAGAGTCCCAAAGTGATAATAGGACACAAGCCCATTCTGTCTCTGTTTTTGAACTTACAACTAACCTGTCCTTTTTATTCTACATCTATTCCTCACCTTGGGTTTCAATGAAAAAATGGGAGAAGAGCAATGGTACCTTGTGGCTTCCATCTCCCTCTGTTTCCCTCTCTTGACTCTTGTTCTTTTTCCTGAAACTGCTGTGAGCTTCTTTACATAATATTTTCCTTCTCTTCTACTTCTTTTCATGTGATGAATAATGTAGTAGCATATCTGCTGACCAATAAAGGGAAATATAATCATGCACCATGTGTGGTTGATGACCGACTGCATCTACAACAGTAGTCTCATAAATCATAATACTGTAGTTTTTACTCTTAGCTTTTCTCTGTTTAGATATGTTTAGATACACACATACTTACCGTTTTGTTACAGTCGCTTACAGACTCAGTAAAGTCACATGCTGTACAGGCTTGTAACCTAGGAGCAATAGGCTTACACCATATAGCCTAGTTGTGTAGTAGGCCATACCATCTAGGTTTGTGTTTAATTAGACTCTCCCATATTTACACAATAATGAAACCTCTAATGACACATTTCTGAGAATGTATCCCCTTTGTTAAGTCATGCAAGACTGTTTATCTATCTGTATTTTCTCCATTCTCATCGTTGACATATCTCTTCCTACAATGCTACAAGACTCTCAGGAGCCAGTGAGTGACTCAGTTACAAATTTTTATATCAACAGCACATAACCCAGTGCTTTGCCAATAATTGACACTCACTAAAAGTTTGTTGAGTGAACAAATGATTGAGTCTCTTTAATTTATAGGTGAAGAAACAGAGGTGACAGCTTTTGCCCCCATTAAACAATCAACTAGAGACTTAGCTGGGACAAGGTCAAGTACTCTTTCAACAAAATATACTGCTTTTTACCATTCTTCCTTAAATTGCTGGCAATATAGGGCCTAAAATATGACACCAAAATGCTAGGAGGGGAGGAGGAAGAAATAATAAATAAAGTAAAAAACTTAGCAGCAAAGAAAAACCAAGTTTCATAAAAAGAATCCAAAGGCAAGTTTTTATAATTAATATATTGCTAATTTTCTCTTTGTCCATACAGCAAAGCCAGCTAAAATCTGAACTCCTAAAAATCTCTGAATAGAGATCTTATAAAATGCCATAATTCTGCTGTGATCAACTACTTGTGCTTGTGGGGAGAGATTATAGCAAAAATTCTTACAGATGTTTTCCCCTAAAAATAGATACAGATAATAATACATGAACGTTTTAATATAAAGTCTATTCACCTGAAAATGGAATTCTCCCATTTCACTGACTTCAAGTTAATTACTTACGAAAATTAGTAACTGATCTTTTCTCTCCTAAAAGATCCATCCCATTCAGAAATCCTGTTGAAGAAATGGCTAGCTGCTACTCACAGAGTAGTAACAAATAAGATTTTAAATTGCAGCAAATACACTCAAGTATGTCTTGATAAACACACACCCAAGAAATTTGGGAAGCTAAGGTTTACGAGTTTGAAACTTTATTTTCTTAATGAACAGCAGTAGCACTATTCTCAGGAAACTTACCACAGAGGGAGGTGAGATTTTATACCTATTTGTTTATGTTTCTGTAGAGGATTTAAGCAATCCTGCTTCTATACAGCAGGTGCCACAGCAGACCAAAGGTTCTAATAGAATATGAGTACAGTGAATTTATAACAAGAATGATGGCTCTTTTGAAGAATGCAATGGTACACAAACAGGAGGAAGTCCATTCGTCCCTTTAGCTCCTCCCCTCCCAGTTTACCTTCTTTTCTTCATCCCCACATTGTTAGTTTTCCCCTTTTGAGGGGAGTTGGGGGGGGATTTGAGATGATGTGACGTGTTGCCACTTAGGGTTTCTAGGCTCTAATCCCTTAAAACAGTTACGCACATGGGCACTAAGCAGGAAAGTACTCACACAGTGACATCATTATGAAGTATTAAAATTTGCCACCAGAACTGTTTTCCTCTGCAGAGAATGAGAGCTGCAGATAGTGATAATTTGTGTGTGTGTGTGTGTGTGTCCTGTCAGGGAGAAAAAACACTTGTAAAATTCTTAGAAACTGAAAATGCATCAGTGAATAGGTCTTTATGTTGGATATTTATGGGGAATTTGGTTTGTTTTCTGATTCTGTTTCAACTTTTAAGGAGCACCGTTAATGTGATTAATTAGCAAGAATTTATTGACGTGAAAAATCTAGACAGCCGAATATATATGATTTTTTTAAATGTATTTTTTCAGGTGAAACTATAAACTGGAGGCCTAATTAAGACCTGCTGTTTCCTGAAATTTTGTGTGCACGGCCCTGGGAAGGAAAGTTGCACGGAGCTTTACTTGAAGGGGTAATCTTGAGAGAAAATCCTGGCATTCTAGTCACTTCTTGCAAACATAGTCCTTACTTAAGAACCACAGTGAATTTATGTCTATGGTAAACATGAAAGCCTGTTATGAACAGGCTTAGGGAAAACTCAAATCAACGTGATCATCATGAGTTTTGGACTTCAGCTGCTCCTAGCCATTATTACCAAATTTACGCTGAAACACGATGATGGATCATACAATTTTAGCCTTTTGACATTTTCTTACCTCTTCTTTTCTCATCACTTTGTTAAGAATGAAAGTCACTCTTCCTAACAAGAGAGAGAAAATCTGCTTGCAAGAAATATAATAATTCAAAACTATTCATTGCAAAATAATTTGACTTTTGATGAGGTTGCAAAAGGCCTGAATTGAACAGATTTCTGACCAGCTCCCACTTTATCTGCTTTCATTAGAAAACAACTTTTTCCTAATGTTGCTTTTTTATTAAATAGTTCCAAATATAAACTTTAAACTGTAAGAATGAAAGAAATCTATATGTTTCTAAATCTTTCAGATTTTATTAGTTTAGCAACATATTTGTACGGCTTATCCCCAATGTCTCAATCCAGTGGTGATAAAACTTCTGAAGTCAAAATTGCTTCAAAATATGAGTATTTTTTACTCACTTGAAGTAAGCTTTTTTCTAATGCCTCAGGTGGAAAATAGGAACTACTTATAACTTGAGAACAGAAACCAATCTCCTAGTTGTCATTTAGTTCAACATTTTGAACTGATGTTTTGGCTAACTTACTAAATTGTAAGGTGTGAAAGTCACAACATTTTTGTAAAAATTTTATACTTCTTTAATACTGTGAAAAGAAAACATGCCCAGTTTGCAAACCTCAATCAGTAAGCAAGTTATGTCCTTTAGATAATGCACTACATATCAGGTCATAAGGGATCAACTCACAATGTATAGTCCCGATGCATAAGCCAGACAGCCAGACACTCACAGATAATAGCCAACACAAAAGCCCTTTTTTCCACTTCATGGGTAGGGCCTCATTATGTGCCTTCCTAAATATGAAGGGGAATAGAGGTTCCTACTTCCCTTTATAATGCTGTTCAGTGCATTTGTCCAATAACTCATTGTCTCAGAAATTGTCTTGCTCACTTCCTATAGACATTCTCCTGTCTTCTCAGTGACACATTCATGGAGATAGATAGACGTTCACAGTCGCCTCTTCTGGCTTCTCTGGCTCCACCTTGATGCATTGTTGCCTTATTCCAGACCAGGCCAGGCCTTTGCTCTGGATCTCAAAGGCCCAGGCCACATAAGGGCAGAGCAGCCACGTCAGAGCTGCTCCTGGCACCAAGGAAAATTATTTGCACCGAGAGGCAAACACAGCCCCGGCAGTGTCCAGGGTATCAATCCCTCTCTTCTCTGTTATAAAAGGCCCTATTGTAGAAACACAAATCATTCAGAGATGGCATGTACAATGTCTAATCACTTAATAGCCACTGGGCACCTACTGGGTATGGGCCCAAAACGAGATACTCTCTGAAACCTATTCACGAGAGGAAGACAGGAAGGAATATGACACAGATTTATATTCATCTCCTGTTCTAGCCCATTACACTATGGCCAACACACAGTCTTTGAACAAGTAGACAATTACAGCCATAATAGAGATGAGAATATTTTTATCTGTGAGTAGCAAGGTAGGGGATAGAACACAAGCTTGCTATTCACAGTGACCTAATTTTCAATCCCGCTTCTATACTTAATCAACTGTGTGGCCTTGGGGAGCTTACTGAATCCCTCTGGGATTCTCCTGCCTTGTTTGCAAAAGGGAAATAATTTCTACACCGTAAGCGCTATGAAGAACAATTTAGAAGGTAGAAAGACCAAAAGCTATGTGAGGTAACAGAGGACACAACAGTATTAATTCCCTCACCCATCTTTGGGTTTCTAAATAATTGTCAAGACATTTTATATTTGATATCTTATTATTTGATCCTTAGGCAAATCCTACTTGTATGTACTTTAATCTCAGAGACAGAATTTTAGGTCGTTGGATCTCTTTTTGTTTCCCTTTCGGAAATTTGATTGAAAAGATACACTCGTTTTCTCCAATTACCTTTGCTTTGCTCCTTGGCAGGTTTTACAAAATACCCAAAGCCATAAAAAGGGTTAATTTTATTCCAGCGTACCAGATGTCTTCAGCACCTTGACTTTAGTAATATACTAAGAACAGTAAGTCTTTTTAATGAAAGTGAAAGGTATGCATTGTACTTAAATCTGGAGCTTTTTCCCCTGAAGAAACGCTGCCGCTGGGACTGCATCCCGCCATTTTAGACGGGGTGAGATATGTTTTTGCTCGGGTTTACCCTTCTGCAGTACATTTTCAAGCGACTGCAGTTGGTATCCAAGCAGTTAAAACTACATCAGCACTAATAGCTATGAGCTCATCTTGTATAAAGACATTTTTAGTTAAACACCACAATCTTTGGGGGGAAAAAGTTAGCGTGCTTAACCAGGCCGGCTTGGAATAGCTCACAATATGACGCATACCACAGGAAATAGAGTGGTATGAGGCACCTACAAAATATTTTTCAAACAAGTCATTGACGCTGTAAGCCCCATGCCTCAGCTTTAGGAAGTCACTTATTAAGAATCAACACCAGCCGTGCCAAGCTAAGCTTTTGCTCTTGGTGATTTTCCAATTGAATATTCAGGGCCCTGTCTCAGTCTTGTTTTCAGGGAAGTACATGCCTGGAATGTTAGCAAGCTATTTGCTGGAAAAAATGCCCACAACAGGCCTAATGTTGATCACATTAATGCGTTTGAGTGGGTATAGAGTGCAAATGATTGAAAATGCTTCCAGATCCCTGTTGCAGGGGACAAAGCAGGCTCTGTTCCCTGATCTGATGGTCATTTTTTTTCCAGTGGAGGATGTGGCGCAGGAAGAGGGAAGAGTGCCAATCTCTGTCTAATGGTTCCAAACAGGCCCTGGGCCTAGCTCTTTGGATGCTGATGAGTGGGAAATGAAACACAGATGGGTCAGATGGGTAAGGAGAGGGGGATTACAGGTCAGGCCAAAGAGTTGGAATAAATTAAGTGCTTATGAGGTACAGAATGGCACATTGTTTAAGTGAATGGACAGGGAAAAAACATTCCTGCATTGTTTGGTCCGGTGAGTGAACTCAACATTTCTCTTCCCAGACCAACCTAGGCCACAGAGATTCCCCACCATCAGAATGTATATGAGCAACGAACCAAAATGTGGCCAAATGGTGTCTGAAATATTCTGCCATACCCCAAAGCAGCTCATTTCGTTTTATTACACAGGAGATGTAATTTATTGGGAGAAATGTTTGGGTTCATATGTCAGATCATAGAGAGTCAGATTTGGAGTTCCCTTGGGGATCTCTGAGGAGAAGGTGAGTAACCACAAATTAATACAGCAGGGAAATAAAGTGACAAAAGAAATGTTTCATTGTGCTTGAAATATTGAACCAATTTCCCCCTTTTTAGCCTTTTAAACCTTTGCTCACAAATCAAAAAGTAGCTCAACTTAAGAGAACTCAGCAGAAGCCTGTCGTGCCCAGTAATGACAACAAAAAACGTGAAGTCCAATGTATTATTGGTTTTAAGTGTCTTCATAACACAGGGAAAGATAGTAAAAATGACTTTTTGAGGATGTTAGAAAATGATCAAAACTATTAGATAACTAAAAAAAGAAAATGCTGGTAATCATAATGGATCTGTCCATTTTGTGTTCTAGGTGTGTTAGACAAATCATGAAATCCCAAAATTCATACAAGCCTGATTATTCAGCATTAGATAATTATAGGACAGGCTGGATGAATTGTGTTTACTTGAAGGCACAAAACGAATAGAATGTTAAGGGCAGAAAGTGTTACATAAAGGAGAGCTAAAGTTGCAGTTGCCAACAAAATTAGAAAGTTCTAAAGCTTGGAATTAATGGTTTATTTTTTTTTTTTTTTAGTATGACAGAAATTATTTTCAGAAGCTTATTTTCATACCAACCATGTTTCCATTTTATGGACTTGACCTTTACTGGAATATCCCACAGGCAAAACTGGAGACAGTGGTTGTCTGTAATCATCAGGGATGCTGATGCTTCAAGTATTGAGAGTGTCTGTTTATCAATTTGTGTGTTACAACTCCAGAGACTACAGGGAGATCATTTCAAATAATCAGTATAGAAAGTCTTGATGCAGCATATCTTTCAAAGGCTGGTAATTTTCACTGTTGTTAATTTTAGTAAATTGGTTCAGTGAGCAATATCAATTATGTGTATATATCATCTTATTTTCTATAGTCTATGACCACTTCAAAACTAATGGCTGTATTACTTGTAATTTAAATATTTTATCTTTTCTCCTGATGTCCTCCCCTTCAAAATCTTTACTATTCTAATGCTCTGAGTCTTGAGAAGGGACTCCAGGAATAAATGACCAATTCTCTTTTTTTTTTTTTTTTTTTTTTTTTTTTTTAAGTTCTGGGATACATGTGCAGAATGTGCAGGTTACATAGGTATACATGTGCCATTGTGGTTTGCTCCACCTATCAACCCGTCACCTAGGTTTTAAGCCCCGCATGCATTAGGTATTTGTCCTAATGATCTCCCTCCCTTTGCCCTCCACCCCCTAAGAGACCCCGGTGTGTGATGTTCCCCTCCCATGTGTTTTCATTGTTCAACTCCCACTTATGAGTAAGAACATGCAGTATTTGGTTTTCTTTTCCTGTGTTAGTTTGCTGAGAATGATGGCTTCCAGCTTCATCTATATCCTGCGAAGGACATGAACTCATTCTTTTTTATGGCTGCATAGTATTCGATAGTGTATACGTGCCACATTTTCTTTATCCAGAAATGACCAATTCTTAAAGCAAATTTGAGAAATGACCATGATACAGGCATCAGTATTAAGAGTTTGAGGGCCAGGACTGTAATCCCAGCACTTTGGGAGGCCAAAGCGGGTGGATCACCTGAGGTCAGGAGTTCAAGACCAGCCTGGCCAACATGGTGAAACCTCATCTCTACTGAAAATACAAAAATTAGCCAGGCATGGTGGTGTGCACCTGTAATCCTAGCTACTCAGGAGGCTGAGGCAGGAGAATTGCTTGAACCTGGGAGGCAGAGGTTGCAGTGAGCCAAGATTACACCACTGCACTCCAGCCTAGACAGCAAGAGCGAAACTCTGACTCAAAAAAAAAAAAAAAAAAAAAAAGAAAAAAGAAAGAAAAGAAAAGGAAGTTTGCAAAAAAAAAAAAAAAGACTATAGAGAAATTTATACCTTAAGCTGAGCAAAAACATAAAACTGTTACTCATTGAAAAAATGACATAGACTTATAAGAAACTAATACCTAGTTTGGGGTATTTGCTGTTTCTTTTCCAATAAAATGAATGCTGTTTTTTCAGTCTCCTTTTCTCTCTTGACTAAAAATAAAATAAAATAAAATTAAATTAAATTAAAATAAAAAAATAAAATAAAATAAAATATAAAATAAAATAAAATAAAATAAAATAAAATGCAGTGGGAAATGTTCATGGAAGAACCAGAAGATGGAAGTTTGTGTGTTGGGAGGGTGATGTTTAGAAATGATGTCACTATGTTCACCAGGCTGGCCTTAAATTCCCAGGCTTTTGATAATACTTAAATGACTATGTGTTATAAAATTGGAGATAATTCTTTTCAGAAAAAAAATATATGTAACAGGATAAGGTTCCCAGGAGACTGCTGTTTTATCTAGAACACATTTTCAATGGATGTCAGGTGAGTGGGTGATAGGGCGTTGGGGCTACCATAGAGTTCCATTGTGCCTTCTGGAGATAGACCCTGAAGGTGATAAAAAGGGGAGTGAGTAATAGAGATCTCTCATGTGCCTTTGAGGATACCTGGGCCACCTGGCAAAAAGTCAAGTATTACTATTGGATGGAAAATGTCCTGAGGCTAGAAACAGCCAGTCAAACATCTAAGTCTAAGGTATAAGCTTAATTCAGGACACAGACGCTTCCATGATAAATACTCTTAAGTTGGAAAAGCAGGCAGTAAGGGTGAGGCCATTCCTACCATCAACTGGTGCAATCTACCTGCAGCCATGCCTGACTGTCCACTCACAAAGGGCACATCTTTTGAGGGATTTGGCCCTTAGGTTTACCAGGTAGGAGAAAACACTAGAAAAGCACAGTTCCCTAGAGCAGTGGAATGAATCTAACATCAATACCATTCCTACAGTTTCTCTGTAATTAGCATGGTACAGTAGACAACAATTAGGAAAAAAAAAAAAACTCTTAAAAAGAGCTTTATATTTTATATGCTCCAAACCCCACAAAACTCTAATTTACCCTTGGGATTACCATTTATGAGGTGGAAGTAGAGAAAGAGTTTTTGGAGAGAGAAGGGAAGTATACAACTGGTTTCTTGATATGCCTGGCTTGAAGTGCTGTCGAATTTAGGCAAAGCAGACCATTTGATAGCTAAATATGGTCTCGAGAACAGGACTGAAAATAAATTCTTCTGATCAATTCTGTACACTGGGGTACACAACTTTTGTTCCACATCATATGTCTTTCATTTAACAAAGACAAGTGTAGAAACATTACGCTTGATCTAGGCAGTCTTGTAAAAGTTAGTTGACAATTTCCAAGCCCTCATTATTTCATTTTGTGTGTGTGTCTTTAAAAACACAGAATGCAAACAGAAATATGAAGACTGGTCTCACACTAAAGGCATTTCCTTTACTGCCAATAACTTCAGAAATAAGGAAGGAAGTATTGACTATCTTCAAAGCAGGTTCTTTATGCCATTTTTGAGTTGTGGGGACGGATTTATGCTCCTCCAGCATGCTTTTCCCTTGACTGTTTTATAAATGAAGGCAGGTGTTCACAAGGCAGTTGACTAGGGTAAGATGTGCCCTTTGGCCATGGAGTACAGCAAAGCTATCTATACTATAAAGGGGTTGTCACACCTGTGCCTTGATCCTTCCTTAGCAGAGGTTTAGGACCCGTCGGCATACACTCCACATAGCAGTGTTCTGTTCAGTCAGAGGCTAGAACAGGGAAACCCTGATACTACCATTTTTATCATGGTTCCTTGGTAATAAGCATAAAGAAAATACAGAACCATTATCCTCAACGTAAAAATTAATGCACAAGACGTAGAGATTAAATTCAAATGAAGGACTTCTGAAACCCTGTCAGCCAGGACACTAATATAACTCATAGACCATTTCACCTCCATAGAGTTACTTTACAGCACTTGGGTGTTTTCTGTATGCTCAATTAAAATCCTACTCTGGTGGGAAAAACCAGATTTCCAAATGGTGATTTTATTGATTCAATAAAATTTAAGAAATTCTGCTTATGGAAAACCTCATTACCCAAAACTAATAAATAAGAGTTTACCCTGCAGTCTGGTTCCTCTTTATTTGACAGAATTAAAAATCACTCTGGAACAACTTAGTTCATTTTTCACTTGTTAATTGAGCTTAATAGTTTAGTAACTCCCTTTCTGTTGTAAGCTTGTGAACTCTTCATTCTTTCCGGCAGTACTTGCATTCTCTCATTCTTAACTTTACAGAGCACACATTTACAAAGAAGTTTAATAGAAATAAAGAGCACAGGGGAAGGGGGAAGAAATAAGAACATTTTATTTGGGGTGAAGCAATGACCTAAGGCTCAGCCCAGTCTTTGGGGATGGGTGTCAAGTTGCACTACACTGTTAGAAGGATATTTTGTCAAAGCCTCAGGTGCAATGTCCACGTGAGGGACAATTTTATTTTATTTTTTAGTTATTTTTTTTATTTTTTTGAGACGGAGTCTCGCTCTGTCACCCAGGCTGGAGTGCAGTGGCGCGATCTCGGCTCACTGCAAGCTCCGCCTCCTGGGTTCACGCCATTCTCCTGCCTCAGCCTCCCGAGTAGCTGGGACTACAGGCACCCGCCACCACGCCCGGCTAATTTTTTGTATTTTTAGTAGAGACGGGGTTTCACCGTGGTCTGGATCTCCTGACCTTGTGATCCGCCCGCCTCGGCCTCCCAAAGTGCTGGGATTACAGGTGTGAGCCACCGCGCCCAGCTTGGGACAATTTTATTACTGAATACATGTCACAGCAGATTTTCACTTATGTTCGGCATTTATAGAAATTGCAAAGAGCCAAAGTTGTGCCTAGAATGGACAAAACCGTTCAATCAATTTCACCTTCTGGCACAGAGATTTATTCTTTAGAAGGCTATTAATGTACAATGTTTGCTTGTTTGTTCTTCCTGCAATGCTTATCATATGTCTTTTTTACGTGGGAATTTATTAAAAGCAACTTTGAATATGATGGGTGTGTTACAATCTTTAGAATAAAGTGCGAAATTCAAAGGACAATACCAAAGTTGGTCAGGATGCTTCTGTCACTCTTCAGTTTTCCATCCAACCCCTGATACATACTCCAACCACACGGTAATGAATTCCACATCCATCCTAGATTGTCTGTACCAACCATGCCCACTATACAGAAAACAATCAGTCAACTTTTATACTACATACATCTTAAAGACTAACTCATTAACTAACTCCTTTCATGAGTTTAACGTACATCTCAAACTTAACCTCCCTGTCTCTCTCTAATGAGACCACTGGACATCCACAAAAAAAGCAGTCAACAACTATAAAGTTGAGGTATGAGTTAACCTAAGTTGTGGAGCCTTTGAAATATATCATGTGGCCTCACTTTATATCACCCTATGGTGATGACTCCTCCTCCTCCTCCTCCTCCTCCTCCTTCTCTTTCTGCTTCTGCTTCTTCCTTTTTCTATTTATCCATTGAAAAGAGAATTAGGAAAAACAAGAAATTTTCAAGCAAGCAGGAACATTCAAACTAGTGCAATGTATACAGATACAAATACATGATTGTTTTGTCTTCAGATGCAAATTGAGTACAAAAAGAAAACCCAGCCTGGACTTCATAAGGTAGTGCCAAATTGTTTTCCAAAGTGATTGTACCAACTTAGGCATCTATCAGCAATGTGTAAGTGTTCCCATTGTTCTACATTCTTTCCAGTGTAGGTCTCAAGCAATTCATAATTCAAAACATGCAAAATCCTCAAAATATGTGAATGCAGTAACTATTTTCATTTCTAAATTAAATTGTTGAAGTCAATTCAAAGAGAAAATTGTTGAATTGGTCTAGGCTCAAAATCAGCTCACTTTTCTTCTCTATCCTCACATTCACAGTTGATCTCATTTAGGCCTGTGATTTGAACCAGCATTCAGTGACTTCCAAATTTATATCATCAGTTCAGACCTCTCTCTGCTTTTTTCTTGATTGCTCATTAACTAACTCCTTTCATGAGTTTAACGTACATCTCAAACTTAACCTCCCTGTCTCTCTCTAATGGGACCACTGGACATCCACAAAAAAAGCAGTCAACAACTATAAATGGCCAGATTGGTTCATATCTCTTCAAATAAAAACTCCTCATTAAATATATGAAGAATCAAATGCCCCGCCTTTAAAAAAAAAACTATTCACTTCTTGTCCCACCTCTTCTGAGAGGTTTTACTTTTCAACAATTTTTATCTGATTATCAAGTGGATCAAGTTTGGGGACTTTTTATTTAGATAATTTTCTCCCAGTTATGAAACTACTTACTAATATTTCAACATCTTGAATTTTCACTTAACTTTATAGTGTCAGACATCTGACTTGTTATTTCAAAGTCTCCTAAGAACACAGCTATAAATGCCTGCATATTACATTGTATACAGAAACCGTAATTTTTTTCATTTCTCTATTTTATAGCACATATTATTCCTAGATAGTTTATACTCTTTGAGTCTATTAATGATTTCTTTTTTTGGTGTATTTATGCAGATGGTTATTGCTGGTGCATAGGAAAGTTATTAATTAAATGCACATGTTTATCTTGTGCCAAGTCACATCATTAAACTTTTCTAAGAATTATAGCTAATTTCTACTAATAATAGTTATTCAGTTGGTTCTTTACTGTTTGCAGGGATGAACAAAAAAAATACTGTGTAATAGAAATAATGTACAATAATAGAAATAAATTTTCTTCCCAAAATATAATCTTGTTTCACATTCAAGTATTAGTACTTCTGAAAGAATATTAAGTTATAACATTTTTTAGTTATGGAACACTTACTATATAATAGACCCCATCATGATAGCTTAATAAAATTATATATTATTTCATTATTTCCTAGATTTTTTGCTAATTTTTCGAAAAAAAAATTTTTCAATATCCATAAACATCTGATTGGCTATTGGTTTGAGATGATAGTTTATCATGCAAAAGCAAGAATTTTGTATTTCTTTTTTTGAAATGAAGTTTTATTTTAAAACAGTTTTTACATTTATAGAAGAGTTGTAAGGATAGTCCACAGAGTTCCTGTATGTCCTTCCCCTGGTGTCCCCTAATTTGACAACTTAAACCATGGTTCATTCGTCAAAACTAAGAAATTGACATTGGCACATATTATCATATAAACTCCAGATTTATTTCAGCTTTCTACAGTTCTTTTGCTAATAATTTCCTTTTTCTACACCAGAATCCCATCCAGGTTACTATATTATATTTAGTCATATATCCCATTAGTTTCTATGATAGTTTCTCAGCCTTTCCTTGTTTTTACTGACTTTAACAACTTTGAAGAGTACTGGTCTGGTATTTTGTAAAATGCTCCTCAATTTGAGATTGTCTATTTTCCTCACGGTTAGATTGGGTTATGGGCTTGGGAGAAGAATGTTACAGAGAAGTGCCCTTCTCATCACATCATGTAAGTGAGTATGATAGCAACCCAAATTGTTAGTGGTGTTAACTTGGATTAAGGTAGTGTGTGCCAGGCTTTCCCACTCCCAAATTACTATTTTTCTCCTTTCCACACTCAATTCATTATGCCAGTTACACTCTCTCCTCCAGGAGGAGAGGGGAATTAAGCTCCACTTCCAGGAGGAGAGAGTGTCTACATATTATATTTAGAATTCTTCTGTAAGGAAGATTTGCCCCATGTCCTCCCTTTATTGATTTACTCGTACATTGATTTATTTTAATATGGGCTCAGATATATTTATTTTATACTTTGGGTCCAATGCTACATTATTTACTTTGTTGCTCAAATTAATCCTGCTTTGGACAGTTGGCCCTCTCAGTTGACTCCTACATCCCTTTGACATGCCCCATTGTTTGTTTTGCTCCATTTGTTTCTTTTAGCACTTCACTTCTTTTTGGCACTGTAAGAAGCTCCAGGTTCACCTGGTCCTTTACCTGCCTCAGTCCTAGAAACAGCCACTTGTCCAAGGAGCCTTGGTTTCTTTTATTGGAGAATAATATGTAGAAACCAAAATTTGGGCACTGGGTGTTGTATTTCTTTATGCATGTTATTACTATTTGTAGTTTGTTTTACTTTTGAAAAATAATTGTGAAAATATACACACACTAAACACAAAACGTGTCATCTTACCCCCCCTTTTTTTTTTTTTTTGAAGTGGAGTTTCGCTCTTGTTGCCCAGGCTGGAGTGCAGTGGCACAATCTCGGTTCACTGCAACCTCCACCTTCCAGGTTCAAGAGATTCTCCCACCTCAGCCTCTCCAGTAGCTGGGATTACAGGTGCCTGCTACCACACCCAGTTAATTTTTGTATTTTTGGTAGAGATGGGGTTTCACCATGTTGGCCAGGCTGGTCTCAAACTCCTGACCTCAGGTGATCCACCCACCTCAGCCTCCCAAAGTGCTGGGATTACAGGTGTGAGTCACAGCGCCCGACCATCTTACCCATTTTTCAGTATGCAGCTTAGTGACATATATTCACATTCTTGTACAACTAGCTCTATTATCCATCCCAGAATGGTTTTTATCTTGCAAAATGAAACACTGTACTCATTAACCTATAACTCCCTATTACTTACTCCCTCAACCCCTGGCAACCATCATTCTACTTTTTTTTTGTTTTTGAGACAGAGTCTTGCTCTGTCACCCAGGCTGCAGGCTGGAGTGCGGTGTTGCAATCTCGGCTCACTGCAACTTCTGCCTCCCAGGTTCATCTGTTTCTTCTGCCTCAGCCTCCCAAGTAGCTGGGACTACAGGTACCTGCCACCACGCCCAGCTAATTTTTGTATTTTTTGTAGAGACAGGGTTTCACTGTGTTAGCCAGGATAGTCTCAATCTCCTGACCTCATGATCCACCCTCCTGGGCCTCCCAAAGTTCTGGGATTACAGGCGTGAGCCACCATGCCCAGCCTCTACTTTCTACCTCTACAAATTTGAGTAGGTACTTCATACAAATGGAATCATATAGTATTTGTCCTTTTCTGACTGGCTTATTTTACTTAGCATAATATCCTCAAGATTTATCTGTGTTGTAACAAGTACCAGAATTCTCTTCCTTTTTGAGGTTGAATAATTTTCCATTGCATGTATGTGCTTGTCTGTTGGACATTCATCTGCAGGTTGTTTTCAGCCCTTGGCTATTATGAATACTGTTACGAACATGAGTATACAAATATTCTCTCAAGTTTCTGCTTTCATTTTTTGGGGTGTATATACCTACTAATAAAATTGCTGCATCATATGGTAAATTCTTTTAACACTGGAGAAAATTTCATACCATTGTCCACAATGGCTCTATCATTTCACATCCACATGAATAGGCCCCAGAGATTCCATTTTCACGATACCCTCACCAACAATTGCGATTTCCTGGCTTTGTTTTGTTTTTGTTTTTATAGTAGCTATCCTAATGCATGTAAGGCGGTATTTTCTTCTGGTTGTGAGTTGCATTTCCTTAATGATTAGTGATACGGCACATCTTTTCATGTGCTTATTGGCCATTTGTATATCTTCTTTGGAGAAATGTCTATTTAAGCTCTTCGCCCATTTTTTTTTCACTGAGTTGTTTGTTTTGTTGTTGTTGAGTTGTACTAGTTCTTTATATAATTCAGATTAATGCCTTATCAGACATACGATTCACAGATATTTTCTCCCATTCCATGGGTTGCCTTTCTATGTTGCTGATTATGCTCTTTGATGCACAGAAAATCTTAATGTTGGCATCATCCAGTTTATCTATTTTTCTTTGGTTGCCTATGCCTTTGATACCATATCCAAGAAATCATTGCCAAAGCTAATGTCATAAAGTCTATTTTACTTTTAATGAATATTTTTCTATTTCATGAGACCTAGATAGAAAATAGGAGTTTTTACTGAGAAATAATGGAAAATAAAGGTGGAGTCAAGACAGGTTAGCACTACTATGTAAGAAGCCCTTAATGACAAGATAAAGAATTTTGGAGTTGATTAAATATGCATGGAAAAGTCAATGAAAGTTTTTGAGTAGGTAAGCAACTGATTAAAATCAGTGTTTCAAGAAGAACAAAAAACAGTGAGTGAATCCTGTACCTTCAGCTGAGGTATCCAGGTGTTCTCATTGGGACTATGTGGTTGGCACAACCCACGGAGAGCAAGTAGAAACAGAGTAGGCTAACAGCCCACCCAGGAGCTTCACAGGGCAAGGGGAGCTCCCACCCCAGCCAAGGGAAGTGGTGAGTGGTTATGCTACCCTGCCTGGG
The DNA here is from genome assembly GCF_008728515.1 of Papio anubis. Classification (NCBI taxonomy): domain Eukaryota; kingdom Metazoa; phylum Chordata; class Mammalia; order Primates; family Cercopithecidae; genus Papio; species Papio anubis. The sequence continues at coordinate 58,371,082 of NC_044990.1, read as the reverse complement.
AAACCATGCTTTTTCCATGGATCTGTGCAACCCACAGATCAGAAGATCCCCTCATGAGCCTATGCTACCAGGGCCTTGGGTTCCAAGCACAGAGCCATACAGATGCTTGGTGGCCACTCAGGTTTCAGCCAGCAAGTAGCAGGCTGGAGGCTGCCTAAGACAACCAAATTTCCAGGGGGAGGGGCAGCTGCCATCACTGCAGTTCCAGTCTTCCATTTTCCCTTGCCAGTACTGAGGAGACTGGGTGGTTTGGACTGGGAGGAATTCCCCACTGCACAGCACAGTAGCTGTAGTAGATTGTGGCCAGACTGCTTATTTAGGTGGGACCAGGATCCATTCCTCCTCACCAGGCAGGGCCTCCCTGTGGGAATTTCAGCAACTCCAGCCAGGGGTTTATGAACAGAACTCTGATATCCCTGACAGGAAGCCTCTGGGGTGGGAGGGGTAGCTGCAGTCTCCACGGTTCAGCAGACTTAGTCTTTCCTGCCTGAGTATAGGCAGTTCAGACAAGGGGGATTTCCCCCAGTGTAGCACACTCATTGTGCCAAGAGCCAGCCAGAGTGCTTCATTAAGTGGGTCCATCCTGTGCCTTCTGACCGGGTAAAACCTCCTAACAGGGGTCGCCAGACACCGTATACTGTAGAGTTCTGGCTGGCATCAGGTTGGCGCCCCTCTGAGATAGAACTCTCAGAGGAAGGAACAGAAAGCCATCTTTGCCATTCTGCAGCCTCCACTGGTGACACTTCCGGGTGTGAGAGGGACCCAGGTGAATGGAGTCTGGAGTGGTGGACCCCCAGCAAACTGCAGCAGCCCTATGGGGAGAGGGGTCTGACTGTTAAAAAAAAAAAAAAAAAAGCAAACAAACAAACAGAAAGCAACAGCAATATCAACAAAAAAGATCCCACAAAAAACACATCCTAGAGTCAGCAGCCCCAAAGATCAAAGGTAAATAAGCTCACAAAGATGAGGACGAATCAACGCAAAAATGCCGAAAACTCAAAAAGCCAGAGTTCCTCTTCTCCTCCAAATGATTGCAACACCTCTTCAGCAAGGGCACAGAACTGGGCTGAGATCAGATGGATGAATTGACAGAAGTAGGCTTCAGAAGGTGGGTAATAACAAACTTCACTGAGCTAAAGGAGTATGTTCTAACCCAATGCAAAGAAGCTAAGAACCTTAATAAAACATTACAGGAGATGCTAACCAGAATAACAAGTTTCGAGAGAAATATAAATGACCTGATGAAGCTGAAAAACACAACACGAGAACTTCACAATGAAACTACAAGTATCAATAGCTAAAGAGACCAGGCAGAGGAATCTCAGAGCCTGAAGACTAGCTTGCTGAAATAAGACAGGCAGACTAGATTCGAGAAAAAAGAATAAAAAGGCACAAAAAACCCTCCAAGAACCATGAGATTATGTCAAAAAGATCAAACCTACAACTGATTGGGGTACCTGAAAGAGATGAGGAAAATGGAACCAGATTGGAAAATATACTTTAGGGTATCATCCAGAACTTCCCCAACCTAGCAAGGTAGGCCAACATTCAAATTCAGGAAATCCAGAGAACCCCAGTAAGATACTCCAGGAGAAGATCAGCCCCAATACATATAATTGTCAGATTCTTCAAGGTCAAAATGAAGGAAAAAATGTTAAGGGCAGTCAGAGACAAAGGCCAGATCACCTACAGAGGGAAGCCTGTCAGACTAACAGCAGACTTCTCAACAGAAACCCTACAGGCCAGGAGAGATTGGGGGTCAATAATCAACATTCTTAAAGAAAATAATTTCCAACCCAGAATTTCACATCTGGATGAACTAAGCTTCATAAGCAAAGGAGAAATAAAATCCTTTTCAGACAAGCAAATGCCAAGGGAATTCATTACCACCAGGTGTGTCTTGCAAGATTTCCTGAAGGAAGCACTATATATGGAAAGGAAAAACTGTTACCAGACACTACAAAAACACACTGAAGTACACAGACTAATGATACTATGAAGCAACTACATTAACAAGTCTGCAAAATAACCAGCTAGCATCATGATGACAGGATCAAATTTACACATAATAACATCAACCTTAAATGTAAATGGGCTAAATGCCCCAATTAAAAGGTACAGAATAGCAACTGGATAGAGTCAAGACCCATTGGTGTGCTGTATTCAAGAGACCCATCTCATGAACAAAGACACAAATAGGCTCAAAATAAAGGGATGGAGGAAAATTTACCAAGCAAATCAAAAGCAGAAAAAAGCTGAGTTTGAAATCCTAGTTTCTGACAAAACAGACTTTAAGCCAAAAAAGACCAAAAAAGACAAAGAAGGGCATTACATAATGGTAAAGGTTTCAATTCAACAAGAAAAGTTAACTATCCTAAATATATATGCACCCAATACAGGAGCACGCAGATTCATAAAACAAGTTCTTAGAGGCCTACAAAGAGAGTTAGACTCCCACACAATAATAGTGGGAGACTCTAACACCTCATGGTCAATATTAGATTGATCACTGAGACAGAAAAATTCACAAAGATATCAGGTCTTGAACTCAGCTCTGGTTCGAGTAGACCTGATAGATAGCTACAAAACTTTCCACCCAAAAGCAATAGAATATACATTCTTCTCAGCACCACATGGCACTTCTGTAAAATCAATCACATAATGTGAAGTAAAACACTCCTCAGCAAATGCAAGGAAACTGAAATTATAACAGTCTCTCAGACCACAGCACAATCAAATTAGAACTCAAGAGTAAGAAACTCACTCAAAACGACACATGGAAATTGAACAACCTGCTCCTGAATGATTCCTGGGTAAATAATAAAATTAAGGCAGAAATCAAGAAGTTCTCTGAAACTAATGAGAACAAAGGGACAACATACCAGAATCTCTGGGACACAGTTAAAATAGTGTTAAGAGGAAAATTTATAGCTCTAAATCCCCACATCAAAAAGGAAGAAAGATCCCAAATTGACATTCTAACATCACAATTAAAAGAACTAGAGAAGTAAGAAGAAACAAATTTAAAAGCTAGCAGAAGACAAGAAATAACGAAGATCAGAGTGGAACTGAAGGAGATAGAGACAAAAAAATTTCTTCAAAAAATCAGTGAATCTAGGAGCTTATTTTTTGAAAACATTAATAAAATAAACCACTAGCTAAATTAATAAAGAAACAGAGAGAAGAATCAAATGGACACAATAAAAAATGATAAAGGTGATATCACCACTGATCTCACAGAAGTACAAACAACCATCAGAAAATACTATAAACACCTCTACGCAAACAAACAAACAAACAAACCTAGAAAATCTAGAAGAAATAGATAAATTCCTGGAAACCTACACCCTCCCAAGACTGAAGCAGAAAGGAGTTGAATCCCTGAACAGACCAATTATGAGTTCTGAAATTGAGGCAATAATAAATAGCTTCCCAACAATAAAAGCCCAAGACCAGATGATTCACAGAGGAATTCTACCAGTGGTACAAAGAGGAACTGGTGCCATTTCTTCTGTAGCTATTCCAAATCATGGAAAAGGAGGGACTTTTCCTTAACTCACTTTATGAGGACAGCATCATTGCCATACCAAAACCTGGCAGAGATACAACAACAACAACAACAAAAGAAAACTTCACGCCAATATCCCTGGTGAACATTAATGTAAAAATCCTCAATAAAATATTGGCAAACCAAATCCAGCAGCACATCAAAAAGCTTATCTAACCATGATCATCAAGTCAGCTTCATCCCTGGGGTTCAAGGCTGGTTCAACATACGCAAATCAGTAAACGTAATTCATCACATAAACAGAACTAAAGAAAAAAAATCACATGATTATCTCAATTGATGCAGAAAAGGCTTTTGATAAAATTCAACATCCCTTTGTGTTAAAAACTCTCAATAAACTACAGATCAAAGGAACATATCTCAAAATAATAAGAGCCATTTATGGTAAACCACAACCAATATTATACTGAATGGGCAAAAACTAGAAGCAGCCCCCTTCAAAACTGGCACAAGGCAAGGATGCCCTCTCTCACCACTCCTATTCGACATATTATTGGAAGTTCTGGCCAAGGCAATCAGGCAAAGAAAGAAATAAAGTGTATTCAAATAAGAAGAGAGGGAGTCAAATTGTCTCAGTTCGTAGATGACACATCCCTATATTTAGAAAACCCCTTCTTCTCAGCCCAAAAGCTTCTTAAGCTGAAAAGCAACCTCATCAAAGTCTCAGGATACAAAATCAGTGTGCAAAAATCACAAGCAGTCCTATACACCAACAACAGGCAATCAGAGAGACAAATCACGAGTGAACTCCCATTCACAATTGCCACAAAGAGAATAAAATACTTAGGAATATAGCTAACAAGGGAAGTAAAGGACCTCTTCAAGGAGAACTACAAACCACTGCTCAAAGAAGTCAGAGACGATGCAAACAAATGGAGAAACATTCCATGCTCATGGACAGGAAGAATCAATATCATGAAAATGGCCATACTGCCCAAAATAATTCATAGATTAAATGCTATTCCCATTAAACTACCATTGTCATTCTTCACAGAATTAGAAGAAAAACTACTTTAAAATTCATATGAACCCAAAAAGAGCCCATATAGCTAAGACAATCCTAAACAAAAAGAACAAAGCTTGAGGCATCACTTTACCCAACTTCAAACTATACTACAAGGCTATAGTAACCAAAACAGCATGGTACTGATACAAAAACAGACACATAGACCAATGGAACAGAATAGAGAACTCAGAAACAAGACCACACATCTACAACAATCTGATCTTTGATAAACCTGACAAAAACAAGCAATGGGGAAAAGATTCTGTACTTAATAAATGGTGCTGGGAGAACTGGCTATCTATATGCAGAAAATTAAAAGTGGAATGCTTTTTTACACCTTATTCAAAAATTAAGTCAAGATGGATTAAAAAGTTAAATATAAAACCCAAAACTATGAAAACCCTAGATGAAAATCTAGGCAATACCATTCAGGACATAATCATGGGAAAAGATTTTATGATGAAATCGCCAAAAGCAATTACAACAGAAGCTAAAATTGACAAATGGTATCTAATTAAACTAAAGAGCTTCTGCACAGCAAAAGAAACTGTCATTAGAGTGAACAGACAAACTACAGAATGGAAGAAAATTTTTTCAATCTATCCATCTGACAAAGGTCTAATATCCAGAATCTATTACACAAAGGATTTAAACAAATTTACAAGAAAAAATCCAAGCAACCCTATTAACAAGTAGGCAGAGGATATGAACAGGTACTTCTCAAAAGAAGACATTTATCCAACCAACAAACATGTGAAAGAAAGCTCAACATTACTGATCATTAAGAGAAATGCCAATGAAAACCACAATGAGATACCATCTCATGCCTGTCAAAATGGTGATTATTAAAAAGTCAAGAAACAACATGCTGGGGAGGCTGCAGAGAAACAGGAACGCTTTTACACCTTGGTGGGAATGTAAATTACTTCAATGATTGTGGAAGACAATGTGGCAATTCCTCAAAGACTTAAAACCAGAAATACCATTTGACCCAGCAATCCCATTATTGGTTATATACCCAAAGGAATATAAATTATTCTATTATAAAGGTACATGCACATGTATTTCATTGCAGCACTATTCACAATAGCAAAAACATGACTCTATCAAATGCCCATCAATGGTAGACTGGATAAAGAAAATGTGGTATATATACACTATGGAATACTATGCAGCCATAAAAAGGAATGAGGTAATGTCCTTTGCCGGGACATGGATGGAGCTGGAAGCCATTATCCTCAGCAAACTAAGGCAGGCACAGAAAACCAAACAATGCATGTTGTCACTTATAAGTGGGAGCTGAACAATGTGAACAGATGGACATGGGGAGGGGAACAACACATACAAGGGCCTGTCAGTGGGCCGAGGTGAGGGAGAGCATCAAGAAAAATAGCTAATGCATGTTGGGCTTAATACCTAGGTGGTGGGTTGGTAGGTGCAGCAAATCACCATAGCACATGTTTACCTATGTAAAAAACATGCACATCCCACATATGTACCCTGGATCTTAAAATTTTTTAAAAGATCAGTGTTCCAAGAAGATAAATCTCGAATTTGTGTGCAGAATTTTTTTCCAGAAAGAAAAGAACAGAGATGAAAATACCAGTTACAGTGAAAGCTACTGCAAAAATACAGGCACTATATGATAAGGATGCCTATTAAAATATTTAAATATTCTCTATAAGAATACTTTACATATTAAGAAAATGCAAAAAATGAATTTAGAATAAAAATAAACTGAGATGACCATGGGTACAACATAGGTTAAAAATAAACACAGAATATTTTTCAACACTTCTCTGTGGCATCAGTGAGCCCTCTGAATGAAAGGTTGAACTTAGCCTGGGCAAGCAATTGTATTGAACAGTGTCATCTGAGAGAATTAAGATAAATATTTATTTTAACGCCTTTAAATGAAAAAAATTTATTTTACTCCTTTCTAGAAGTGAATAATTTACTCATTCCCTCATAATAGTTGCTCCTTAGTTTTACCTGCATTTGAAATAGCAGGAGTTTGGGGTTCATTAATTAAATCTATGGCAACTACTTTCATTAAAATCACTATTAAACAATCACTAGTGGTAATTAACACAACTTTTAAAATAATTGGTAAGAGAATAAGCCGACAGCTTAGTAAAGCATGTTGGGGGGTGAACAAACTTTTTGACACCGTATTCCTTTTCTTTGATAAACTCAGTGAGGATGAAAAAGTTTTTCAAATTGGCTGATTTAACAACCTCTGTCCCACTAGAGAAAAATCTTTTCAGTCTGATGATGCTGAAGCAATCTAAATGGAAATATTGGTTCCCACAGATTTGTATAGGCTTTGATGATAAAACCTTCTGCCTGGTATATTTCCTTTTGATCTAGCTGAAAAAGGATGCTGGGAGAGGCTAGGACCAGGCTCCTTCAATGACCAGCTGCTGATACAGCTGTGGCTTGTTAAGGCCACAGGACAAGGAACAGTTCCAACATGCGCCCTGTTTTATCACGTTCTTCAGTTAACATTATATGACTAAGAAAATTGATATCCACACAGATGCAGAATTATGGCATGTTCTGAAGACCAAATGAATTGTAAAAATGATGAACCAGCTATGTATTTCAAGAAATTATTAAGATGTAAATGCTTATCAATAAAACCTTTCTTCCAACTTAGAGATTTGAAAACAGAGGTCTGCTTTTAGATAGTTGGCTTGTCTACGACTGATGGGGAGAGAGTTTAAATTCTCCGGAGAAACACAATTTCTGGTCTTAAGTATCCAGACGGATTTGCATCCTGGATCTAACCTCAGAGGCTTAAGGAGCACTACAGAAGGCCTCCAGCTGATATGGGGATCTTAGCTATGACTCTCACTGCTTTCCATTAAGGAAATGAGAAACAACTCATTTTTACAAGGTGCTAACTAAGCTTGGCTGAGCAGCCCAACTGAAAAATCAAACATGCCCAAACACTTCATGTTTATAAAAACAAACTCCATTAACATGCCTGGCTTCCCTTTTCATAAAATTGAAGATGATTTATTACATATCTTAGAGCAGTCCAATTTTCCTATAAAATGCATGTTCTGTGTTATGTTTGGCACATTTTAGACGATCAATGTGTAATTGTTCAATTGAATTACAATGGATTTGTTTTCAATGAAAATGATAATGGAGGATTTTACGGAACCTGTGATGACCCAATGGCATAAAACAGAGGGCTTATACAAGCTATAAGAACTGGTACGCACTCCAGAAAGGAAGTTAAACATTTTTTTTTTTAATGCCACAGTGTTCACCCTTCCTAAGTCAGCCTGAAAAGGAAGAAGTCCAAATTCTCTAACAATTTACTCCACCAAGTTGGGTCTCATTACGACAAGTCTCTTTAGTGTAATGCATGCATCTACAATCCCATATTAACCTTATTATTTAAATTATTCTAGTAAACCCAATCCTAGGACTTTTCTAAATTTCTTAAAAATATTTCCTGTATAACCTCTACTATTTTTCATCATTCACTTAGAAAAAAGATTCAATAAGAAGGAAAGGATATAAAACAATCATCTCTGTACCAACTCACTAAAATATAACACCCAGAATTGAAACCCTCTGTTTACCCATCCCTGATCTAGTTACTTGCCCTTGATCCTCAGAAGTAACAACTTACCCCGATTTATCCAACTCTTAACTGAAATTTGTGCACCCACCTGTGGCCTAGGAACAAGGAAGAATAATAGAGTCATAATGAAAATTAGTTTTACTTTTAATTTTCGCAAAGCACAGACTTAGTAGGGTTACGATGATTTCATGTGTTTTTCAGAAGGCACTGGTTATCTTAACCCTATTGTGGAGATATACTTACTACACTTACTGAAATGTTGGCCCAGAAGAAACAGACATTGTAACGGCCTCAAAACACATGCTTCTCTCATTACACTAGGCAACCTAGTCCCCTCCCTTGCACAAGAGGTCTCTAGCATTCTCTATGCACAGTCAAGTGCAGTTTTCTGCCCTTCTCTAATGCCATGTCTGTGTCCTAAAGAGGAGAGCAAATTCAAAGCTTCATAATAATGACAATCACAACTTCCAGTCACTTCTTTAGAACTCTGGTCTGTTCCAGAGTAGGGTGTGCACACCCAAGGCAGGAGCAAATTGAGCCATTAGGTGATGGACAAGTGGCATTTTAATTCCTATTTAAATGTATTTTGATCTAAAGCAAAGAAAGAAATTGAATATTAAGACAAATAGTAGTAGTATATATACAATTCATGAATAAATATACATATATTGAGGGTGCATGCTCAAAAGTTTTTCTTGTAATTTTTAACTGATAAAAGAGAGTAATCAAATATATTTGGAGAGCACAGATCCAAATGATTCATGTTTACTATCTGTGTTACCTGAGGAAAAATAGTTTTAAGACATGTTGTGTGATTTTAATCACATGCAGGTAATATTCCTGTAGCTTTATATACATATACACACCAGATTAAAATAAATTATTTAATTCTGTTCCCATAGAAAATGATATGGTTCCTAGAACTTTTAGTTGAGAATGCATAACTAAATACTCATCATTTATCAGCTGCACACTCTAGTTCTATTTTGAAAGACATTTTTATTTTATAATACACTTTTAGTTCTAAAAGGATTTTAATTTGTTTTGTTGTTGTGTTTTGTTTGAGTATCAGAGTTTAAAATGTCCAGAAGAGTTTTTCAGTTGAGGATAGTTAAAATTAAAATTGTAAATAGTTACTTATTACTCCAATATTTATTGAGCATCTACTAGGATACAGTAATGATACAAAGGTTAATAAATAAACATTTTGTATTTGCTTTTTTTCAAGTGCTAGGCATTGAAGAATAAGTAATGAGCAAAAGATCATTGGTGGTTCCTATCTTCAAGGAATTTACTAAGAAATATAAAAGTTGAAATAAATTAGAGAAAGTCTTCTAAACAAAGTACGAACAAAGTCATGTAGACTGTGTCTCTTCCACATCCACCCTACTTTGCTCCTTCTTTCAGATTTCCTCTTCCACGAGCACTGCTCAAAACAAACAGACAGACAAAAACCAAAGAGATCCCTAGACCTGCTCTTCATTTGCCTATATCTCGGGATCGCTCAATATACTCATCTCCTGACCTTCACCTCCCATTTCAACTTCTTTATTTTACCTGACCAACTTCATTTGGGTGATATTGAGTTTAAGTTGATTAACTAATCCTGGCTCTTCTGAAGTTCCTCCCTGGATCCACAGAAAGTCCTGAAAAAGGGAGGTCAAGAGCAGGACTTAGGAGCCCCAGAGCAGGCTACAGAGGAAGAATTTTTATGAGGTAGGCTTTTGAAGGTGGCATAAATTATTTCACATAGACTAGCTAACTCAGACAGTTGCATTTGGGAAAGCTTGTGAGTCTCTCTGCTATTGGACATTTTCTTTCATTTTAGTGATTCTTAAATTGTTCAAAGTCATTATCATTTGAAATTCATATATTAGGGTCTCTTTGATTGGGAGCCTTTTAGAGGGCCACAGCAACTTCCTTTGGATGTATTAAGCTTGCTGTCTTCCCCCACAGCACAAGACTCTATACAAAGCAAGCACTTATTCTTCCTAGAAACATTTATTGGATACTGCCTCAACAAGGCATGGTGATAGTGATGTGGAGGACACGAAGATGTATGCACAAAGCAATAACATGCCATTTTGACCAAGAAAATGAGGATTATGTTATCTCCCTCTTACAAACACATGGAAATGTTGTATTTGGTATCTTAAAAATAAATTTTGGACATTGCTTTCAGCTGCACATCTTGCAGCACGGACAAATATATAGTGTCAATATAATACTATTATGTTTCCATTCCCACATCATCAGTCACAGGCTTATCTGTTTTACACAGTCACCATTTCAAAGCATTTGGGAGACTTTATGGTGGGTAATGATTTAGGAAGAGAGGAGAATAGTTGCACGTTGTGTAAAGAGCTGTGAGTGTATTTAGTGGGAATGATGATGATGATCATGATGATAATGATAAGGTCCTCAGCTGTCTGTTGAAGTCCCTTTCTGGGAAACAGCTGGAAACTCATTCTCTAAAGATCGCATCTGGCTTGATTTGCCAGCACTCAAATCCCATTGATCTGGTTCTGTTCTAGCCCTCTGTACTCACAGTTCAAAGAGCAGGGAGGCCTGTAAAGAAATTACTGCCATATTGTTCAATCAGCCACAGTGAGCCATATATACGATTATAATTAGGAACACATTAAGGGAAGCAGCTCAGTGGAGATAAGCTGCCTGACTGCATTCGCTTTTTGATGAGGGCTTAGCGCCAATCCGAAAAGAAAAAGATTAAATGTTTGTTACCAATCCTTTTGAACTTGTGGCAGAACATGTGGTAAAGTATTTTTGATTCAAATTAAAAGCATCCTAGGATAAAAATAACCCTGTTCTCCCAGGCCGTTCCAAGTGAAACCATTTGGAGACTGATTTATTGTATCGCCCTTAACCTCTTTCCACCAGCATGATTAACGTAAGCATTTCTGAATCCCTTATAAGCCTGGACAGGTATTTGTCTTGTTACACATCTGTGGAACAAATGGCCATACAAATTATACACTCAACAGATGTAAGTTTTCAAAGGCCAGGCAAATTTAATTTGACTGTGCACGTAAATGAAAAGTTCATTGAGCTCCAAGGTCAGTGATGTGGGTTGCAGGTAAAGAGGATTGTTGCATCAAACATCATCAAAAGGCCAGCGATTCAGAAACCCTCAAAGGGGGCGTCCTAAGCCAAGCAAAAAAAAAGCAAAAAAAAAAAAAAAAAAAAAAACATAAGCTGCTGCTGCACCACCGAAGAGACAAGCATAGAGAAGACTGCAAAAGAAAGGGACAGCTTGACCACTACCATCTCGAAAGCCTGGCAAGACGACCATATCAAATATTTTAAGCTTCCATGACAAGAGGAAGCATGGTTGAGTGGTTTCTTCTGGAAATGGAGACTAGAAAGTTTGTTCCAGATTTAGTCTCTTCCTTCCTCTGTGGCCTTGGGCAAGACTCTTAGCCTCTCTGTGCCTGTTTAACTGTAAAATTGGGATATTAGTGTTTCCCCTTCACAGGCTTCTAAGGTTTAGCATCTTTCAACAGTGATGTTGACCTGTTTAAAATAATACTACATATGATACCTTTCATGAGTCCAGAAAATTTGTAACCACATGACATTATCTGCCAAAGGAATAATTTAGTTTAAGTTGGTTTTAATTATATCATGTGTTCTTAACATTTCTGTGAACAGTGAAATTTATTTAGTGGTCCTAAATGCTAATTTAAGAAAACCTCAATTATAATATTTTCTCACAGTGTCTCAGTTTTTCCCTAAGACACACACACACACACACACACCTTTCCTCACTTCCTCTTACCATTCTAAATTTTGAGATGTTTTGTCCTCTCTGTAATTTCTCCCTTAGTAAGGTAGATATTGTCAATAGTAGTAACACTAAGCTTCTGAAAGCAATAAAACTAAATAATTAATACCACAAGGAAACACACAATGTCAGAATATAGTTGATTAAACCAAGGGATAAGACTCTAATATGGTAAAGTGTCTTGTGAATTTTTAAGAGAGGGAAAACTTGCCTAACATTTTTGTACCCCTTTATCACTGAATTCCCTCAGGTCTAGTGTTCTGGAGAAAACAATCTGGAGAAATAATTTGGGAATAACCTAAGGGTTTTGATACACCTGTGTTCTTTGAGCAAGGTGAATAAAAGCGAGGCCTTTTAAACAACAAGGAAATTATTTCCAAAAGGAAATGTGCTTGATTGAGAACGCATATTTGCCTTTAGAAAGAAGATGAAGGCAAAGGGATAGGCAGAGTATTCTTTGCTTCTCTTGCTCCCACTGGGAAGAATATGCTGCTATTACTTTTTTTGTTTTGTTTGTGTGCTTTGATTCTTTCCTGTAGAAATAACAAGAATAAAAGTATTTGGCGTAATCTAACTTTCTCTCTTGGGAGTCTGTGCTAATTACCAGAGGGTCAAACAAATTGAACCTGTAGTTTATGACAGTTTTATAAATAAACATTTTATGTGTAATTGATCCTTAGTGTTCTTTGAAATGCCAATTAGGAAACTCTTGCTGCTTTATAGCCATTAGTCGGGGAGAGATGGACTGATGACTTCACAGTGGTATGAGAATAACTCACTGTCTTACTCCTAAATGGTAAAGTTAAAAAGGGGCAAGGTACATCTTTCAGGTAAAAGAGGTGTATATGAAAATGAAAATCCATGAACAACTGCTGCAGCTGATAGCTAGGTAGCCACAGCACCCTTCTTGCAAGTGTCTTTGCACTGATTGCTTTGGGGGCCTGCCTTCCCCATTAAACCTTGGAGGTCAGAGATGACATCTTATTAGTTTCCTTTTTCCTGGAATGTTCTGTGATGCTTAAATCAGATTAGGCACCTGTCATGTTTTTATTGAATTAAACTGACAGCAAGTGATTTGTAACAACAGTGCTTATAAAAATATACTCACTAACACTTAGATACTGAAGTTGAGTCTTATATTCAAAGTAAAATAGAGAAACACCATATTTACCTAGGTATTTCTGGCCAGAATATACAGCTCATTAGTGGCTGGAAAGGATGACAAAAAGTATAAATATCTTATAACGTGTATTGTTCAAATGCAATGTTTATCTACCTAATTTATTTTTTGAATCAATGTGGGGAACTTTACTCATATCCTGGGTAAATGTCACTACTTGGTTATAATCTGTTGAGGTGGTTTTGTATTCTTGGTTCTTCTGTCGTGAAAGTAATCTTCAGTGCTCTGGGCCATCTGGAATGACCGGGAATAACCCTGCCCTCAATATTCTCATCCAAAACTTTGATAAAGTATTACATTCATGGCCAATGAAAGAATTCAGTGGTGCAAAAATTCAGAATTTCATTTAACTAATCGACAGTCTTGGAACGTGGGTTTTCAGTCTCCAGCTATGTTCTCATCCAGCCTGGCCTTCTTTAATATATACAAGGATATACCAAGATCTTGTCAAATACTTGGCTGACAAAGATATATTTTGATTCTACTGTAATTGTAAATCTACCGTTACTATGGTATCTGTCCCAAAGCCGACACTTACCTATTGCAAAATAGAGCTAAAAGAATCATGAAGATTGGCATGGTCGAGATTCTTAAGAACAGAAAGATCAGTGCATGCCAGATAGTGTTCACACTGGACTGCATACCTTCATATACTTGTCTTCACTGACATTAATACATTCACTGCCATTAAGCTTATATTTATGAAACATATGGCCAGTAACCTAGCTTCCTCAGGCTTCCTTGCCTTTGAGCTGTTGGGATGTGAATCGTATACTTAATATGCTTGTTTTGTAATGCGTTCGTTTTCCTCTGAAATGTCAAGTAAATTCCATAAAACACCTTTAGTTTATGGCTTTTGGATTTTAAGCATAGCCCTTTGAAGTTACAGACAGATTGTGGTGCCAGAATGAATTAATTGGTACATTTCCCATAAGCTTTAAGAATATTTTTAAACCCAGAAAATTAAGTGAGAGAATCCCAGCATGTATGAAAATTTAATAAAGACAAAATAGCAATTTATATACACGTATACACATATATTTAATCACATATATTATATAAAATATCATAAATGTATGTATTTAAAGGAATTATAAAATGAAATTTATAAAAAGATACTAAGCAGAGATACTATGTGAACAAGTCAAAATACCATTTCCAACAAGTGGAAACTGTTAAACTAAATTAATTAATTTCTGACACTATCCTGTCAGCTCTTACTATCAAAGATTAAGCTATAAACTTTTATTCAAAATTTCTTACCATTTTATAAGGCCACAACATCTAAATGATGCTAAAATCAAAGTATGGAAATGGAACACTTAGAGGCAAGAGGCTGGGCCTGAGAATTTCAGTATTCCACCCATGAAGCTGTGGGTCCTAACAGGCTTTTAGAAAGCCCCAGCTGAGCTGGGAATGGGAGAATCACAGCGTCTAATCTCAGCTTTACTGAGAACTTGCAATGTGACTTTGAGTAAATCACTTGACCTTTCTGAGCTTTTGATTCCCTGTAGGTAATAATCCTGGCCTTATCTCCCTCATTGTTTCAAAAATAAAATAAGATGGATGATTTATGTGAAAGCACTTTGCATAGTAAAATGTGCTATATTATTATTCAAACAAGGCATTATCCTCTCAAACCTACTTAGAAGGGGGTTGTAAATGAAATACTGCATATTAATGTGATCTTGGTCTTCAGAGAACTGGGATTCTCTGGGCACCATTACGGTCTCAGCTATTTTTCAGCACAGCATAAATTATGCGCTCCAAACAAGTCCTCAATACCCTTCAGAAGCCTGAGAGGCGAGTGTGAGGCTGCTTAGTGCCCCCAAAATAGGTACCACTGTAGAGAAAGGAAGAGCGTTTAAGAAAACAGTGAACAGGCTCTGCCTGCCAAGTCCGAGCTTGAGCTGCAGTTTCTCATGTGCACGGGTGTTGAGAATAAAGCAAGCATGTCTGAAAACCCAAGTTTAGGAAGGAATTTCTATACTCTCTGGTTATTTTACCAAGTTACTATAATAGATGCATGTCCATGCATAAGTGTGAATATACACAAATATGACATTATAAAAGGAGATAGCTTTGCCACATTACACGCCCAATTCACAAAATGGCATCAGTTCCTCAAGCCTTATTTGCTATTGTAATTGGGTCCTTTTGCAAGCATGTTTCAGGCATTTTTGATCGTCGAGTCATTTATCCATGCTGCAATATTCGAGGTATCCAGGAAGTGCGTTTTTCCCCCACAATTGTAGGCTGCATCTCAGAAATAATTCTTTTCCTACTTATAAATCTTAAAAATGCCTGAATAGTTTGCTACTATTGTTTTTACAACCTTAGGGCTTTGGGATGAGGCATAACTTGGAAAAATTTGGTTATAACCTTTCTCAACCCGAGGACCCTGACTCAATCTGGGAATTCTCAGTGGCATTTTACTAGAACTACCAAGTATGTTCATCACCTGTGAGGTTTCAGAGGCTGTAAGATCTCTAGAGCAAGGGCCCCTGTGTGTCCGTATGCACCTTGGCCTTTATTCTCCCACAGTCCCTTAAAGGTAATGGTAATGCACTCTCCGAGGCACACAGTAAAAAAGCCTGGCTCCTGGTCACCAAAGCCCATGGGGCTGCCATGGCTTCTGGAAGCCCTCACTATCAGAAAAGAATGTTTCTTCCTGCAATATGGCTTAATGGTTAAGCATCTGAATTAAGCAAGATATGGTCAGAGATTTGAACTGATATCCCAGATCAATCGGGTATATGATTAAAGTTTCTTAACTTCTCAGGTCCTCTTTCTTCATCTGCCAAATGGACATCATAGTTTCTAACTAAATGGGGATGAGGATTAAGTGAGATGAGTGCACAGAAAATGCCAGGAGCACTCAATCAATGGCAAGTAGTAGTTGCAGTAAAACAACAGCCGTTGGAAGTACCACTCTCCACTGCTGCGATAGGAAAAAGTACACAGTTATAAAGGAAAGTAAGCCTATTAAAAGACAGAAAAAAAATTCTTTAAACTATCCCAGCACTTTGGGAGGCCGAGGCGGGCTGATCACGAGGTCAGGAGATCGAGACCATCCTGGCTAACACGGTGAAACCCTGTCTCTACTAAAAAAATACAAAAAACTAGCCGGGTGAGGTGGCGGCCGCCTGTAGTCCCAGCTACTCCGGAGGCTGAGGCAGGAGAATGGCGTAAACCCGGGAGGCGGAGCTTGCAGTGAGCCTAGATCCGGCCACTGCACTCCAGCCTGGGCGACAGAGCGAGACTCCGTTTCAAAAAAAAAAAAAAGAAGGGAGACATGCTATTCACATCCGTTGGTAAGAGTGTAACTATGCAGACAGCTTTTCTGTCCATAAATCACAGGCCAGGCCACTAAAATTTGTACGAGGAAATCAGGAAGAGGTAGTCTCCACTCTCTTGGGTGAACTCCTGAACAGCTCTATGGCAAAGCAAGCGAGAAAGAATAAATCTAAAAACGCTTAGTACATTTGAAGTATTCATATATGTAGTTTAAGATGTATGTGATATTACAAAACAATGTACATCCATATATACACCTAGAACTATAAACTCCAGGCTGGAAGAACTGGCCTCCATGCCCTGGTATGGCTGCTGAGGTGCAATAGTGTCTTTAGTTTCTTTTTTCTTTTCTTTTCTTTTTTTTTTTGAGACAGACTCTCACTCTGTTGCCTAGGCTGGAGTGCAGTGGCATGATCTTGGCTCACGGCAACCTCTGCCTCCCGGGTTCAAGTGATTCTCCTGCCTCAGCCTCCCCAGTAGCTGGGATTACAGGCACGCACAACCATGCCTGACCTTTTTTTTTTTTTTTTTTGTACTTTTGGTAGAGACAGAGTGTCACCATGTTGCCCAGGCTGGTCTCGAACTCCTGACCTCAGGTAATCCACCAGCCTCAGCCTCTCAAAGTGCTGGGATTACACGTGTGAGCCACAGCGCCCAGCCTGGTGTCTTTAGTTTCTAGTCTTGTCTTTTAAAGAAGAGATCAGGCTTGTCTGAGTAGTTCCTGTGGGCACAGCTGGGGATAGAAGCAGCCCTGATTTATAGCATTGCCAATTTCCATGGTGTAAACAGTCTCACCATGAGACTTCACTGAAAACAAAATTGAGAAGAGATGCACACAATGGCATCTCACGAGCCAGTGCTAAGAGGCTCACCACACCACTACATATGCAGAACTGGCACTGAAGGTGGATGCTGTTCAGATGAAGATGTCAGCACACTGCACATCTCAAGTGACTTCTATGTGCCTGGTCCTATTTCTATCTTCAGCCTGAATTATTACCATTTCCTTATATGTTTTGCCCCGGATCTTACCTTTTTGTCTCTAAGTCCCTCCTGTTGCTCTGCTATGAAGTATGGGCAATTTGCATCCTTCTGACTCAAGATAACAAAAAAGAGATGTGAAAAAATCAGTCATTTACAGAAATATGGGGACCTAGATTTCTAATAAAGCTGTTAGTTTTTAAAAAGCTTATTTTATTCACAATTCACTATATTGTGTGTCCAGAGTAAGTTACGGATATTCAAGTTCAGGTCTTCACAACTGCACATATGGTCTATTTTCCACACACTTTAATATGGTCTATCAACTTCCTCTCTCCCCACCCTACCCAGTCTGCGTAGCGCTGCCAGATACATCTTTCTGAAATAACACTTGGATCACATTTCTTACTCAGAAATTCTAGTGGTTTCCCAGTCCCTTCAGGAAAAAAGCTCAAATTCTTAGCCCTCAAGGCTTTTCACAGTTAGAATACCAATGGCTTCAGGTGACTTTTCATCCCCTCCTCTCCTGAGCTTTTTACCCAAGCCAATTGCCATCTGCTCCTGCCTCTGAACTCACATCTTCCTTTATAGAGAGAACATTTTCACTTTGTCTTCAACTGCTGTTTTGGATGGAATGCTTGTTTCCCCCAAATGCATATGTTGAAACCCTACCCTCTAATGTGATGGGTAGGTGTTAGGAGATGGGGTCTGTGGGAGGTAAGTAGGATTAGATGAGGTCGTGAGGGTGGAGCTTCATGAATGAGATTAGTGCCCTTATAAGATGAGACATGATTTTAGCATGCTTCCTTTCTCTCTCTTTCTCTTCCTCCCCACAACCCACTGCCATGTGAGGATAATGAGAAGGTAGCCATCAGCAAATCAAGAGGCAAACCCTCACCAGACACTAAATTTTTTTAGCACCTTGATCTTCAACTTCCCAGTCTCCAACTGTAAGAAATAAATATTTGTTATTTAGGCCACTCTATTGTGTTTTGTTACTGTAGCCCAAGCTAAGACAATGACTAAACTCATACTTTCTTCAGTCCCGACTTCAAAGTGTACTTTTTCTGTCACTCTATTCTGACAATCCTATGTGATTTTCTTTTTTTCTCTGAATTCATTCAGTTGTCTTATCCATAACTCTTAAATTGCTCATATAATACATGTTTGCTACTGCATCTATTTGTTTACACAATCTGCTCAAGTGGGTTACCAGCATGAAAAGCACCAGGATATCTTTGACTATTCTGCCAGCATTCTCCAATAAATTTTTCTGTTATGATATAAATATTTTATATCCCCACTGTCCAATATGATAGCCATTAGCTACATTGTGGCTATTGAGTACCCGACATATGGCCAGTGCAAATGGGAACTGTGCTGTACTTTTATTTATTTTAATTCAATAAAATTTAAACAGTCACAGGGGACTAGTAGCTACATACTGGACAGCATAGATAGACCCTCCATGACCATAGCACAGTGTCTTTTACTCTGGAGCTGCTCAACAATTATTTGTTAAAGGAATCAATGAAACTCCCTTATGAGTCACATAACCCCAAACTGCCTTATAGCACATTCCTAGTTTCTAATCATCCTTTCCTACACTCTGTGACCATGTCCTCTTTGACCTTTCTAATCTCCCAAAACTCTTTCGGGTAATCTTGTTTACAATAGCCACGGGATGGATTTCGATGTTCACAAGTACACAGTCTGCTTCCAGTCCACTAAGACTCTCTAAGGTGAGCTCTGAGCATTTCAAGATTAGAGCTTTTGAGAGAAAACTATTTGTTTGGACAGACTCATCTCCACTCTTCAGGGCCAATATGCCAAAACCTGGGTGTTTTGTTTGTTTATTTGTTTGTGACGGAGTTTCACTCTTGTTGCCCAAGCTGGAGAGCAATGGCATGATCTTGACTCACCGCAACCTCTGCCTCCCAGGTTCAAGTGATTCTCCTGCCTCAGCCTCCCGAGTAGCTGGGATTACAGGCATGTGCCACCCCCACCCCTGGCTAATTTTGTATTTTTAGTAGCAATGGGATTTCTCCATGTTGGTCAGGCTGGTCTCAAACTCCTGACCTCAGTTGATCTGCCTGCCTGGGCCTCCCGAAGTGCTGAGATTACAGGTGTGAGCCACCACGCCCAGCCACCTACGTGTTATAGTCTACAGACTTTCTAGAAATTGTCCTACCACTTTGGGTCATTGTTGTCGTGCTGTTTAAACACAGAAAAGTCTAAATTTCAGTTTCTCATAGATGAAGCATGGTTAATCCTGGTTAAAAAACATAAAATAGTTTAATTTGTAGCAAATAATCTTATGTATTATTGTGCATTCACTTGCACAGATGGCAGAACAGTTCGTTTGCAATTTAAGGAGTCTAAAATAATGTAAACACTCTGTTTCAGTGGCATTGAAGAAAAACTAAAAAATTCTTTTCTCAAACAACTTGGAAAATGCTAAACTTCATTGAGAAATAACTTAGGATATAATTTTAAAGTGAAATGGACCTTAGACATTAGTGAGTCCATCACACTCATTTTACACTTAACAAATATAATTGTGGTCGTTTAAAATTGTTTTAATAACACTATTAGTAAATGTTTGACTACAGCAGAGACAAATAGAAATTTATCCTATTTTTGTAGAATTCTCCATTAATTAACAGACTCTTAGTTTATAGGACTATTAAAACTGATTTTATTTACAATAAGCAAATTAAATTAGATCACTGAACTTTATAAACATAAAAAGTAAAATGCTGTTTTTATTTTTCACTCTCTGGCAGTCATTTGGAACCAGGTAATGTAATAACATCTGTCTCCTACAAAAAGTTCAACGTCTGTAAGAAAAGGAAACATTTACTTATTTGTCCTGTGTTTTTATTAGACACTGGGCTTTGCAGATGTCACTTTCTATGAATAGTTCACCCCAAAATTTGGCCGTATTCCTTACTAGCTTCTGTTTCTTAGAAGGCATTTAGAATTGCATCACGTTTTGATTTAGCACATGTGCACATTCACACACACACACAAATGAGAACTGAGAGTCAAACGTAATTAAATATTTTATAGTACAACATAAGTCACAGAAGCTATATTTTCTGAAGTTTGTGTTAACCAATAAATACTCTTCAGAAAAATTAGAAAACACTCCTAGGCAACTAATCAGTTTATATTTTGCTTTCCATTCCCATACAATCTTTGACTTCCAATTACACTGAATTATGGGACCTGTTACACTACACAATGATTGTATTGTTCTACTGCAAATCCACAATTTCAGCATCAAAAGGAATACAAATGTGCTTTCAAGATAGTGATACTAAAATGTATTCTCTGTCAATTGACAATTTCTCTAGGTCTAAATATAATAGACTGTAAAAAGACATTCTGGATGGCAAGATTAATAATTTAGCACACTTAAATGAATGCAATGTTGTTACCTCTGAATTCTCATAGAACCTAACTAAGCCAAAAGATGCTACCAGAATATTTTGCCAGTTAGAGGTTATGTAGCACTTTATAGTATAGATAAGACTAAAGTGTACAAAATTAAATATTTTATACAGGAGTATCCTAATGAAGAGGTTATTAATTGTTCTACCTTTAAAATTTCCTTACATTCATTCACCTACCTATTGGTTTTCCCTAATAATGTGCTCATAAATCCCCTTCTACACAAAATACAACAGTCCTCTTTAGCTCAGCATGTTGTGTTTATCTTAGATTACAATTTGGATGTTGCAATATACCAGGATTTTTTTTTTTTTTTAATTGTTCTGTTT
Source organism: Papio anubis (assembly GCF_008728515.1). NCBI lineage: Eukaryota > Metazoa > Chordata > Mammalia > Primates > Cercopithecidae > Papio > Papio anubis. Next base: position 58,349,862 of record NC_044990.1, on the reverse strand, counting down.
TGTCGTAAGTTCTCAGTTTAGCATTCAGGATAATCAATTTGGTCTGAGACACACAGATACTTCATACTACATCACTATAACCTGTTGGACCGATGACCTAAAGGCAGTTACTGATTTGTGTTTTTACTAGAAACAGTTCCAAACTGCTGAGCCACTCACTTTTTCCAACAGCATGCTCACAATCAGTCTAAAATCTTTCTTCACCAGCAAATGCACAGCATGAAACAGGTCCATATTTTAAACAACTTAGCTTACATTATATTCAAGACAACAGACATTAGAGTTAGTTGGTGTATTCCAACAGCACTGAGACAGTGCGAAGGCAGTATTTGGTTCTCTTGAGAAACTGTCATAGCTGAAGCTATGACTCAAAACCAGGTCCAGTGAATAATTCACTAATCAATTGCATAGAAGAATAAAAAAAATTCTCATGTTTAAAAAAGAAGAAATTTCTAAAAGCACAAAAGATTTTTTGGCTATAATAAAATAATACAAAATATAATAATGAATAAATAATATAAAATATAACAAAATAATATAAAATAATGAAGTCAAATGCTGTCTTTATTATGAGATAAATATATATTATAAATATGTATGTTAATATATAGATGTAGAACATATGTATATATAAATGTATATATAAATGTATATATAAATACAGAATTATATATATTCTAATGCCTCATTAAATGGTAAGATATGTTAAAATCAGTATAATTTTGCATTTAGAATAGAAAAGAAAATATTAAAAAGATATCAACAATATTATAGTTAAAACAGAAGTACTTTGTAAAATAGTAAACATAGCATGATGTAATGCTTTTTGAGAAACATACGTATATAGATCAAACTGTTAATGATTATCTTTAGGTAGTATTTTATTTTTTTCCTTTTTTAAGCTACCTATACTTTTTCTGTGATAAGTAGGAATTAATTTTTGAATTTAAAATAGTTTAAGATCCAGCAATCCCACCACTGGGTGTTTTATATATATATACACACACATACAAAGGAAATGAAATCATTATGCCAAAGAAATCTCTGCAGTCCCACGTTCATTGCAGCATTATCACAATAGCCAAAATACGGAATCAACTTAAGTGCTCATCAACAGATGAATGGATAAAGAAAATGCGGTATGTATACACAACAGAATACTGCACAGCTTTAAAAAGGAAGGAAATCCTGTCATTTGCAACGACACGGATGAACCTACAGGACATTATATTAAGTGAAATAATACAGTCACAGAAAGTCAAATATCACATCACATTATCTCATGCATATGTGGAATCTAAAAATGGTGAGCTCACAGAAGTAGCAAGTAGAATGGTATTTACCATGGGCTGGGGTAGCAGAGATTGGGGAAAAAAAATAAAATCATTTAAATTTTTCAAAGAACACCTATTGACTGGATCTAGTAGCAGTTTACTCTGTAGCAATAGCAGCAACAGCAGTAACAATAATGATGAGAACAAACACATCGTGTTTAATGCATGCCAAGCACTGTTTTAAGCTCTTTTTATATATTATATATTGATTCATGTAATGCTTACTGACTTCTGAAGTTTTTATTTAACTCTTGTTAGTGGGCACTTCCTGTCTTGCAGAGGAGCCTTCATTTCTTTGACCAATCTCTCTCTTGATTTCTGCTGTTGAAGATCTCTGGACCAGTAGTGAGTTTACTTTAGCCACTGAGTCCCTCCCTCGACATCTTAGGAGAATTTTGGAGATAGACAATACAGGCCTGTTACGACAGCCCCATTACTATCAGTGACAACATGTTCTCCTTCCAGCTTTGTGCACCAGCATCACTAGCAGGTTACCCATAATCTCATGGTTACAAGATGGTTGCTATAACCGCACCACGATTGCCTCATTCCAGGTAGAGGAATAACAAAGAGGCCCATTTATTTCAAGGGAAAGAGAATTCAGAATACTTACACTGGTGGCAGTAGAAGTATCATCCCAATTATCAAGCACTTAGACTGAACATACTAATAATTTGTATCCGTTTGGTAGAAAAAAATACTCTCTGTCCATACTAATTATTCTTATTTTGTCATAAAAAAATATTGCTCTGGAGTCTCATTCAGCATTCACAATTGATTGAACGGTTCATACACAGTCAATTCACATTGTCAAATTCAATGAAAATATCCCATTTCTGAAAGTGAAGTTTTCAGTCTACTGTGATTCACTTCTCTTGAGTCAGTCCCACTACTGAGTTTTTGTGCCCCCACCAGAGACTGGTATGGATGATGAAACAAGATTTTTTTCTCAGCTGCCTATTTGCTGAACGGCTACTTAGCAAGTCACCTGACTCATTCATGAATTGAGCAGCAACTGTGTGCCAGGCACAGAACTTGAGATACGCATGTGAGGATGTACAGACATAAATATCACAGAATTCTGCCTCTTATGGTCATGTATGTTTAGTGTACATGTGGAGAAATGTTGGGAGGCAGGAAGAAAGATACAGAAACAAGTAATACAATAGGTATAATATACGCCACTAGAACAAAATACAAATTACTAGAGAAATAGAAAGGGGGAAAAAGTCTTTCATCTGGAAAATACATTCCTCTGAGTTCACTAAAAGCACATTATGAATACTACTGTCCACTAGGATTATAACACCTTATCTCCTATGTATAAATCAGTTTAATATAAGCACACATTAGGCATAAAGCACAATGAGATTTATTACACTTGATCTTAGCCAAAAGGCCGAGAAGCGATGTAATGAGATTTATTTATATTCTTTAGCAATTCTGTAATGGGGAAAAGGGGGCTTTACATTCCCATTAGCACAATCCTATCAGCAGATATAATGAGAATAGCCAGGATATTAAATCAATGTATTTTCATCCTAGGTGACTCTTACCTTCTAGTTTTTCAATTATTCTTTATACACAAACCAAGCCTGGCCACCTCATATTTTAGAGTCCTTTCCTTTGTATGTAGAAGTTATCTCTGCCACCCGTGAAAGCTAAGTCATGAAGCTATTGAAATAGATGTGACCTAAGAAGTGTTTCAACTAGAAAGCTGGTAAGAAGATACAATAGGAAGCCAATTCTTCGAACACGGTAGAATGTAAAGAAAAGTAAAGAGGTGATAGAGCCAGATTATTAAGTGTTTAATCCCTGCTGCTCCCTAACATATTGGGAAATCCAGGAACACTGGAGCTAGTGACTCGCTTTCTCTGGTGTAATTTGGGGGATGGAGAAGCTCTACATTTTTCTCTGTGTGTCATTCAACGTGCCACCAGTATACAATACAGCATCAAGAGAGATGACCCTTGATAGCCTGAAGTAGTACTCCTCTGTGTGGGATATACTTGGAGCCTGTAAACTCGAATGACGGCAAGACAGAAGTGTTGGGAGAGCTGGCAGAAGTCTGGCCAGAAGCAAGGGCAGCATAGCATGGAGATCAGAGACTTCAGGCAATGGCCGAAGCCACACGTGTCTCAGCATGATCTCTGCAGTCCGTGAGGAGACAGCCACCTATCAGCAGACCCCCATGGGTTGGCACAGACTAACTTCCTCACCACAGAGCCCAAGAACAAACAGTGCACCAAACAAGGACCTGCATTCACAGAAGCTTGACCCTGCTGCATCAGGATTTTAAGATTGCCCCCTGGCCTCAAACCCCCAGACATATGGCACCATCTCGGGGAAGAAGAGGGAAACGGTTGGGAAATCTGACAGACTGAACATTTACCCTAAAGAGGATGAGTCATCCAAAAGAAATTATCTAAACAGGAAGAGACAGAAATGTAGTTAACTAGCAAGATTAAAGCACCCCAACCCCCAACCCTATGCCCTTAATAAGCAGAGTTAACAAGCTCAGGGGAAAAATTAAATCATCATCAAAAGATTCCCCCAAGCTTCTGAAAAGCCTAGAGAGGGAATTACATGGAGTAGTATTCACAGGGCAAATGTCATTTATCCTATTACATTTATCCTATTACACCTAGCAGTCAAAAGCTGCTCCCTTTGAAGCAAGGTGGCCCTCATTCAGTTGACAATTTGGACTGATTGTGTTGGAAGAGAAGTGCCCCTCAGTCAGTAGATCTTGATGTCAATAGAGATCACCTTTTTAATCAGCTGCTTGCTGCTACTTGCTTTGCTCTGCAAAGTGGGCGGTCAGGGACAAAGGGCTAGCCACAGTGACTTCCTCCTAGTTCTGTTCCCCCTAGGAATGGCCCCTAGACTCATTGTCCCCAAGTATTATGAGATAGATAACAATAAAAAAGTAAAATCTGTTCACAAACTGGGGGCACGTTTTGGCAGAGTGGAAAAAAATCTGAGTTGGGAGACAGCAGACAGAGCAGCTGGTAACAATTTTGTCACTGACTTTCCGAGTTTCCACACAATGTGTATTATTTAGGGGAAAAATGTCAAATAAGTTTGGAATGCTGAGTTAAGTAAAGTTAAGCAGATGTCTTATCTGAAGAGCTACCTCTAATAAAGCTAATATGTATAAGTATGCAGTTTCCCAAACTTATTCTAGTGGTTTGCTGCAGCTGGCCCATACCAGCTCAAGGTTGTGGCATCTCTTTCTAACTCTGAGTTCAGTGATGTCACTGTGGTAGTTTGAAATTGGCCATGGTGGGAGTAGCTATGCCATAGAAATTGATAGTTACTGACAGGTTTTCTTTACCGCCATACCATTGTCTTAGAAAACACTTGTTAATAAAACATGTCACAGGACTAGTGCATGAGTATTCTACTGCTGTTTTAACAAATTACCACAAATTGAGTAACTTATAGCAACACAAATGTATTGTGTTATAGTTCTTAGGTAGAAATCTGACACAGATCTCACTGGGCCGCAGTCAAGGTGTCTGCATTCCTTTCCGAAGGTTCTAGGAGAGAGTTCATTTCCTTAACTTTTCCAACTTTTAGAGCCATTTGCATTCCTTGACTCAGGGCCCCCTTTCTTTACCTTTAGAGACAACAACAGACTGGTCCCTTCTCACAGGGCAGCACTTCTTCTACACCCTTTTGTACTTTTAAGGACCCTGTGATTATAATGGGCTTACCCAAATAATCCAGGATAAACTCTCTATTTTCAGGTCAGTTGATTAGCAACCATAATTCCACCTGCAATCATAACTACCCTTTGAAATGTCAAGTAATATAGTCACAGGATCCAGGGATTAGGATGTGGACAACTTTGAAGGGGCCATTATTCTGTCTGATACAACTAGTGTTCCAAGGAACACACTTTGGAAAGACTCATAAAAGCCTTGTGATGGAAAGTGCATTGGGCTACCCACTTTCTAAGTTTTCTTGAGTAAATTATTTATCTTTTTAGAGCTACAGTAAATTGCTCTATGCAATGAGGCTAATGTTTTCTTGATCTGCTTGGCAAAGTTGTTCGATAGACACGACAATGTCTTAAAAAGTGATGAGACTCCCTACATGTGTAATATATCATTATGCTTAATAATAGTTAATACACGTTTTTGTTTAAGTTCAAAATAATTCCCATAGTTTGTAACTCAATTATCTTCTACCAGTATCTTCCCAAAAAGATAGGCTAGCTCTGGCCAGTGCCAAGAGGAGAGTGTGTGAAAATTGAGACCAAAGGCACATGCGCAGACTTTGATCATTTTAGATTTTTACTTGAGCCTGAATCTAGAATAAGACTTCTCAGAATCTTTAAAATTAGTGAAACACCTGAAAAAAATGCAGGATCCTGTAGGTCTTTCAGGACTAGATCTGGGCAAATTCCCTTTTATATGCCCATTCTTTGCTTTCTCCCTCACTTCAACTTTGTCTATAAAATTCTGTAAGCCACAATACAGATAATCAGGCAAATATGGGGTAAAGAATGGGAAAATTTTAAAATAAATATTCCCTTTTAGACACAAGGTGAAATCCAGATCCTTTCCATGGTGAGTCATAGAACTCAACATTCTCAAGTCGTAAGTATTGGTGGCTGAGTTGATGACTCTCTGCATTTTAAATAAATTATTGCATTACTGATTGAAATGTAACCTTTACTTTTTCCTGTTTAAATATTTGGTGCTTTGTCTTCTGTCAACTGTATATCCTGAGGTTACATAATTTAAAATTTGAATTCAGGTTGCTAATTCACCAACTGCGGGCCCTTTTATGTACTCAAACATTTGCATCGTTTTAGGGGTCTTATTACACGATTGTTTCCTGTACCGTCATCAGCTTTGAGATGCAGCTGATAAAGAGTATTAAGGAAGGAATTTTAAATGAACTATAGATTTTGCATAGAAAATAAATTATAATAAACTATGTGTTCAATGTGACTGTGCAGAATTTTGACCTGTTTCACTCCGCCTCATTTTGGGCCAAGGCAAGTAGCTGCAAGTTGTTAGTTATCAGCCTTTGATAAACCTGACACTACCCAGCTTGGTTATATAATCCACCACCCTCTGGTCCTGGAAATGGCTGTGCCTTTGGAATCTGTGTCACATTATGCTGGCATCAACAAAACCAGCCAGGCAAGATGGTGACCTGGGCAGAGCTAAGATTACAAGAACAGGATCACTTTCTGTTTTGTGTTGACTCCATTGTGAGGATTGTGAGTGTCAGATTTTTAGTCTTTGGTGTTGGGACTTTTCTGATAACCTTGTCAGGGCCCAAACTAACCTGTCCTTTCTGGGCTGTACTCCAAGGAGCTAGGAGGGGATTAGTAGCAGCAGCAGTATCTTGGCAAAAGGAGTCTTGAACCAGCCTTGACCAACCAGCGGGGCTTCTGTGGGCTAGTTCTGCCTGTGCACCATGTTGATGTGAGTTTTCATTAGCTTTGCCTTCTTGAGAATGACAGAAGCTTTCAGATTAGAAATGTATGAAATGTACATGCACAAGGAGAATAAATAAGCCTTGAAACCTAGAACTATGTCCACGGGAAATGAGAAAAGGAAATGCTAAAAACAAAAATGTGTTAAGTGTGGAGAGGGAGAAATAATTATGAAATCTAGTTGGGGCCTTTCTATTTCAAAGAGTATTTGAAAGCAGATATCTACATAAGTATATATATGCACACACACGTACATGCATGCAAATATATGTGTGTGTGTATACACACACACATTTTACATTTGGTTTAGGCCCTGAGCTCATTCAACAAAAACTGGTATGCCCAAAAGAATAATAGAGCATAACTAGCATAATAATACTGCTCAATAAAATCAGCTGTGTAGGTTGCCAAAGGAATAGCATCATTTTATGGAAAGAGTTCACATTATAAAGGAAATGTAAGAATAACCCCAGAGTGACAAGGCACGGTGGCTCATGCCTGCAATCCCAGCACTTCGGGAGGCTGAGGCAGGCAGATCACTTGAGTTTAGGAATTCGAGACCAGCCTGGCCAATGTGGCGAAACCTTGTCTCAACTAAAAACACAAAAATTAGCTGGGCATGGTGGTGCACGCCTGTAGTCCCAGATACTTGGGAGTCTAGAGGCAGTAGGCCTTGCTGAGCTATGGTGGGCTCCACCCAGTTCGAGGTTCCTGGCCCCTTTGTTTACCTACTCAAGCCTCAGCAATGGCAGACGCCCCTCCCTGAGCCAGGCTGCAGCCTCACAGATAGCTCTCAGACTGCTGTGCTAGCAGTGAGCAAGGGTCCACGGGCGTGAGACCCACTGAGACAGGCGCAGGAAAGAATCACTTTGTCTGCCAGTTGCTAAGACCTTGGGAGAAGCACAGTATTTGGGTGGAGAGTGCCCATTTTTCGAGGTAGTCTGTCACAGCTTCCCTTGGCTAGGGAAGGGAAATCTCCTGACCCCTTGTGCTTCCCTGGTGAGGCTACGCCTCACACTGATTCACCTCGCCCTCCGTGGGGTGCACTGTCCACTGCACTGCACTCCTCACACTGATTCAGCTCACCCTCCGTGGGATGCATTGTCCACTGCACCGTGCTCCGTGGACCCACTGTCCAACCAGTCCCAATGAGATGAACCAGGTACCTCAGTTGGAAATGTAGAAATCACCCATCTTCTGCATCGATCATGCTGGGAGCTGTGGACCGGAGCTGTTCCTATTCTGCCATCCTGGAATGCCCTCCCTGATACATACATTTATTTTATTTATTTATTTATTTATTTTTTTGAGACAGAGTCTCGCTCTGCCGCCCAGGCTGGAGTGCAATGGCCGGATCTCAGCTCACTGCAAGCTCCGCCTCCCGGGTTCACGCCATTCTCCTGCCTCAGCCTCCCAAGTAGCTGGGACTACAGGCACCCGCCACTACGCCCGGCTAGTTTTTTTGTATTTTTTAGTAGAGACGGGGTTTCACCGTGTTAGCCAGGATGGTCTCGATCTCCTGACCTCGTGATCCACCCGTCTCGGCCTCCCAAAGTGCATAACAGTGAAAAATGGTGGATACTTTATACCAGTTTTTTTCCATCAGGGAAAAGAGCACACAGAGGGATAAATTACAGTCAGATAATAAATAGGCCTGGAACCTTAGGCCCACTGTAAGATATGGCACAGATGCCTTCCCAAATCTTAGAAAAACTAACTCATAAATCCTGATTAGCAATAAAGAAGACAGCTGAAGGAGTATAGCTACATCTGTGCAAATCTGTCACTGTTCCTAGAACAAGTATTCAAAACACAGTGAGCAATGTCATGAAAATCAGAACACTTATCACCAAGAAGAACCATTCTTCACTTCTCCTTCCCATTCTGTTCTGCAGCTGGCAAAATCAGAGCTACACAGTGAACTATCTTCAGGAATTTACCTGGAAGGTAGCAGGTTAGCCACCATATTCCATAGAAAGGCTGCAGACAGCAGCAATGAATGGACAGCTATTCTTTCTTTCTAATTTTAAGCATATTGCCAAAGTGCCTGGGTATCGTCTCCTCTGGAAAACTTAACTCCTAGAAATTTAGCTGAAAGTCTAACACTATAAATGTTAAGACCTGACACTATAAATCCTTCCTAGTGGGTCAAGTCTGTTCTCTTGGCAGTCCTACGCAGTATATGTTCTTTAAAGTTTCAGTGAATATTTGAGTACTTTCTGTGCTGGCCATATTCAAAGTACTCTGTTCCATTAATGAAACACATTTGCCCTGATGAATCATCAGTAATATGCAACTAATCTTGTCTTCTAATGAACCAACATCCCACAAACTAATTGATGAGCAAACATTTAAATAGTACTAGATGAGAGTAACAGAATGCAGTGTAAAATATTTCAAGAATAGTGTTAAACAGCAAGTTGAGTTACAAAATATGTTTCTTCTATTTAAATGTCATTTTATTAAATACTTTCTTACCTATATTTTTCTGGACTTTTATTTTCAGTTCAAAGTTTGATATCAACCTGTATCGTTAAAAGTAAGCTGTCAATTTGCCTTGTTCTTAAATTCATGTAATCCTAAAAATAATGTCTACTACCAATAAGGCATACATTTGCAATTATGCTCTCAAAATTATAATTTTTAAAATCAGTACTTTTATAACCATTTTCCTATAATTACTTGAATGAACATTGATCTAGAAAGCTAGTTCAGCTCGGCCAGGCATGGTGGCTCACGCCTGTAATCCCAGCACTTTGGGAGGCCAAGGCGGGTACATCATGAGGTCAGGAGATTGAGACCATCCTGGCTAACATGGTGAAACTCCATCTCTACTAAAAATATACAAAAAAAAAAATTAGCGGGCATGGTGGCAGGTATCTGTACTCCCAGCTACTCGGGATACTGAGGCAGGAGAATGGCATGAACCCAGGAGGCAGAGCTTGCAGTGAGCCGAGTTCATGCCACTGCATTCCAGCCTGGGCAACAGAGCGAGACTTGGTCTCAAATAAATAAATAAATAAATAAAATAGAAAGCTAGTTCAGCTCTTGTTGTGTGCACCTGGCAATGAAAATGAAATATGGACTCATTCATATAGTCAGAATTATTTCATAAGGCTACCTTCTCTGGTTTTAGAAATACCATGTTTCACGTATTTAAATTATCCGTCTCTCAAAAGGATAAAACCTTGATTGAAATAACTTCCTCCCTTTTTTCAACCAGCTACAAAAGAAAAAGAAATGAATTAAGTACTAGGATTAAATTAATGCTGATGTAGCAGCTCATAACCACTTCTCAAATTTAGTAGTGGTGGTCGGGAAAAGAGAAGAGAATGTACAAAGAGAAGAATCAGCTGAAGATACATAATAGGACAACTGGACCGTGAGTTAATTGCCTGAGGGTCACCTAGGAACCTTGATTAAAAACATTAACATCTTGATGTAACAAATCTAAAGCACTTCTTCATGCCTCTTCCCCCAGGCTCCCACAGGCTTTTGGGGGCCTTCTGGTTGCCTTGGTCACAGAAGGTTTTCTTCCTTTAATCAAACTCCCCTCCCCCAACTCCACAGCCTCCTGCTTTGAAAAAAAAGCAGCCTTTGCTCAGTAGACCAGTTCCAGCACTTATGACTCTTTTCTCTTGGCTCCAACAGCACAGAGCCCACGGTTCGATGGCAGCTAATTCCAGTGTCGCACAAAGATTTCCAGGAGACCTACCTGAAATGTGGGCAGAAAACAAAGACCACTGGCTGAGAACGTTTTAAGAGAATCTGGTTAAGAAACTGTGGCTACATATTGTAAAATATCTGATTAGTATTTGTCTCCCATTTTCAAATGTCTTGAAGGTTTTTTTAGTTCTCATATCAAAAATAGGAGGAAGGGAGTCTAGTGACATGAACACATCAGGACTTTGCTTTCCTTAGTTTCCCTTCAGGGTCCAGGCCTTCTTGACAATTTCAGATCTCATTTTCTTTCTACTATTCTTTTCTGTCTTTTCTCTTTTCTCTTTCTTTCTTTCTCTCTCTCTTTCTTTCTTTCTTTCCTTTTCTTTCTTTCTCTCTCTCTCTCTTTCTTTCTTTTCTTTCTTCTGTCCTCCTCCACTAAATTGAACATTTCTAAATAATTGGGGCGAAGTCTCTTATTTTTTATAACCACTCTAGGGAGCCTGCTTTTCTGTGATTGCAACACTCCAGTAAAGCATTACAGTGTAACAGTTATTCATGGTGTCCTTCCATCCTTTAGCTCAATACCCTGTCCGCACCAGACCCAAGCCTGAAATTCACTCTCAGAGCTTTACTTTATTAACTCAATAATTCTTTGCTAGGATGAGGTTGACATATAACCACATCATCCCGGCAGGTTTTTGTGTTTTCAAAACACAGAAAATTCCTTCCCCTAGGGGTTGTATCAGAATGGTTTGAGAGAGCATAGAGATATCTGTTGGTTGAAAAGATTGACCAAAACTTTCTTACCCCATCTCCTTCCTTGCTCCTCACTACGCACCTTTACTAGAAAGACAGTAAGCCTATGTTGAGAAAAACTGCTTAAACTAAGACAGCAATTATCAAGAGGTTAACTGATCAAGTCATTTATCTCTCACAGTTCATAGATTCTGTCTTCCCTTATTGTTTAACCTCAAATAGCCTTCTAAATAGAATAGTCACCTTCCAAAATGAAAATCTGATGAATACTCTACAATTATTCTCCTTCATCCTCAGAATGAAGCTCAAACTTCATACCTTTTAGGTGCATCTACTGCTGTAACACTACATGTTACCTATCCTATAAATTCACTCCAATCTCAGGTACTCTGCACTTTCACCCTTTGGTGCTTCAAACACAATACCTTCCACCTCGAACATCCTTCCTTGAGTTAAATTTCATGATGAACATCCTCTCGTTCTTCCTCTCCCCCTTCCTCTCACCCTTTGTGAAGCAGCTCAAGAGCATTTTTCTCCAGGGACAGTATTTGAACCCTCCAAGACTGAGTTAAATGTCCATGTGAGGTGAGCAGCCTTTGCAAAGTTCCCTTATAGAACTTCTGATCACACCGCATTTTTAAAGAGGAGACTGACTCCATGTTTTTGGCGTTTGATGCTGAAAGCCCTCTTTCCTCACCTCCTGGTGCCAAGTATCTGGATAAGCTGATAAAGAAACCTGGTGCCCCCTTCTTTGATGCCAGTGGGAGATTCAAGCCACACAAGTCCACTATTCCAGCCTCATTTTGGAATCACAACAAAAACCTAGTGTGAGCCTCCTTTCCTTGCCCTTAAGCCATTTTAGACCTGCTTGAAAATCTTGCTTTTCTCACCTCAGAGATCTCAATTTTGCAAGTAATTAACCATTTCATACCCTTTCTATTAGTATGTGGCATCAGAAATCTCAATATTCAAACTAAACTTTAAGTGGAAGTTCTATCAGCCATTGAAGGTAACCATAACAGTAATTGTAACTGATACAGAAGCGAGGCAGGGAAGTGCTGGGTAGAAAAATGTGGGTCCCTTGCTTGGGCTCCACCCCCATGGACCTAGGTGAGGACAGCCTCTCTCGCCTTCCTGCCCGAATGTTGCAGTTTCTGAGACCACCCTGGCCTGCCATGCCCCGATCCTGGGCCTATAAAAACCCAAGACCCTAGCAGGCAGACACACAGGCAGCCAGAGGTTGAGAGGAACACATCAGCGGAAGACACAAGGGGCTGGATGGCAAGGGGATGTAGAGGGAGCACGCTGGTGGAAGAGCACACCAACAGACACCGGCAAGCCAGCAGGCTATTGACCTATGGGATGAGGCAGAGTTTGGCCAGGGCAATTGAAGGAGAGCCGGGTATTAAGCAGCCCAACTCCAGAGAAAAACCATCTCCCTCTGCCTCCCCCATCAACAGAGAGCTACTTCCACTCAACAAAACTTCACACTCATTCTCCAAGCCCACATGTGATCCAATTCTTCCGGCACACCAAGGCAGGAACGCGGAATACAGAAGCCTTCTGTCCTTGGGATAAGGTAGAGGGTCTAATTGAGCTGGTTAACACAAGCCGCCTATAGATGGCAAACTAAGAGAGCACCCTGTAACACACGCCCACTGAGGCTTCAGAAGCTGTAAACATTCACCCCTAGACATTGCCGTGGGGTCACAGCCCCACAGCCTGCCTGTCTGTATGCTCCCCTAGAGGTTTGAGCAGCAGGGCACCGAAGCAGCCAGTCACCCTCCAAGCGCACGCCCTGCGAGGAAGACAAGGGAACCTTACCCGTTTCATAACCACTGTTTTTCTTGCCTACAACCTCCCCCAAATCATGAGTCCTTTGAGGATAAGGGCTGTGTGTTGCTTAAATATCCCCAGTACCTGGTAAAGTGGTATTGTGTCTGGCACAATAGTGAATGCTCAGTAAATGTTCACTTGCTGAATGAAGTACATATCTTTTACTGAGTGCCTGCGTTCATTAAATAAAATGTAAATAAATTAAACTTTTATGGTTTGAAAGAAACTTGGGTATTATCAAATACGACCCAAACTAATGAGTCATGCAAACGAATGCGGCGTATATATTAGCATTTGTATTAGCACTCTCACTGCTATAGAGAAATACCTGAGACTGGATAATTTATGAAGAAATGAGGTTAAATTGGCTCACAGTTTCACAGGCTGTACAAGAAGCATGATGACTTCTACTCAGCTTCTGGGAAGGCCTCAGGAAGCTTACAATCACGACAGAAGGCAAAGAGGAAGCCAGCATGTTTTACATGGCTGGAGAAGGAATAAGAGAGAGAGGGGGAACATGCTACGCACTCAACCAGATCTCACGAGAACTCACTCATTATGCAGTACCAAGGGGGTATGGTGCTAAACCATGGGAAACTGCCCCCGTAATCCAACCATTTCTCACCAGACCTCACCTCCAACACTGGGAATTACAACTGAATATGAGATTTGGGCAGGGACACAAATCCAAACCATATCAGCCTTGTTACCTACTATGGCAAAACAAATGTACAGAAGGTTTTCTTTCTATTATTGTTACTATTTTATAGTAAGAAGTCACAAAAAAGTCTTACTAAAATACAAAGTTGTCCTTTGTGGACTAGGTTGAGAGGTAATGAGATTATTACCTTGGTTGGTTTTTAAAAAGGCACCACTTGGAGGTGTCTATTCCAGTCTCAACAGCTCAAATATAGTATGTTAGGATTACTACTGATTTGGATAGCTTAAAGAACCTGGAAGTAATCATGAACACAGAGCCAGGTAGCAAGTTTTATGTACATTTATTACGTATTTCACAATTATTTCAAAATACTTTCAGATGGGATGCTTATATTTCAAAGCAGCCAGTGTCAACGTTAAATCTCTACCAGTAGCTGAGTTTAATAATTGCCCATAATTTACTTGGATCATCATCTGCATCAATAACAAGAATAATAGATAAAACCCTAGTGGACTAGCTATACAATATAAAGCAATGAGGCAATTGCCTCCAATCCATCACCGATTCACACAGACACACCTACTGCCAACCCCCAACCTTGCTATAAGCCTGTTTGTAAGTTCCCTGGGCTTAACTCTGTTGCAATAATGCTTATTTCATAATGTAACTTTCTGTGTTCTTTTCCATTTTCCTCCAACTCCTATGGACTGCTTTCTGCTCACTGCTGCAGCCCCAGCCTCTAGTGTGGGGCCGATCACCAGGGCTCCATTATGATCTCCCTAGGCTTTGGACATTTTAGCCTCAGTGGGCCTTTTCCTCCATAAAAATATTTTAAAATATACCTTGTGGCTGTTAGTATAAAGAGGAATAGTTTAATATTATATGTTAAAAGTTGTTCTTGCACCTAAAACTTCATTTTCTTCTTGTGTTCATAAAAGCAATTAGAGCATTTTTCTGGACTCCTAAGAGTACTGTTGACCTTAGTGCTTAATGGATAAGTTGACCCTGATGGGCACATCAAAGGTGGTCAGTTACTGCTTAATGAATGGATGACAGATGACAGAGGGAAGGAGAATGCAACCAGCCAGTTAGTACTAAAATAAATAAAAATTCGCACCCATATAATCAGTCTAACCCTCACATACACACTACCATTATCACTTAAAGCCATTGGATGCGAGGAAGTAGGACTGCTGCTGCATTTCAAGGGGGTCCTGTTCTTTAAAGTACCATCCTCAGTATTTTCATCCAAGTCCCCCTCTTCTGCCTGGAACCAGCAGAAGCCACATGCCCCAAGCCTTGGTCAAGACCCAGGAGTCTTGGTCATGATCCTGTTTCTGTTCCTTTTCTTTGAGGTGCTCTCCAAACGTCTAATCCCAAAAATCCACCTCTCCTAAAAGTGAGGTTGACCAGATGCCCTGAGTTGTACCTATGCAGTGTTCTTGAAGTTCCACAGCTGGGGCATTGTTGTAAGCAAGTGGATCATTTTCATCATCCAGTATGGTAATTGAACTACCAGAAGAGTACTGCTGACATGCTGATTTGGACAGACTTTTATTCCCAACAAACAAAGGACACGTCATGCTTTGGACCAACCCTGGGGCTTGAGCAGTGTGTGTTGTGGGTTCTCTGCATGTGGGTCTAGAGGACCTTCGGTTGGTGGGGTGAGGTGGGCATCTTTTAATAGGTAGATCCCTCTTCATCCCCACACTGGCACTCAGGACAGTCACCCCACCCTTTTCCAGCTATGCACCATGTAGCAGGTGTCCCTGCAGGGTGGCTGTGCCTATCTCTTCCTAGGACATTCACTGCTCCCCAGTGCCAATGGGCCCTTCCCATCCATATGGTGACAAGGTGCTCTTTGGGTTAACCTGAAGCCATGTTGGATAAGGAATACCCTTTGCTTTCAAGAATTGCTTTTCTCTCTCCACCTATTCCCCCTTTCTCTCCACTTATGGCCCTTGGTGGCAGCCATGTGTGAAAGGCACGTTGTTGATCAACACTGAAAGGTTTCACAATCTAGGAATGCAGGGATTATGGCCTAAAGAGTGCAAGAGGAGACATGGATGGAAGATGTATTTGTGCTATGTTTATGCTACAGAAATCCACACAATAAATTCAAGGTGACTGGAATTTATTCCATGGGCTATTGTTCACAATTTCTGTGTACTCTGAACAAGGTTTGTATTTGTCGCTATCAATGAAGCCTCATACCTACCTTTGAGAGAATCTCTGGAAGCCAGGATTTGTGGACAGTGGGGTGAATAATACAGGTCATGAGTAATGATGCAACTAACATCAAGTAGATGGTACTGAGAAGCTTCAAAGACAAAAAGGTCAACGTTATTTTAGCACAAATAGGGTCCAGAGAGTCATGGCCATGGCATTGTGAACAACGGCACTATTGCTACCTTATTCTCAGTATAAGGTAATGAATGTAACTTATTACATTTAACAATTAAGAACATGCGCCAGGTACGGTGGCTTATGCCTGTAATCCCAGCACTTTGGGAGGCTGAGGTGGGCAGATCATAACACCAGGAGATCGAGACCATCCTGGCTAACACGGTGAAACCTCGTCTCCACTAAAAATAAACAAAATTAGCTGGCATAGTGGCAGGCGCCTGTAGTCCCAGCTACTCGGGAGGCTGAGGCAGGAGAATGCTGTGAACCCAGGAGGTGGAGCTTACAGTGAGCCAAGATAGCGCCACTGTGCTCCAACCTGGGCAACTGAGCGAGACTCTGTCTCAAAAAACAAAAACAAAAACAAAAACAATTAAGAACATGACGAAGTGGTGCCTGACCACTGCAAAGAATCCTCACAGGCTCTGACTGGACAATAAACAAATGCTTAAGTACATCTTCTCTTATTATTCCAAGTCTTCATTTAGAAGGCACTATGTGGGACCTCATGAATATTGTAATAATTTTTAACAGTGTTTATGTAGACACAGGTGCTGCAAAAAATAAATATTTGCCTCAGGCTTTGCACACCTAAGGGGTGGCCCTGATTAAGAAAAAAACAGTTGGAAGGATCCTTCTTCCTTTCAAGATGATGAATTCCTGCAAGGAAGCCTATGGCATGCTTTTTACCTTGATTTTATACAAACATTAAGGAAAAGGTCTAAGGAACAAGGGGTAACACGTAATTAGCACATCAGAGCTGATAGCCACACACACACACACACACACACACACACAAACACGCATTGATAGTGACAGTTTGTGTCAAGACTTCAGGCCTTAGCAGTTTATCATTTTCATGGCAATTGCCAGAAGTAGCCCAAAATAATAGCAGCTCTTTGAAGAGCTGTAGTGAAATTCAAGCCCTATTGAGAAGGTCTGAAAATTGTGCTCTCACAGCAAACAGAAACAAAATACTTTCTTTTTCCAGGTGTCACTTGAAGAAATTTAGTCATCACCATAGTTGCTACATTTTCAAAGAATCTTTTGAGGGGTGGGTCTTTTCATTATTTGACAATTAGCAGAAGCAGGCAGACACTTACTTAAATGGGAGGTAGAGAATTTGGGAATGAATAAGTAATCACCGTCTTCTTCATAAATGCCTAAATAAGGGCCTGATAAAATATCAGCATTCTTGACACTTCCCATCCCCTTATTTCATCCACAGTTTAAAAAGCATTGCATCAACCAAGACAAAATCAGGAAAACAGCTGTTTAAAAATGAGGTTCTCTCCTGATGAGAAGAGTCAGAAAAAAAGAAAACATATGTTGATGTTTTTGAAATTCCATTTGATGATTTTATGGTAAGGCAAACAATGCAATGAGGAGTAGTAAGAAGGAAACAAGCTCTAGCTAATTAGCCAATTCCAGAAGCACTCTGCAACCGTCTTCAGAACAGTGAAACTCTGCTATAATATTTTGCAAGTATTCAGCTAGATGGCAGGGTACATGCTACCTCATATTTCTCATCCTAAAACCCAGTTGAGTATTCTACATAAAATGTATATTTATTTAATCCTTAAGATTTCACTAGATTAAACTACCCTTACTATATAGAGAAAGGGGGATAGGCAGGGTGGCTAAGTCTTTTTTTCCATCACTTATGAATAAGCAGGTTTGATAAGATAAAAAATCAGCAAAGAATAATATTTGAACTGCAAAGAGCATATCAGACTAAATTAATATTATTTAAACAACAGAAGGGGCGTGAGGAAATTAGAAGCTGGATTTGTTTCTAATACTGAGTTTAAATAGTGAATCAAAGATCTATATAGAGGCAAGTAGTTATTAATGGGTTTCTGCAGGAATAAAGAGAAGGTGAAATAAGGGCAAAGATGGAGAGGGTAATATAAGGATTTAGGTCTGAAGTAAACTCTCTTTTTTTTTTTGAGACGGAGTCTCGCTCTGTCGCCCGGGCTGGAGTGCAGTGGCCGGATCTCAGCTCACTGCAAGCTCCGCCTCCCGGGTTCACGCCATTCTCCGGCCTCAGCCTCCCGAGTAGCTGGGACTACAGACGCCCGCCACCTCGCCCGGCTAGTTTTTTGTATTTCTTAATAGAGACGGGGTTTCACCATGTTAGCCAGGATGGTCTGGATCTCCTGACCTCGTGATCCGCCTGTCTCGGCCTAGTAAACTCTCTTTTTATGAAGACATGAGAGTGTGAAAAATCATAAGATCTGCAAACCTAATTCACAGTAAAAATATATATGAGTAGAAAATAATTTAGAAATTATCCAGTCAAACCCTCTATGGAAGGCAGAATAATGCTCTCCCCACCAAAGACGTCCATGTCCTAATCCCTGAACCTGTAAAAATGTTACTTTACGTGGCAAAAGAGACTTTACTTTGTAGGTGGGATTAATTTAAGAATCTTGAGATGGAAAGATTATCCTAGATTATTGGGGTGGTCCCAGTATAACCAAATGGGTCCTTCTAAGAGGTAGGCAGAAGTGTCAGAGTAGGAACAAGGTCTGGAGATGCTATGCTGCTGGCTTTGAAGAAAGTGGAAGGGACCACAAGCCGAAGAATGCAGGTGGCCTCTGGAAGAAACTAGAGAAGGCAAAGAAACAGATCCTCCCCTAGAGCCTCCAAGAAAAAATACGGTCCTGCCAAAACCTTGCTTTATCCCAATAAGACATGTGTTGAACTTCTGATCCTCAGAACTGTAAGACAATAAATGTGTGCTATTGCAAGCCACTAAGTCCAGGGCAATCTGTGATAGCAGCAATAGGAAATGAATACGCTGTTGTTCTTACAGTCTAGAGAGTAAAATAAGTTCCATAAGATAACAGAGCTGGTAAATGGCAAAACAGAGAGTTCAACCTACAGACCTCTTTCTGCTGGATTTTGTGTCAATAGAGAAATAGACATATGATTTGCTTAGGCATCCAAACTGGTAAAGTTGTATTGGGATAGACTGAGCTTGAGGTCAAATTGGGTGTCCTAGTCCTACTCTCCTGAGTTGGTCCCAACACAGCAGCTAAATAACTCTAGGTACATCCCCTCTGTATGTCCTCTCTGCAGAACAGAGCTTCCCCAGTGAGGCTCAGAGGAGAGGGGAATGCCTACAGTCTGTAAGCAGGAGCTCCCAGGAGGGTAAATGGTCACAGGCCACACCTGAAGGGTGACCTTGAAAATATTAAACTCACCCAAATGGGAAACATAGGTCATATCACCCAGGGGGAAGAGATGAGACAGAAGTATGTTCTTCCCCAGTGCTTGAATGAAATGGCAGGGATGTTGGAAAAATTCTTCTTTTATTAGCTGCAAGAACTTGCCAAGACCAAGGGCTCTCTATGCGTCTGACTTGAATCCCTTCTGGCCTTTCAGTCCTCACCTGCCTCTGTCACAACTCAGCTGGAGCTCAGAGAGCCTAAATGAAGTTAAAGAATCTCATAATGAAGGTAGATTTATTTATCTTTACCTTAATTTATAGAAAGGATGTTTGTAGTAAAATAAATAAATATATATATATGTAACACTGTTTTAAAATTGCCATGGTCTAAATAGTTGTGTCCCCCTCCACCAAAATCCTAATCCTCAATGTGATGGTATTAGTAGGTGGGGTCTTTAGGAGCTGAGTAGGTCATGAATGTGGAGCACTCATAAATGAGATTAGTGCCCTTATCAAAGAGGCCCCAGAGAGACCCCTTACCCCTTCTAACATGTGAAGGCACAGCTGGAAGGCACCATCCATGAATAAGAAAGCAGCTCTCACCACACATAGAATCTGCCAGTTCACTGATTTTTGGACTTCTCAGCTTGCAGAACTGTGAGAGATAAATTTCCATTATTTGTAAGCCACCCAGTCTTTGGTATTTTGTTAGAGCAGATCAGACAGAGTAAGACAAAAAAAAACTTACGGAGGACTTAGGGTGACGTAAAGAAAGTAAATAGTGTACCAACACAAGAATGGCGCCTCCTGAAATCTGAATGCATTTTTTACTCTACAGAAAGTGTCTCTCCACTGAACTATTAGATACTCCTTCCCAAGGCAGTAATATGATCTTTATATTACCAGCACTTAGCATGGTGTCTGGCGGAGGGTAGACTTGCTAATATTTGTTGAGGAAGAGAATAATTTAACAGGGTTTATGGGTTTGTTGAGCTATATTTGTTTGATGCCTTACACTAAAAATTAAATATTAGTATGAACATCTCTATTTTACAAATTAAAAAATCTGAAGGCACAGATAGATTTGGGACCATGCTGAAGTTGACACGGTTAGGATTCAAACCCAGGTATTTGGGTCCTAAAGCCTTAGCTATTGACTGCTGGGTACTAGCACTTTGTATTTTAGGCCACCAGGATATCTAGCTACAGATAGATTTAGAAGAGCCAAAGGACTGAGTAACTATTCACAACTAGGGAGCGAATTGCAAAAAGGAGTTAAGAAATTCTCTATTCACCCTGTCTCATCTCCTTTCAAAGAAAAATTGTTACAATAACACAATTTTATAAATGAAAAATAAATTCCCTCCACTATCGTGTGGTTTAAAATTGCAGGATTTTTTTTCAAACATATAATTAATAAACATGAGGTTTAAAATGTCAGTCTTCCCCGCTGCCTGTCCGAGATACGTTAGGCCTGTAAACCTTGAAAGGATTTCCCCATGAAGGCAAATTCTAGGTATATGCGACTCTGAGTCATCTGAGCAAGAAACCAGAAATTGATGCTGAATGACAAGATCAGTGTTGCAGGAATGAGCCATGTTCCAAAACTTCATCAGGCCGTGCTACAATAATAGGTGTTTTTCCTCCATGACTCTTATTTAGGAGCCTGTCTAATTTTTCACTGTTTCTTTTTCTTATTATGAAAAACACTGCCCTTCTTCTGGGCTGTGGGAAGGTTATTCTAATGTGAAACTCATCGATTCATCCCACTGAGAGACAGCTGTGACTCAGCATCACATCGGGTGGTGCCATCTGCCTGGGTAGGCGGCACCGTCACAAACAGGCCTGTGAAAGTCACCCTGTCATTTGCTATGATGATGCCACTAAAAACATTATTTTTCCCATCAAATTATCTCCATTTGTGAGTCTTGGACACAATTTTTTCTGATTCTGGAATTATGATGATTTCTGCTTTTCTTAAATGATTAGCTTGCTTATTCCTTACGTATTGTCAGAAGGACAATTTGCTTTTTAAAAGAAAATAAAGCCTTAAATCACAAGAATAAGGCTAGGAAGTTGGACATTCGCTTAACTAGTCAGTGGGGAGAAAAAATAATTTGGAGGACTCTCTTATCTCCGACATCAATCTAGCTCTGTCACATAGAACTCTACACATCAGAAAAGTGATATGCCGTGAACATAATATAGAACCCCCCACCAAAATAACTTAGCCACATTGCACAGAGTGAGATAGCTAACAGAAGTACAACTGTGACTTCAGGGATTTATTTTTAAAATTTTCTTAAAAAATCAAAGAAGTATGGCGGACCTATGGAGTTAAAATGTTCTAGTCTGATTTAGTTCGCACTCCATGAAGGCAGCACTCAATAGCAACACACTCACACCAACCTAGGAAGAGTAAACGGAAATCTAAATTATTAACTTTTCCTTACAAAAGACATACTACTGCATACAATTTTAATAGAGTGGTATACTGGTATAGCAGCAAGATTCATACTTTACAGTAATTTACAAATGTAGAGGAAGAGATATGTACAAGAATATTCATAGCAGCATTGCGTGCAAAAAGAAAAAAGTCCTGAAAGTAACGCAAATGCCCAGGAAGCTGAATAACTGTATTGTGGTTATTCCAGCCAATGGAATACCATACAGGAGGAAAAATGGATGAGTTACAGCTACACACATCAACGTGAATGAATTTCAGAATTATAAAGATGAGTGAAAAAACTCACCAAAGAATACATACAATAGATACCATTTGCATAAAGGCCAAAAATAACAAAAAATGTTAACCTATGGGCATAAATGTATCCGTCATGAGATGATAACCAAAAAGCTAATAAAACAGTGTTTGCTCCTGAGCAACACAGAAAGAGATGCAAGCAGAGGCGAAGAGGCATGTGTAATAGAAGACATCAACTGCATTGGTAATATATTATTTCTCAAACGGAGTACTCATGTTGCTATTCTTGTAACTTCCACATATGTGCATGTATTCTATCTCAGAAATGTTCCATAATATAAAAATTGGTTGAACTAACTATCGTGCTTTGGCAGTAACTAGTTGTTCACCAGTCATTTCCTTTGTCTTTCTGAGCATGTTACTGGCCTCCATTTCCCAGCCTTGCTTGCAGTTAGGTGCCGCCCTGTGGTGAGTTCTGTACCAAGGACCATGGGCAAAAGAGGTACATGTTCTGTCCAGTGTGGCCTAGGAAGCTGGCCCTGCGCCTGGCATACTGTCTTCTTCCTGCA
The DNA here is from genome assembly GCF_008728515.1 of Papio anubis. Classification (NCBI taxonomy): domain Eukaryota; kingdom Metazoa; phylum Chordata; class Mammalia; order Primates; family Cercopithecidae; genus Papio; species Papio anubis. Next base: position 58,327,306 of record NC_044990.1, on the reverse strand, counting down.
TCTGCTAATCACATGCAGAAAGTCCAGTGCAGGACTCTGTGGACTGAGAGGGTGGCAGAGGCACCGGATAGTGGCAGAACTGCCATCCTCATTTTCACCCAACTGTGTTAAAAGCAAAAAACAAAAGTCAGCGTGATAAGCCACTGAGGTTTGGGGGTTACAGTAGCAGCCAGCTTCCCCTGCCAATACACTTACTATAAAGAGATAATCATTCAGCCTCCGGCTTCCAAATGAAATTAAAACTTCAGAATATAAACTGAAATCTATTCCAGAGAAATGAGCTCAATCTCTCTTCAGTGATTAAAAACACCAAGCAAGATTCGAAACTATCTAAGGAAACTGAGGCCAGAAGTTTCCTCCCTTAGAAAACAAACAAATATTATTTGGAATAAAATCAATCCCACTTTACCAAGAAAATAAGATAATTCACAGATCTTAATTCAAGCCAGCTTCTCACTTCCAGTTCCAAGCAAGAAGAGAGCCATAATGTACATACTTGTAACCAAGAGGCCAAGTATCCAAAAGAAATGAATAATGGGGTCATGATGGACATTCCACAGAAAGATTCCAGAGACAGGATAAGTAACTACCTCTTGCACCCACAAACCGTAGCTGCAGAATATGATATAGAAGAGAATAATCGGCAGAGCTACATTTTGTCAGTCCTTACTTTACGACAAGCATTATTATCATTGGCCGACAATCACAGTTAATTCTTCATAAATATGATAGTGCTATTATTAGTATTTTACAGATGAGGAAATTGAGGCACAGAGAATGAAGATCAAGGCTGTCCCAACACACTATCTTAGACTGCGTTAAAGAGCTAACATGTTATTCTTCCAAAATATGGGATAGTTATTTCTTTTTAAATATAGGTGTTGCAAAGAGGTCAAGGCCTTCTTGAATTTTCTGTTTTAAAAATCAGTGGGCCCATCTGTAAATTACTGACACCATCAACTGAGAGTAGAAGCAGTAATAAAGCCCATCTCTAACCTCTAATGGGAACCCAAGAGAGAGGATTCAGAAGAAAAGGGGGTTAGAAACAGCTTCTCATCCTCCACCTTTCCTCTTGCCACTGCTTTTAAAAATCATCAATCTTACTTGGAACATGTTTCAGAATCCTTTATTTTAAGACAAGAAAAACCATTAACAAACATGTCCTGAGTTCCTACTGGGTGTATAATGTTCCGTTACACACAAACAAGGCCTGACTTATAAAACTGGGTCCCCCCTTCCAAGTTTCTGCAATGCAGAATAAATACATAAACATGTCAACTACTCCACTGGATAAAACAAACAAAAAAATCAATATCCTGTTTTCCTGAACCACAGAACTACTACTTGCCTTTAAGTGGGCAATATATTTCCTCGAAGTAAGATGAGCTAATTACTTTCCTTCTCTTTTCAGAAACCTATGATAATAAAAGAATGGGAAAGTGTTTCTCCTTGAATTAAGATAGATTTAGGTAGAGTATGAAATGTATAACCTGGAGGTAAAATAAACAAAGAAGTGAGGAAAACAAACAATGATTAACAAAGATCAAAAATATTAAAAAGTAGGAAAAGATCTAGCAACATTGGAAATAAGTTGAAAATTATCAGAAAAAGTATCTATGGATCTCTGAGAATCTTTCCTTCCCCAGTGATTAAGCTAACACTAGGTGACATTTTGTTTTTTTGCCAGACACTGCTATCAACATTATCCATGTATTAACTAATTTAAACAGCCAAGCTAGGCAAGTACTATTTATGTCGCCTGTGTTTTAGAATGGGGACCTGTGTTTTAGAACGAGGACCTGTGTGTTAGAATGACCTGGTGCCAGGTCATACAGCTTTTAAGAGACACAATCAATATTTAAAACTGAATCTCCTCCTGCCCAAGCTGAAATACTGAACATCTCTAAGGAAGTATCCTCTTGTCTCTTTCGGTTCCTTTGCGTAAGTCTTCACATCTTCTAGTGGTCTTCATGAATAATGAAGGTGAGAAGCCCAGGTAAAACTTCAGAGGTAAATCTGAATATGCAGCTTTTGAAGATGCTGTCTAGGGAGAATCCCCCCCAAGTATATCTGAGGAGAATTATAGCAATAGAGAAGTGAGCAGCATGGAAATCCTACCAGATGGTATAATATTGTTCAGACAGCGTTGACTGGTTTCTTTTGTATCATATGGAGAGACAACATGTGAGTAAGAAGGGGAGGATGCTGGTGTGAGTGTGGAGATGATAAAGGGAACAGGAATGAGAAAAGAAAAAAGATATAATGATTATTTTGCAGTTTCTAGAAGTTTATGTGCCATATTGCAAATAGGAAATGATTATATGAATTCAATATAATTCTTACAAAATAATAACATTACAAAGGACTAAAGGTATTAACCATTCCAACATGTGATTGGTGGAGTTAAGAAATGTAAAACTGGAGTAGGTTAGGCCAGTTGCCTGAGTTATCCAGCTAGTTAATGCCAGAGCCAACAAGAGAAATCCGATTCCCTAACTTAGTTTCTTGTTGCTTTTTTTTTTTTTTAATAACCCTGTGCTACAATATCTAATAAACAATGTCAAGTCTTGATCATTAGCATCTACACTTAATTTAATATGAGCAATAGGCAGCAGAAGCTTCTATAGGCTTCTAGATTGTTTTTCCTCAATCTGTGTGAAGTTGCTAATTATCTGTTGTTAATGAAAACAACCCTGTAGGCAGCTGAAGAAATGGATTGGAAATAGTAATTTGAAGGCCAGTAAAGAAACACAGGTGTTGCTTTGTTCAATTGAAGCCTAACAAGAAACTTAGTGGGATAAAAGGGTGGGAGGTGGAACAGGAAAAGGGGAAAATGACATCATCCTCTGCTGGAACTGTAGGAGAAAGGAGAAAAGCAAGAAAAGAGCTTACTAAGCACTTCCTAATAAGGAATTTGTAAAGCTGAAGATTTGCAGGACTAACTTTTGTCCCTAAAACAATTCATATTTCAACAAACTAATTTGTGAAAGATTTTCTTTTAAAAACAGTAGAAAGTCATAGTGGTCAAAATGGAAGCAAAGACTAGATTTTGAAGCAGGCAATAAATGACAAATTGAGGGGTTGTTTTTGTTTTTGTGGAGGGCATGGCAGGGGAATAGATTCTTTTTAATTTGTTAAAGGTGGATATTTGTACACTGAAAACAGTGTATTGTGGTACCTTAAGGTGTAGGCACTTTCCCTGTTTTACTGCAGTCTGGATGAAAAAAACGTCTTTTTGGTTTGTTTTTAACAATAATAGTGTACTTCTCAGAAGTCTTTTAAACACTAGTCGACGTTCCAGAGTTGAGATACATCATGTACTACTGACTTCTCACTTGAACACTAATTCTTTTATTCTTGTTAGGAATTCCATGTAATACAGAAAAAACGGCAACATTTATTTTGATTGTCTATTTTGCATACCCCAAGGCAAGGAATTCTCAGGTTCTAAGGAACACCAAAAAGACATACAGAAAAGCATTACTTAAAACTTTTTCAGGAAGCTCTTGGCCCCCTTTCCCATCTCCATCACCTTTAAATCCAGGTATATTTGTAGTAGGAATTTGTTCTGTGAAACCCTGCAGCAGTATTTCCCTTCATTTCCATGACAACATCTCCCTATCAACTTCTGAAGGAACTTGCCTGTATTGTAAACAAATCTCTTTTGGCAATCGGCCTGTTTTCTCTATCTCATCTTCCATCTGCTCAAAGGCTTTGCTTCAAAAAGAAATAGGTTGCAGGTGTGTACTTTTTCTTTCTCTATCCCCCTCCCCCTTTGTTTCTGAAAGAGGTCGATCTCAGAGATTAAAATTCCCTCAACTAGCGAAATTAACAGTCTTGTGGAGCGAGGCTGAGTACCTGTGTGTACCTGGGAACCAATATTTGGAGCATATCAATACATAGCATGTTTGGTTCCATTTTAACACAAGCCTCCTCAGAAATAAGCAGACCAACACATTTCATGAAGTGAATTCTAACTACAGGAAAAAAGAAGAAACGATTAGTGTCAGGCAAAAATAAATCCAAAATAAGTTTTATTTCCGAATCTTTCATTAAGTCAAAAGTACCTAAGTTATTATAGAAATATTATATACTGTATTAACATTATATATAATAGAAATAGCTTACTATTAATAACAGAAACAAAATCTTACCCTAACCAAGGTGAGAAAAAATGTTTTTGTTTACTTGTTGGGGGGGAAAAAAGTCTCATACACGTGTAACTTGAGAGTTTCATGACCTCCACCAGAGTACTTTAATCTTCAGGGCTTGAAATGTAGGTCAGTGATTTGTCCAATCTAATAAATTTGACATTTTTGTAAGTTCTTTTACCTACACTGTTCTTTATTTAATTCACTATCACGGCTATTGAATCAAGTGACTACTAGAACAAACCTAATTGTCTGGCATTATTTAAGACAGCTAAAACCAAAAAAAAAAAAAAAAAAGTCAAGCAGGAGGAAAAAAAAGATAAATTTTCCTTATTAAACATAAAGTTTGAAGAGAGATAACTGGAAAGAAAGTACTTGCCTAGAATTATAGAGAGATTTGGGGGCATATGAACCACATTCTCAGGTTTCTATTGGAAATGTTATATTTGCTTGTTTCGTCCTTAATTTTCCTTAAGTGTCATGAAGAGGGACCACTTCACTAATAATATCTGAAGAAAGGTCTTTTTTTTAAATTTATTGTTAATTGACAAGTGAAAATTGTATAGATGCATGGCACACAATGTAATGTTCATTTATATATAGTGCAATAATTAAGTAAAGCAAATTAACATATTCATCACCTCACATCATTATTTTGGGGGATGATTGTTGATATCTCCAGAAAACCCCAGATTTGTGAAGCCTGAGGTATCTTCTCTTAGATAAACAATAGAGAATAACAACAAAAACAATAACACTTTATATCGACTCTCCAGTATGTTTTTAGTTTTCTGTTGGTACTCGTATATTATCTAAACCTAAAGTACAGTACTAATAACAATAGACTTCTTTTAATTTTAAAGCATCTTCATGTCTTTATGTCATTTTATCATATGGTCTTTTATCTGTATAATTACAAAAATAATTTTATAAAAAGAAAATCCCAAATTCAGCATAGTCATAAAAACAAACAAGAAGAATCCTTACATCTTTCTTGTTGAAAGTACCCAGCTATTGTCTAATTATTTGTCATGACAAAAATCATTAGTTATTCAAGACACAATGCCTGTAACAATTTATTTACAGTAAGATTTTAGAGATGCCACCTTATTGTGAAAAAACTCAGATTATCTAGGGTTTACTTACAGTTTAGCTGATATTGATTGCTATCTCTTTAGGCAAGGTTCTTAGACTCTCTAAGTCCATTTCACGTGTAAGTGTCGCCAACACAAAATGGAAACAGGATTTATCTCTCAGCACATAATAAATGTTATTCCATTCTCCTTTTACTGAGTAGGGGAAGAAGATCATTATGGTCAGAAGCATAGTTGGGAGGAATAGAATTAGTTAGGCTTTTAAAAAGTAAGGTTTCCAGTATTATTTTTTTAAAACAAAATGTGGTAACAATCTTCACAGATATTATACTCTACCCCGCATTACAAATACTACTCCAGCAGAAGTCAGTTGACACAATATGCATTATCATTCCACTGCTAACCACCACTTCCTCAAGAGTTCCCCACAGCAGTTTGCTAAGGGGACATAAAATGCCACTACTCTAAAACTGCACCGACTTTGTGCTCCAAATAAGGTAGAGACGTGAGTCCAAATTCCAAACAGAATCTAAGTTTCTGTGTGTTTAAGGTAGTCCCGTTTGAAAACAGATTCGACCTCTCAAGGCAATAGGATTTGGGGATGCTGTTGAATTATGAGGTAAAGTGAATCAGGGCCACTTTTATGTATCAAATTCATTGGAAAATCATTTTCAAAGCTGTTCTAGCAATTCCAAAGGAGGAATCTGCCCAAGTCCCGGAGAGAATGGCTAATGATCTGGCTGGATCTTGGTAACCAGGTGGGAGATGACTTAGTTTTGGAAATCTCCACCTCCCTTAACAGCTATCTTTTTCTCCTCTTAGGTGTACCACTGACCTGTCAGTGCTTCCCAACTGCCTATCCTGCCTCCTTCATTTTGTTTCACTTGAGTTTCTACTAATGTCAGCTATATTTGTAGTTGATTAGGGTATTTGGGAAAAGTGTCTTATATACTGCTTTGCCCTGGAAGTTTGAAGCCAGTCTGGAAATTCTATTAAATGTCTGGATGTATGCTCTTTGTGTACCTTCTCACTTGCACATACATTCATTCAAAAAGTATTTATTGAGTGCTTACAATGTGCCAGTAAGTAATGCTGGGAATCTGGTGGGAACAAGGACAAAATCATTGTCCTCATGCAGTTCCACAGGCAGTGGAGGATACAGGCATTAATCAAATAATCACACAAACATATGTAAAATTATAATACAGGAACTTTTAATGGAAGAATTTGACGTCTAGCATTTGGAAGCAATTTTCAAGGAAGACCTCCCAGAGGAAGCTGAGGCTCAAGCTAAAATTTGAAGACAGTAGTTAAGCAGATAAACAGTCACACATATATTGTATTTATCGTCTGTTCCTGCTGACTGGGATTTAAGTCCCACAAAAGCAGATCCTGCTGTCTCCTTTGTCACATTATCCTTAGGGCCTGAAACTGTGTCTGGCATCAAGTTCAAAACTCCATGAATGTTTATTAAGTGAATGAACTGAAATGAATTTAACTAAAGAGAAAGGGTCAGAGCAATTCAGATGGGCTTGTACAAAGACTCTTTAGCTGAAGGAATCGTGAAAAATAAAAGAGATTGAAAAAGGTCAAACAACTCAGGGAACTGACTGTAGGGTTGGGGACCTGCGGTATTAGAGAAGTATTTTCAGTCCCTCGGTGCTGAGGCAATGGGATCTATTTGACATCTTTTCCCCTTTCTTTATTTACTTTCTTTTACTTATCATTCAAGATTCCAGGGCTTCTATAGACTGTAATGCTTTAATGAAGTCATGTGTAGATAAACCCACCACCCTTCCTTCTCACTGTAGTTGGATCGGTTGTGATCAGTTATTGTTCTCACATCAAAGTGTAAGGTGATGGAATATTTCCATAGGGCAGCACAGGGGCTAATGTGTAAAGATAATCTTTCACCCTCCTCTTCCTCTCCTCCTCCCCTTCCTCTCCTTCCCCTTCCTCTCTCATCCTCCTCTTCTTCCTTTCCTCTTCCTCCTTCTCTCTCTCCTACTCTCTTCCTCCCTCCCTTTCTCCTTCTCTTTCTCCACATCTCTCTTTTTCCTTCTCTCTGCCTCCTTTAATGACTTTGAAAAAAATCATCACTTTAATGACTTAAAAAAAATCATTGCCACACATGTTGTAATGTAAGAAGAGTCATGAGAGCAGGAAATATACCAGCCTTGAGGTGAGCCAGTCAACACTCTGCATGACTAGATCCCTCCTTGACCCCAGCTTTCGGGAAGGACACTCTTCATTCTAAGCAGCCAACTGTGTGATTGGAAAAGTTGAAACAATATTCTCCAAAGAAGTTACCATCAAGATCAGGAATTCATGTCACACAAATGAATTCAATGTGGCATTGTATAAGACTACACAGTACATTAAGTTAAATTGTGTAGACTTCCAGAAGAAAACAGATTTTTTTTTTTTTTTTAATTTTGAAAGAGAAGGAGGATATGGATTATCAGTGAGGAATGGATAGGTAGAATTCCTTTAGAGAAATATTTTTCTGTGCATAATGCAAATGTCTTCAAAGCTTAGAACCCTTTGGGGAAAAGTAATCACATCTGAAGCAGAATCTTGATATGGTCACCATGGCTCAGTGGAAAATATAGCAAACAAAAACAGCTACCAAATCTTTTCCTTTACTCCTTTGCAAGGTCAAACAGGAGTCTTTCCCCTGGCACACCAAAAAGAATGTGAACCCTTTTGTCCAAAGGACAGGCAATGGCTCAACAATAAAAAACTCCGTGAAGAACCACATAGCAGCAAATTTCTTCAAAAGTGAAAATTTCTTAACTTACAAATTATTAATTTCGGTATTAACCTTGCCGTTATCTTTCCTCTGCTATATGATAGAATTCAATAGTATGATAAGTAATTGTTTCTTTGAGCATGCGTACCATAAAATTCTTAAACATCTTCCATAAGACTAAAAAGTAGATAATATTCTATTTGTTAGGCACTCCCTACCTGGAGGCACAAAAATAAATTTATACTGGCTGTAAGTTTGTGCTGAGAATGTTTTCACCTCTTTTTGGATCAACATCTGCTGGTCTGGTCTTGTGTCTCTTTCTCTCAGATAGTATTTCACTGCTCAGAGGCCTTTGAAAGGCAACAGATAACAAACACTCTTTGGTCCCTTGCATTTCAATAGAATAACCTGAAACTTCTTATCATGAAGGCCCAGACTGACCATGATATTCAAGGGAGAGGCGGAGGCTCCCAGGTCCTAGTTCCTTGAATAATTTGATTTCTTTTAACAAAGAATGGGTTAAATTAAACTCAAATTCATGCCAAAAATGATTTTTTACAGCATCACCAGTGGTCTGCCCAGGTCCTCCCATTTTCCTCATTTTGAAATCTAGCATTCTGTTTACATCACATCTTATGCCCACGCATGCGTGACACATACAGAAGAGGCTAGACATCACGGCATCAAGGGCCCTGTTTCAGTCGGAGACAACGGTGAAGTTCTATAAACCCACATTTGCAGATCTCTTGATGAAGAGGCTTTTAAATAGTACCTAAACAGGTTGACTAGTCCAATCAACAACTAAATCAGGCATTAAGGAGCACCCATCTATGGTCAGAAAGAACAAGAAATGAGTTCTCCGTGTACACTCAGGTTGTGTTACTAGACATTCACAAAGCCTTTTTAGGGAAGAAAACCGCTAGTCCAGCTAAAAGAGCTATGGTTTTCAAATGTTAACGAACAAGTGTGTGTGTGTGTGTGTGTGTGTGTGTGTGTGTGTGTGTGAATTAAAGGATCCCTAAGAACACATTTGTTTAACATATCATGGTTCACAAGAACGAGTGCTTGTAAAACTATCTGCCTTTAGGAACTGTGATTTGCAATGCACACGACAATCGTTCATAATATATAGCCTAGGAACTTACACATTCTAGGCACTCATTCTTTGTTGAATGAATGAATGAATGAATGAACATTGCTACCCATCCTATTCAAGCTAGGAACTCAGTAACACATTCTGATATTGGCTAATCTGAATAAGGAAACAGATGCTAACCTGTAATCCTCTCCTTGGTGAGTATACAAATAATCTGTCATGGTCTATTATATTTCTGGGACTGTCAGCTAATGCCTCTCTGAGTGGCCTGTGGCAAGTAAATTACTATCTCTTTAAATCTACTTCCATCTTGTAGCCAGAAATGAAAATACAAACTGACCATCTTTCTCAGAACCAGTATGAAGTTAAAGAAGAAATTGCTAGACATAGCAATATAAGCCAATAAAATGGGATCATATAGGTAAATCCATAGAGACAGAGAAGAGACAGGTAATTTCCAGGGGGATGGTAGAAAGTAGATTGGAGAGTGACTGTTTAATGGGTACTGGATTTCTTCTGGGGAGATGAAAATGTTTTGAAATGATAGACATGTGGTTGCATAACATTGTGATGAACTTAATGCCACTGAATTGTACACTTTAAAATGGTTGATTTCACATCATATCAATTTCAACTCAATAAACCTCTGTATGATAATACTTACAATTCTAAAGCATATCATTGCCAAGCCTGTGAAAAGAGTGGCATGGTGAATGTTGTCTATCTAAATGTTTGAAAAGGACAAGGATTACTCTACAGTAGTTTTTCAATAAACTTATGGTGGGTTTACAAATAACTAGAGTAGATATCAATGATGAATGTGGTAAAGTCCTGGAAAATTTACACTGATTTGAGTCTGGACCTGAAATCAGGGCAAAATTTGTGATTTAGTAATGCAGAATATTTTCTGTCAAGCAAGAAATTATTTACCTCCTTTATCATTTTAAAAGGAAAGTAATTATCCATGACATGAAAAACATTAATGAAGAACATTAATTTTGGATTATGGTCTATTTGCATATTTTCTTTGAAAGCAAGATTTTTAAAGCAAACTGTCATCACAATTACATTTGAATTTCACAAATTACACTCTTTGATAAATCAGCTTTATTATACACAGCATCTGCCAGTACTATTGCCAGACTCTAAGGGGTAAAATAAAATGACAAAACAGGTTTTCATTGCCATCATTTTATGACTTATAGAGTTGACCTTATCAAATAGGTGATATCAAATGATTATACTTTGAATTAAGCAACATAACTCTGCACTTATATAACTCTTGGCAAAATACATTGGTATATATTATCCTTATAGTCACCCTGGGAAGCAGACAAAGTAGATTACTTATTTCTGTAATGTAGGATTAGAAAGCTTTTGTGACACACTACAAGTTGTACAGCCAGGACTTGAATCCAGGTCTCAGATAACTGGGCTGGTACTCCTTTCATGGCAACTAGGAGTTCGAAGATCTGAGTTTATAATATGGTTCTGCCATAAACTTTCTAGGTAGCATTAAACAAGTTTCTCAACCTCTTGAATTTTGATTTCCTCCCCTTTTAAATACAGTGGTTGGGGTACATCTCAAATGTGCTCTTTTTGGAGTCTGCATCCTTTGTTAGCAAATGCAAAAGTTACACATTTATCAGCTAACTACTCTTCCCTATCATTTTGTAAGTCAGGTGAACCTTTTACCTTAATATAGCTCCATTCTTAGATGCAGTAACCCACACTTTTTGAATGCTCATCGTGTAAAAGTTATGTTTACAAAGACATCAATTAAAGTAGCCTGAAAAAGGATTTCCTCAAATTCTTCAGCTTCTAGCATACGAGTTTCTAAAATCACACTAGTCCTATCGATAGACAGCATTCGTTCTTGTTTGCTATATCCTCCACCATATGTAGAGCTTTTGTCTTCGAAAAGTGCTTTTCCAGCTCTTGTCTCACTTGACATCACTAGAGTAAAATACAGACCTTAACAGGTACCAGGCAAAGACTCAGTCTAAGCCACACTATCTCTCTAAACTAACACGCCCTACACCCAGTCTTATTGTTAGCCTACAAGGGTGCGACAGAGATAAGGCAGGGTGGGAACCTGACCCAGTGACAGCCAATCAGAAGGGCTTTTGTCTGTGGCTCAGACCAGGAGTGATTGATCAGCCACCAATCCCAGAGGCTTTCAATGGGAGAACAAAAAGTCCACTATTTGCCCCAAAGGCTGTACTTGGGTTTATTCCCTTGTGCAAAAAAAAAAAAAAAAGGTTTAACTGTCAAGAGCAACTTCAGAATTCCCGCAAAACAAAGTTCAAGAGAGGAGAATAAAAACAAAGCCGAGCTAAGTATACTGCTTCTACACTGTGACCATGCAATCCAGGATAATTTATTCCCAAAAGAAGATCCCAATAACCTCATTTATCTTAAATGTCAACAAAATCCTTGTAAAAAATATGTTATTCAGAGAATGACCTCAGCATGTTAATTGCAGATGGAGTCTCATTGTGTGTCACTTCTTTTACGGCCTCCTAGGTTCTTACTAGACATGTGTTTGTGCACAAGTTTTTGTTTTTTATCACCTGCACGCCTCAAAATGTCTTTAAAAATATACAATTAAGCAAATTTTTCTTTTCCCTGACTTCTTTTTTTAAAATTGTATTGCCATGGAATACGGTGGTGTTATACATTGTAGAATCCAGAAAAACTCCCATAACCTGTACCAAGAAACATGACATATTCAGAAAACCACAACTTTCTGCACAGTGAATTGGTAAGTAATCCAGTGAATGGAAGATGGTGATGACTTTTTCCATCCAGAGAAAGCCTCAAACCACCTCAGGGTATTAGTCAGGGTTCTCCAGAGGGACAGAACCAATAGGATATATGTATACATAACAGGGAGTTTAGGAGGGAGAATTGGCTCACATGATTACAAGCTGAAGTCCCACGACAGGCCATCTGCAGACTGGGGAAACAGAGAAGCCAGTAGTGGAACAGTCCAAGTCTGAAAGCCTCAAAACCAGGGAAGCTGACAGTGCAGCCTTTAATCCACAGCTGAAGGCCCGAGAGCCCCTACAAGACGGATAGTGCAAAAGTTCAAAGGCTGAAGAACCTGGAATCTGATTTCCAAGGGCAGGAGGAGAAGAAGCAAAGCGTCCAGCAAAGGAAGAGAGAGAACAAGAAAACTCAGCGAGCAAACTTATCCCGCTTCTTCTACCTGCCTTGTTCTAGCCACTGAGGACTATACTCTGATTTTTTTTTTTTATCTTGCCCAAATTTCTATCCAAAGGGGTCTGGGGAGTCATGCCCTACAAACCATAAATTCTCATCAGATAGGTTTGATTTAACTCTATATATCGTGACTTACTTTCCAATCTGACTCTGGCATAACATTATGTGACAAAGAAGAAAGTTAAAATGTTTTACACCAAAACATGTTTCTTTGCCATATTTTGAAATGGCCCCCAGTTTGTCGGGGAAAACTCGCATCTGTAAAGACTCTCTATTAACACAGCTAGATATTTTTCTTCCAGGCCCTCCCAATCCTGAGGAGATTAATTAAGAATCTAGCACCTTTTAAAGGTCTGAATAGAAAACACTTGCCATTTATTGTCTCTAATGGCAGCCACTATAAGACTTCAAAAGAACCTTGGTCTCCACAATCTTTTATCTTAACCTGCATTTCCTTTCTATCATGCCAGGTAGGCAAACTCAACCGACAACCAGGAAATATTTAAATTTACCTATAGCCTGTAAGCACTCCCCCTCATATCCCCCGCCGCTTTGAGTTGTCCCACCTTTCTGCACCAAACCAATGTATTTCTTAAATGTATTTGATTGATGTCTCATGCCTCCTTAAAATGTATAAAACCAAGCTGGACACATGTTCTTAGGGCCTCCTGTGGGCTGTGTCATGGGCCATGGTCACTCATATTTGGCTCAGAATAAGTCTCTTCAAATATTCTACAGTTTGACTATTTTCATTGACACTGCACTGGCAACCAGTTGGATGGTGTCCACCCACACTGAGAGCAGGCCTTCCTCTCCTAGTCCACCAACTCAAATGTCAGTCTCCTCTAGCAACACCTTTAGAGATGCACCCAGGAACAACGTTTCATCAGCCATCTAGGTATCCCTCAGTGCAGTCAAGTTGAAATCTAATATTAACAATTACTAGTCCACCCACCCCTTGTCAACTTGGCACCCATAGACATCTCCTTAAATCATTCTTAATCTCCAAATAAAGCCAATAACAAGGTTATAATCCTACCTAACAATACAACTATCCTTCATACAACCAAAAACTTGATAGTCCTTAAATACTGTTACATAAAATTAACAATATTTAAATGCTGATATGTAGTCAATAAACCTTATGTTACATGATAAACGAGAAATGAAATAAAGCAAAGTTATTTGCTTAATACAGGTGTATATGTGCACAAATGTATTCTTTTTTTTTTGAGATGGAGTCTCACTCTATTGCCCAGGTTGGAGTGCAGTGACATGATCTCAGCTCACTGCAACCTCTGCCTCATGGGTTCAAGCGATTCTCCTGCCTCAGCCTCCCGAGTAGCTGGGACTACAGGTGCCCACTACCATATCCGGTTAATTTTTTTTTCTGTATTTTTAGTAGAGATAGGCTTTCACCATATTGGCCAGGCTGGTCTCAAACTCCTGACCTTGTGATCTGCCTGCCTCAGCCTCCTAAAGTGCTGGGATTACAGGCATGAGCCACCGTGCCCAGCCACACCAATGTATTCTTATCAAAATAAGGAGGAAATACTCATGATAATTACAGTCCTCATGTCTGTAACTGCTCACATGGCCATAGCTGATATTGATAATGACTTCCTTCTACTACCCATTCTGTATTCCCTTTGTCTTCAGCAAGCACCTCAGCTGGTTGTGGTTTTGTACCTGGTGGAGTGACCCAAACCTTCATTCCTAAAGGATCTGGGCAATTTGTAGCTCTGCCTGGATTGTGTTGCCATAGTTTCCCATTGACCTTAATTACAGGGCAGGGTAATTCCAAGAGATGTCCTAAGGGATCACCTGTATTCCAGACATACTCTTCCTTATCTCCACTGTGAGGTAATAGTTTGATTTCATCTTGATAGTCTGGGTCAATCACCCCAGTCAGCACTGTAAATCCCTTCTTAGCCTGTTGACTTAGAGGTATGAGGAGCTCAAAGTGGTCAGTAACAATCTTTTTTTTTTTTACTCTGGTGGTGGTGGGGGCGGTATTTATTACCTTTCATTTTAATTTGTTTAATTGCAAATTTATATAATTTAATTTTAATAATGGCTGTGTTTAACAACTGGCTCACAGATTTTCTGTTAACAATCAGGTCTCACATTCAGCTTTTTAATGGCTTACAATTGCCATTTTGGATAAGGTTCAAAATTACTCTTTGACTTAGAAGGCCCTCCAGCATTGTTTCATATTATAACACTATTCTCAAGTCCCCAAGATATTCTTTTATTTTTTATTATGCTTTAAGTTCTAGGGTACATGTGCACAGCGTGCAGGTTTGATACATTGGTATACATGTGCCATGTTGGTTTACTGCACCCATCAACTCGTCATTTACATTAGATATTTCTCCTAATGCTATCCGTCCCCCAGTCCCTCACTTCCCAGTGTGTGACGTTCCCCACCCTATGTCCAAGTGTTCTCATTGTTCAATCCTCACCTATGAGTGAGAACATGTGGTGTTTGGTTTTCTGTCTTTGTGACAGTTTGCTGAGAATGATGGTTTCCAGCTTCGTCCATGTCCCTGCAAAGGACATGAACTCATCCTTTCTTATGGCTGCATAGTATTCCATGGTGTATACATAAATTAGTTCAACCATTGTGGAAGACAGTGTGGCAATTCCTCAAGGATCCAGAACTAGAAATACCATTTGACCCAGCAATCCCATTACTGGGTATATATCCAAAGAATTATTGTACATGTATGTTCATTGCAGCACTATTCACAATAGCAAAGACTTGGAACCAACTCAAATGTCCATCAATGATATACTGGATTAAGAAAATGTGGCACATACACACCATGGTCAGTGACAATCTTAATTTCCAGTGCAATGGAATCATTGTGTCTCCTGGTGGCAGCATTCCTCTCTCTGGAACTAAGACCTCTAGGGCAGCAGAACATAATGTTGCAGAAACAGGAAGTAAAAATTTTGCTACTGGATGATGGTGAGTAGTACCACTTCCACTTCTACCCCTTGGTTCCTGGACCAGTGAATCCTGGCTATGGGAGAAATAGCGCCATTATTGGACACAGATTCTGAGCACATATAGTCTTTTGGAGGACTTTGCCCTGGCCCTGCAAAGTATTGTCACCTAGTTGGTATTGTAATTGTGACTTCAAAAGGCCTTTTCACCATTCTTTCAAGTTAGTTGCTTCAGGATGATGGTGAACATGGTAAGACCAGTGAATGCCATGAGCATGAGCTCATTGCCACACATTTTTGGCTGTGAAGTGAGTTCCTTGGTGAGAAACAATGCTATGTGAATACCATGGTGGTAGATAAAGCATTTTCTGAGTCCACAGATGGTAGTCTGGGCAGAAGCATTATGTACAGAAAAGGCAAATTCATATCCAGATTAAGTGTCTATTCCAGTAAGGATAAACCACTGTCCCTTCCATGATGAAAATGGTCCAGTGTAATCAATCTGCCACCACATAGCTGGATGATCACCCTGAGGAATGGTGCTATATTGAAGGCTCAATGTTGGTCTCTGCTGCTGGCAGATTGGGCACCCAGCGGTGGCTACAGCATGGTCAGCCTTGGTGAGTGGAAGTCCATGTTGCTGAGCCCATGAGTAACCTCCATCCCTGCCACCATCACCACTTTGTTCATGAGCCCATTGAGCAATGACAGGGGTGACTTGGGAAAGAGGTTGAGTGGTGTCCATGGAAAGGGTCATCCTTTCCATTTGATTATTAAAATCCCCCTCTGCCAAAGTCACCATTTGGTAAGCATTCACATGGGACACAAATATCTTCACAATTTTTGACCACTCAGAGAGGTTCATCCACAATGAGGGTGGGTTTTCCTACTAGTCCTCTGACTCACATGTCAATCTCCTTTGGCAACACCCTCACAAACATATCCCAAAACAGGACTTCATCAGTCATCTTGACACCTTTCAATCTAGTCAAGTTGACACTCAATATTAACCATCATACCACCTTTGTCTAGAAGTTAAACAAGAGTAACATTAAACAAGGGAAGCAAGGAAACAATACAAAGAAATATATAAAAAGACAAACGGTACTTTACAACATGCTCACATTACATTCAGGGTCTGATTACTTTCTCTAAATGTTCACCTGTTGACTAGTTAATTATTTAATTTTATCATTGGATACAAAATGGTATAGAAAATACTGGGAAGGTAATCAGGAAGTACAAGTTCTTTTTAAAATTCTATTTACGCATTGATTTTTTATTTATATATAATAGTTGTACAGGAGGTATAAGTGCTAATGGAAGCAGGAAGACCTGATGTTACTATTGTATATCCTCAGCTCAGCCATTTTTAATTTATTCAATACTTCATCTTTCAATGATTACTTAAATGTAACACATTTCCAAATGCTATGCTGCGTGCTGGCTCCAGAAGTTTGCCATGTCCGAGACACCTTTCCAAGAAGATGGTATAGGCAGTTCCTTACATATAGATGTCAGTGATTGGTATTCTATAACCCTGATACCATGATTATATCTATTTGGATCAGAAATCAGCAACTGACCCAAACACAGCCATCTATTGGCCTTCTGGCAGTTTACAAAATAGTGTATATAAAATGCCCAAAATGCTTCTCTATACTGGATAATAATTAATTGAACCATTGCAAGAACCTCTCAGAGGGTTTAGATGTCAAATGTACAGAGAGGAGAGCAGAAAGTAGAGTGGAGTAGAAGGCAAAAGAGAGATATGACTACACGCACAAGCCATGAAGCAATAGAAGCCATGCCTAGGTATCTACTGTTAGGAGAGTGAAGAGAGTGGGGAATTGATAGCAAAAGGAGTAGGGGTCTTGGTGAAGAAGAATAACAAATACCTTTCAGCAAGAGAAAAAAATGCATTAATTCAATCAATCAACAAATGTTTCTTAGGCATCTTCTATATGTGAAGATACAAATGTGAAAAGAACAAAAATTGCATTCTCATGAAGTCTACTAAAGGAGCCATACATTAATAAAATAATCACATGAACCATAGTAAATGCTTAGAAGCAAAAAACACAGGGAGTTACAAGATAAAATAAGTAGGGAGGAGCTGACTTAGCGTGGAGGCACTGCAGGTGAGCTCCATGAAGACTACCTGGGGTGGTGACACTGGAAAGGAGATCCAAAAAATCCAGCATGGCAAAAGTAATTTGGGAAGAACCATGATATCATGAAGACACTGGAAGAGTAAGGGACAGAGGAGAGCAAGGTTAATCTAGAAAGTTAGGTAGAGGCCAGATCATATCAGATCTTGTAGGCCATTTTATGATTTGAGTTTTAATCCCACAAGCAGTGGGAAGCCATCAAAGGATTCCAACAGGGAATTCACAAACTGAGATGTGCATTTAAACTGACAACTCTGACTGTCATGTGGGAATTAATCGAAGGGGCTTAAGTGGAAAGACCAGTTCAGAAACTTCCACAGGAGTCCAGAGGAGAACAGTGACTTGGGACCAGGGGACTGGACAGTATCCTAAACATGGTAGGCTACAGGGTGGGGAAAACATTTAATTTATCTTGGCAACCGTAATGTATGACACAATTGTGGTACCTAGTGAACTCAGAAAATGATTGTTGAATACATTCAGATACTTTTTTTTTTTTTGACAGAGTCTCGCTCTGTCGCTCAGGTTGGAGTGCAGTGCTGCAATCTCGGCTCACTGGAAGCTCCGCCTCCCGGGTTCATGCCATTCTCCTGCCTCAGCCTCCCGAGTAGCTGGGACTACAGGCGCCCACCACCCCACCCAGCTATTTTTTTTTTTTTTTGTATTTTTTTAGTAAAGATGGGGTTTCACCATGTTAGCCAGGATGGTCTCAATCTTCTGACCTCGTGATCCACCCGCCTTGGCCTTAAATTGAGATATATTCTAAGGAGTCAGTGGTCAGGAATAGTATAATAAGTTTCCTCTTCCGCAATGAATTCACCTTAAAGGGGAAATGGCTAATGGTGATATTTCAGGTACTGTGTTTCTCTCTCAAAGGAGATATTTGAGGGCATGGAAAACCTTAGCCCCCTGATATGACCCAATTAAAGGTATCTCTATCCAAGAGCCAAAAAACAACAGTGGATAAAAACACAAGTTCTAGAATCAAAGTTCCCAAATTCATCTACCAGTTCTACTGGTTTCTTGATGTGTTATAATAGGCATACTATGTAGACCCTCAGCCTCTCTTTCTTTTCTTTTCTTTCCCTTCCTTCCTTCCTTCCTTTTGAGACAGGGTCTCATTCTGTTGCCCAGGCTCCGGGCTGGAGTGCAGTGGTATGAACACAGCTCACTGCATCTTCGACCTCCTGAGCTAAAGCAATCCTCCTGCCTCCATCTCTCAAGTAGCTGGGACTAAGGGCACACATCACCACACCTAGCTAATTTTTTTATTTTTTTATAGAGACAGTCATGACATGTTGCCTAGGTTGGTCTTGAACTCCTGGCCTTAAGCAATCCTCCTGCCTTGGAATACCAAAGTTCTGGGATTACAGGAATGAACCATTATGCCTGACCCATTTCTTCATCTGTATGATGATGATATTATTATGCCCATCTGAAAGAGTTACTTTGAGGATTAAATGAGATTATATATTTTAATCATTTATCACAAGGCTTGACACATAGGAAGCTCTCAACAAACACTGTTATTATTCTCACTTAGACGATGACCTTCTTAAGTAAAAGCCATCTTTATTAGAGCGCAAGGTCTGTGATATTGTAGGTACTCAATAAACTTGCACTATTGACTTTGCAACTCTCATCCATCATCCTGAATTTTAAGATTTTATTTCACATGTTTGTTTCAGAGCCATCTTTCTTTACCCAGGTCTTCTAATAATCTTTTGTATCCTGAAAGAGAACATTCTTCTCAGTCTGTAATTATCAGTGTTTCTGTCATCTTCCTTTTTTCCTGTTCCAAACAAAATTATTCAGCCTGCTTACCTTTCCCCTGACAAATCCTGCCGTTTCAAAGTTAATTGCTTCTACTTCCATTACACACCTGCTTTGCTTTATTTTGTCTATTAACTATGCTTTCTTGTAAGTAGATTGTATCTATTCCACTTGTCCCCTTTCCCTTCTTATTAATGAACTCCCTAGCACTGGCATCGGTTGAGAATTATCCTTCATCCCAAGCTTCTTAAACCAGTCTCCAAATTATTTGCTGCTTGGATCATTGCTTTTGGCATCCCCCTTGCTAATTCACCTTTGTTAGGAAACTCTTGTCTCTGAAAATATCCCTTTCTTACAGAGTATAAGTGGGAATTATTCCTTCAAACATTTTTTTTAACTACTCTTTCTTTTGAGTTGGTTTTATTTTCTCCTCCCTTTGAATGTCTAGCAGCATGTGTCTTTCAGCTAGAACTGCACAATGTCTATACTTCTAGCAGGTAAAAGGAGGAAAAAGGCGCGCCTCCAGGTACTCTTCCAAAAGGAATCAAATAGAAGTCCCCCAAGCTCCATCCCTCTGGGTAGGCTGAGCATAGGCTGGTTTCCTTCAGGAAGAATAATTCTGACTTCTCTAATTGCTATGCTCCACTGGCATTCCTCATCTTCCATATCTCAATACTGTATGGGTTGATTGCTTTTCTCCTTAAATGTATTTTTTTTTTTCCCTGAGATAGAGTCTTGCTCTGTCGCCCAGGCTGGAGTGCAGTGGCACGATCTCGGCTCACTAAAACCTCTGCTTCCTGGGTTCAAGCAATTCTCCTGCCTCTACCTCCCGAGTAGCTGGGATTATAGGCACCTGCCACCACGCCTGGTTATTTTTTGCATTTTTAGTAGAAATGGGGTTTCACCACATTGGCCAGGCTGGTCTCAAACTCCTGACCTCATGATCCACCCGCCTCTGCCTCCCAAAGTGCTGGGATTACAGGCATGAGCCACCATGCCCGGCCTAAGTGTCTTGTAACACTGATTCCATCTACTTATTCTGGACCTTATTTCATGGCTCACTGCGAACTATTCACTTTCCTACCTACCTCCCACCATCCTTGATTTCTTTACTCAATTCTTTAACAAGATCTTTGAGATGTTTTTTGTTTGAAGGGTGTTTTTATGTGGGGCCTCCTTTTGGTTTTGTTTTGAACCCTTACTTATTACTTATTACTGTAGAGAGTAGTGAAGGGACTTAAAGTGGAAAGACCAGTCCAGAAACTTCCACAGGAGTCCAGCGAATAGTGACTCCAGGGCTCCATGCTTTGTTTGGCTGCATTTCTCCCTTCACTACTAAGTGATTGGCTCATAACTGATTGTGTTCAAATTTGTCTCCTTATTCACAATGGATTCAGTAGACAGTGAGGGCTACTGGGTTAAAAACCAAAGGATTTTAACATGGAGAGAACCCTAGATGCTATCTAACAAAATCTGTTCTCCAACACTGATGTCTTTCTGCCCATACACAGACACTTCTCTTGACAGGAAGCTCACTGTTCTGCAAGAAAACACTTCCCACTCTTAGACATTCCAATATTCTAACACAGGTTTCCTAATGATTAGATTAAATCTAGCTCATTGCAATTTTCACATCTGTATACAACTTTTTCCCTTTGAAGTGCTATGCAGAAATATTGAATCAATATTCCCTGACTTTCAGTATTTTGAGATATTTTACAATAGATATCCTAAATCTTTGAATATCACTCTTTCCCAGACCAAGTATCCAACATTCTTTCAACTATTGATCAACTGTCTTGGCTTCCACCTTCCTTACATTCTCCAATAGAGTAACAGCATGCTCATGTCCCTTCTGATCCACATGACCTGGAACCAAATGCAATGTTCCCCCAGGGTCTGACCAGACAAGAGCATAGTGTAAGAAGATGATTATTTAGTTATATTTCTTAGCCTAAGATTCCATTAGCTTTTATAATCCTTTCTTTATAGTGACTCATGTTTTATTCATAATTTTATATGAGTTATTTCTGAATCAGGTGTCCTTTACCCTAGAAATATATGGCTAATTTTTGGAACCTAAATGTAAGGCTTCACATTTAGACTTATTAAAATGCATTTTATAAGGCTTGGGTCATCTTTTCAATCTTTAGTTCTTTTTACATTACAGCTGTAACATTCAGCTTACTTATTCTGCCTCAATTTTCTTTAGCTGTAAGTTTGGTAAGCACTTATCCTCCTTTATCATAATGCAAATTATTAGCAAAAATGTTGAGTCAGGGCCAAGAATACAAACCAAAGAATTCCATTGAGGTTGATATCAATTAAACAACCAGCACTCTTTAGGTCCACCACTTTCCAGAAGCTCTAATTCTCTGGAACACAGAGTACTACCCACATTTCTTCAGGTCATATACACAGCTAACACTCAAATCATAGTTATGATAACAGCTAACATGTATGACACATCGTGAGTCTTTATGTGCTAGACATCTTTCTAAGAGGTTTACATGCATTAGCTCATTTTGTCTTTGTAATAACTCTATGAAATAGGCCATGTTATTATTTTCATTTTTTATATAAAGAAACTAGGACACAGAGCAATTAAAATGTTGGATCAGACAGTGACGGCATGGGGATTTCAACTCAGCTCTCAAAGACTCCAGAACCAGAACTCCTAACCCCTCCTTGAAATTTTGTCAAATATTGTGCTGAAAATTGAATTTTTTTTATGACTCTCCCTATTAACTAACCTAGTGCTTTCCAAAATTAAAAAAAAAATGCAACTGGTTTAATGTGGATTCTTAGTGAAAGTGAATGTGACTCTTAGTATTTACAACTTCATTCTAAGTCCTCATATACCACACCTTCCGTTATCCATAGACAGCATTTTGCCAGGAGTAGAAGCCACACTCATACCTCTATAGCCTCAGGATTCACATTTTACCACCTTCATATGCTCCACATGATATGTGCGGTCCAATTACCTTTATGATTTATTGGCAATGATTCAGGGACGATATATTTACAAGTTCCTTGGCTGGTCTCAGAACTAATAGTACACTTTAACTATTTAACCCACTACTCTTTGAATTAGTTCACCTTTCTTGGGCCTCAGTTCTCCCTTAACCTTGACAGCTGTGACCCTCAGCTGAAGAACATCCCCAAAAATAATTTAAAAAATAAGTTTTTGAGAAAAAACAGAGGGTGACTATTTTAAATCTCTCACTTTCGTCGGAAAACATTACAGCATCTTCTCCCCATGGTGAGCCTTTCTCTATCATCCTAGAGATTATAGTGAAGAATGCCCATATTACAAGGTATCCACCTCCCTGCATGAAATACAGCTCAAGGGAAGATTTTATGAAGGCATATAGCATCCTAGGGCCTTTCAAGGACAGAATATAGTTCTCCCCAAATACCTTCTTGCATCATCCCTGTAGGAGAAAACAATGCCTTGTGTAGCACAGGTACCCTGACACAGTTCACACCAAACGAGTTAGAAGTGGCCAAGACTGACGGACAGAGATACAGAGCCCCAGGGACTCAGGGAGGCTGAGGGTTCACAGTCACAGGCTGATAAAAGAACAGGAGCTAAAGAAAGAATGAAATATGAGAAGATAAGGACCAAAGAAAAGGGAAGAAGAAATGGAGAGAAAAAATTCTTTTGGGCCAGAGTAATTAGCATGGGTCATGAGTATCTTTTAACAGTCAGCTAGTTTACGTTTCCAGCTTCAACTACTAACATTTTCCTTCCATGATCCCAGTGTACAACAACACGCAAATGTTGCTGCTAGCCTAGGATCGTGAACAGCACATCTTGACATCATGAGTCCTTGCCTTTGTTCACAAGTACAGAAGATTAAGTAAGTAGAGTGTTTAGTGTTATATCTAGAATATTGTACTTGTGTGGCCTTATTATTAAGGCCGTGGTTCAGTGGCACTGAACAGAAGGAAAAACTCAACTGGGTTTTACATACAGATAGGCTTCAAGGCCTTGCAGAAAATGGCTTGGATTGTGAAAATCCAAAAATGACCAAAAATGACCTTGGAATGACTTTGAGCAGTGCTATGGTACATAGAAAAGGCTGAATCAGGCTGCCTGGCTAAAGCTCCTCAACATTTATTTCATGTTTAGTATGTATAACCCAAAAATATGCCTCTTTGAGCCATTGGCTATAAATATGTATTCTTTTTTAAACCCACACATCTTATTCAGAATGTAATACTCATTGTAGATGTAAGGACTCCTTCCACCACCACCTCCCCCACCATGCATTTCCACAGAAACTTTTCCAAGAAAATTCATTTAAAAAGTATTCTGTTTTTTAAAGCAAAGTCTTTTGAAAAAGGAACTGGTTTTAGGGAATCTAGTCATACAAGTTGTATTTTGGGCTTGACCTCTTGAATGTCAATCCACGAGAGAATGTGTAGCTCAGAGTTTAGAGAAAAGAATTGAGGGTCAGGTGCGGTGGCTCACGCCTGTAATCCCAGCACTTTGGGAGGCCTAGGCGGGCAGATCATCTGAGGTCAGGAGTTTGAGACCAGCCTGGCCAATATGGAGAAACCCCATCTCTACTAAAAATACAAACAAAAATTAGCCGGGTATGGTGATGAGTGCCTGTAATCCCAGCTACTGAGGAGGCTGAGGCAGGAGAGTCACTTGAACCTGGGAGGCAGAGGTTGCAGTGAGCCAAGATTGTGCCATTGCACTCCAGCCTTGGCAACAAAAGCTAAACTCTGACTCAAAAAAAAAAAAAAAAGAATTGAGAAGAATGTTGTCCACATACTGCTACTAAACCATTGGAAGTCATTTTTGTCTCTAGATACTTCAGGAAAAGTTGAATCCAAAAGAAATGAAGAAGAGGAATGTTGAATGTTTCTCCTGGCTATTTCTCTCATGGCTCTCAGCATCCTGGCCTGATGGGGGCAAAATCACGTGGTAAACTTTTTGAGATGGAGAACATAGGATTAGCCCTTTCTCAGACTGTGCTTGCAATCTATAAATTCCAGCCAAGCTAGATTTCATTCTCTCTCCAAAATTGTTGCCAGGCACTAACACCAATAGAATTGTGCGGCATAGGCTTTTTAAAGAAATTGATGACAAACCTCTTTATATTAGCCAAACAAGTTCAACTACCAGAAATATTTTGTGTGAAACATATATAAAGACCTGAAATGGTCTTGTATGGTGTTTACAGGTCAGCCTTTTATATGCACCAAGGTGGAATATGATTAATGAAACACAAGTTTTCACAATACATGGCATTTTTTCTCATGCTTCCTGCATGGATTGTGAATGCTAAAGACCAGCCATGGGGAACCTGCAGCCAAAACAGAATTCAGGGCCATTCTCTCTGACAACATTGTGGAGTTACTCAGGGAACAGCAAGATGAAGCTTTCAGACTTTTTCAGTGTCTAGGAGAAAATATTTAGAAGTAGATTATGCTTGGGGAAAGTTTTGTTAGTTTCAAAATCAGGGAAGAGTCATGGTACAATTAGGACTGAAGGAAAGAAATCTCACTGAAAGTCCTAAAGGGTGAAGCTGAATTTTCAAATCAGCTAATCAGAATGGGAAACTGCTTTAAAAACATAGGGTTTGTGAGGAATTCTACAAGATTATCTCCCTTTCCTTTATTCATCAAGTCCCTACTAACTAAAGATGCCTGGAAAATTTGGCTAAGCTAATAAAAATGACTGACTATACTAGGTAGTTTTCCATATGTGGAAATTCCAGATCGTGTGCAATATTGAATCAATATTAGCAGACAAGTAGACAAGTCCATAGATCTTTAGAAAGAAGCCCCTCCAAGTCAAAATAGAAGGAAAAACAGGGTCAGAGTGATGGATGTCATGTCTTGACAAGGGATAGAGGAGTCATGCCTTCTCGTTCCCCTCCATGTGCTAAGGAACTTGAATTCAAAAATTTAAAGTTTCCCTGAGGTTCTCATCAAGAAAAACTAGTAAGCATCTCAAACCAAAAATGTTTAAAGCTAACTTCATCAATTTCCCTACCAATCCCGTTCCTCTTCCTGTGCCCTCTGCCTCAGTAAAGCGATCCATTCCGTTTATACAAGCTAGAAACCTGTTTCTTCCTTACTCATCTTACCAAGTCCTATTCCTTCTACTTCCCAAACATCTCTTCAAACTATCCATACCTTTCCTTTCCATTGACGCTATCCTAGTTTAAATAAAAATCTTCTGGTCTCCCTGCCTCTTGTGATGTCCTTTCCCTGCTTCACTCTCAATTCATAGTTCTTTCCTTGTCATAATGCGACTGTCTGAAAAGAATTCCTTACTGCTTGTCAACACAGGTCTGGGAACTCCAGAAACTAAAAGCAGATCTTGATGCTGTAATATGCTAAATTAGACTGTAATTCCAATCAAAATAACAACCTGACCAGGTCTTTGGTGTAAACATTAAGGCACTGGCTGGAAAAATGAGGCATCCTTGCAGTTGCAATAAGACTGGCTGTCTGTGAAGTTTCAGAGGACTTATTTAAATGCTTCCTATTTTACAATTTCCTTTAAGACTTTCTCATTATTGCTAATTATTCTTGCATTGGATCTCAATGTTGTCCAAAGGGTAAAATGTGGTATCTGAATAAGAAAGAGAGAGAGTTATTTCCAGACAGAAGGACAGGGATTTCCTAATTTATATTTTTTTAAATGTACAGAAAGTGTATGTCATACATTTTGAAGATGTTGGCCCCAAGACTGCAGAACATAATCTTTGGTTCGAGGGTAATCACCACTGATGCAGGCACAATCACCATGGTGTCTGCATGCTGTGTACTGGCCTAGGCAGCTGGCTATAGTCCAAACTGGTTGCTTGGTAGCTGATTCAAACTGAGATCAAACAAAGGATCACACCACGTGACATCAAAAGGGCAGAAGATCCATGTTTTATGTAGAGGGGGGCCTTAAAAGATTTTGAGAACAGTAAACTGGATTGAAACGTTCAACCCACTTTTTTTTGTTTGTTTGTTTGTTTTTTGAGACGGAGTCTTGCTCTGTCACCCAGGCTGGAGTTCAATGGCACACTCAGCTCACTGCAACAACCCACTTTTTTACCCGTCCCTCAGAAGGCCCAAAAGTTGACCTCCTCCTTTATCATAAGGAATAGAATGGGGAGGGAAGCAACCCAATCTTTAAAATGCATTCAATAACTGGGCTTAGTAGACTGCAAGTGTTGATTGTAGAGGATCCAAATAAAATGGAGAAAACCAAAAGTAGGAAGCAAAGGGGGTATAATTGCAATAATAGGTGGAGCTCCTAATTTGGAAATCCGATGTTAGAGAATGATCTGACCTGCAGAATAGACCTGTGGCTATTTAATATTGGGTATGTAGGCATTAAGATGATGGCTTTTTGTGATAGGTAGAACCTATACCTGAATCCTGACTCAAGCACCCCCTAGAGAGTCATGGCCTCTGTAGGCACCAGACACACTCAGTTCCCAAGTACACAGCAGCTTGTATAAAAGAAATACTGGGTACCTGTGGAGAACCTCCTTCTTTTACCACTATCTGTTATAATGTGAACTTCATGCCTGCCCTTAATCCAGGTGAAAAGAAAATCCTGTAAGTTGAGATTTGTTTTAGATACTGCCTCTGAAGTAACACTAAGACCTGCATCCCAGAATAAAATTTGTCATGGGTCCACCTATCAGACTGTCTTTTGTTAACTTTCTGATCTCCCATGCCCTTGCAGTGGGTATAGTGAAACTCAAACACATCCTGTGACCCTTCCCCCAATTTCCCCATGTATAAATGAAATGGGTCTCCTCGATGACTATTAGAATATCCACAACGGCTCTTAGCTTTTGAAGTAATGGCCAGGTGGACTTCATTGGTTTAACTCCTCTCTATCCAAAGAGTATATAAATCAATACCACTTCCTGAGGAAATAGATGAGATTGGTGCAATTAAACATTCTCTAAATGAACAGGCATGATGATGCCTGTTGACTCATCATTGAATTGCTTCATTTGGCTTGGCTTAAAAGTGATATAGGAAGGCACTAGGTGAAAGAAGAATGCTGTAGAAGGAAAGTCTTTTTTAGGGTTACCCTGAAACACTGTGGAGTATAATCTTAATTTTTCTCTTCCCTTTTCCTAGAAGAACAGGTTCAACATAAGCACCTTGATTTCCTGGGATATGACTACTGATTTGGTTCCATGGTCAAGAACTTGAAAAGAGATGCATTTGAGTTTGTGATATGAAATTTTGAGAAAAGGTTATGTGAATGAACTCTGAGAATGGGCCCACACCTGCTGCAGAGGAATGTCTGTTAAGGATAGAAGGTCCAGGTGTTAACATCTGACCTCCTTTGTCTTTACAGTGGGTATAGTGAGACTCAAACACATTTTGTGGTCATTGTCCCACAAGATGTAGATTGGACAGTCACTTGATGGATATCCATCATCCTCCTTTCCCAGGTAGCCCAGTACTCTTTCAATGAATTCACAAGGAGGGAGGCCATGGTGGGCCTGCTGCAGATAGATCCCATCACAAAGGTGGATTAGGCTATTTCTACAGGAACATGCTCAATTTGATACTAGTAAAATGATTGAGAGCTCACGCTATAGTTCAAGGAAACCAGCCAGAAATCACCCAGTGACAGGTCCATTTTCCTGAACCTCTAAATTGCAATAATTTGTCTTTGTTAAAAATAAAGACTTATTATGTTTTTTCCTTCCTTGTCATAATTCTGTCAGCACCATTAACCATGTATTTATTAAATTTCCCATGGAGTCATGTGACACAGTTCAGACCAATGAGATGAAAACAGAAGTCTGTTGGGATTTTGGGGAAAAGTTTTTGCTCTCCTGATCCCATCCTCTTCCTCCCTCCCTCAACCTTCATTGCTGGCTGGAACACGGACATGATGCCTGGTGTTTCAGCAGATAAGCTGTAACCATGACACCACAATCATGAGGATGAAGGCATAACTGCTAAGGCTGGTGGCCCATAAACATGGAAATATTCCTGATGTCATCACGAAAGCCATCTGTCATTGGACTCCTGTTGAATGAGTCACATAAACCTTCCTACTATTCAAGCTACGGTTGCTCACAGCTAACTGCATTCTTAGCTTTTTTACTGTTTAAAGGAATTTCCTAATTGTCATAGACAAAAGTTAAATGGTACCTGTTAAGAGACAATTTTTGTCAATTTGGGTTTTGTTTTGGGAGGTTTATTGTCTACTCTGGACCAAAGATGAATAGCTGCTGCTTTTTTTCTCTCTCTCTCTGAAGCAAAATACATGGGTGGGGGAACCATTGGTCAAGGTGGGAATTTTACCTCTATCTTACAGTGACTCACTCTCAATATTCTTGTCTCAGGTTTTTGACTTGCGCTGCTATTTTGAGGTTTTAGTCATCCAGAGAGAGTCTCCCAGCAAAGAAAAATTAATGACTTCACAGAATTGGAAGCTGAGACGAAACACTTGGTCATTTCAAGTTGTTCATGTCCATAGGAAAACAGACAAAAACTACCCAGAAGACTGATGGACTTAACTGCACTGCCAGGCCTAGTGATGAAGACAAATGGAAGAGCACTGGCACCCAGGCGGGCAGGATCATTGAGGGTTCAGGCCCATGAAGAACTGAGAGAAGGTAATTGCACCAATAAAGAGCTTTGACCCACTGAGGTCCTGGTAAGAGGCAGAGGGAACCTGGAATCAACGAGGAAAGGGAAAAGTCATAAATACAGCTCTGATCAGCTCCAGAAATGACAACTGAAGCCTCTAATTGCACTTTCTTGTTTTCTATGTTAATGTTATTAGAAGACATTTTTGGTATTTTATTCTTTGTCTTCACTCCCATCCTATTGTATATAATGTTATCAGTAGCCAAATGTAACTGTTATTCTGCATGTTGAAAAATAACAATATCATCTCAGGATATACCTAGAGGGGAATGTAATATGACCTTTGCTCCTCCTATGAGCATCTGATGATGTCAAGGAGATAAAACTAACATAATGAAAAAGAACAAAAACAATAAAAATGTACAAGAGTTCAGTGTGCATGCTGGTGAAATAACTGCTTCCAAGAGAGATTACTGAGGATCAGAAAACTCTAGAAAGGGGCTATCAGCAATAACCTGAGCCTGATGAAAGGATTATATTGGTATGGACAGAATGAAGCTGAAAAGTATGCCATGCTGGGGAAAGAAGGGATACTGCAAGAAGCTATATGCAGGTGAGTGAGGAGAAAGCATCAGTGATTACGCATAGAAACAAACTTTTTGTTGTTGCTTTTTGTTTTATTTCTTCTAAAAAATAACAGGAGGGATACATGTGCAGAACATGCAGGTTTGTTAGATGAGTGTACGTGTGCCATGGTGGTTTGCCGCACCTATTGACCCATCCTCTAATTTCCCTTCACTCACTCCCCACCCCACAACAGGCCCTGGTATGTGCTGTTCCCCTCTCTGTATCCATGTACTCTCAATATTCAATTTCCACTTATGAGTAAGAACATGTGATGTTTGGTTTTCTGTTCCTGTGTTAGTTTGCTGAGGATGATGGCTTCCAGTTTCACCCATGTCCCCGCAAAGGACATGATCTCATTCCTTTTTATGGCTGCATAACATTCCATGGGGTATGTGTACCACATTTTCTTTATCTAGTCTATCATTGATGGGCATTTGGGTTGGTTCCAAGTCTTTGCTATTGTAAATAGTGTTTCAATAAACATATGTGTGCATGTGTCTTTCTAGTAGAATGATTTATATTCCTTTGGGTACATATCCAGTAATGGGATTGCTGGGTCACATGGTATTTCTGGTTCTAGATCCTTGAGGAATCACCACACTGTCTTCTACAATGGTTGAACTAATTTACATTCCCACCAAAAGTATAAAAGCAGAACCAAACTTTTATTTGGCAATTTTCCATCTGGAGACAGACTAAACACTAAGAAAAGACCCAGAATGCCCCCTATCCTCTCTTTGTGCAGAAAGTATGTTTGCAAGTCATCGTGTTGTCTGATACATGAAAACTTTAAAAATACTTTTTAAATGCAGTCATTTCCACATTTTAATAACACATAATCCATTTTTAAATCCTTAGATTTCTAAGGAAAATGTCTATCACTCTCAGCTGCTAATACTTTTTCATGAAGAGGAGGTTTTATTCAAACCTGATAAAAACGCAAAAGAACAAACAATAATGTTCTGCTTTCCATTGCATTTCCTTTCATCCAGACTTCTTCTTAAAGCACTTTGAAGTTAGTAGTTATATCTCTAAATAGCTGTAATATAATATAACTGTACCATCATTTCTTTTTTTAACTAATGAGAATAAATCACAGAGCAATGTAACTATTGACTCAAGTAAATGAGGTCCCAGGATTCAGGCTAAGAACTGCCACATCACTCTACAAACCAAGACATGAAAAGGGAAAAAAACAAAAGATATAGGTCTTGCAGGTAAAAAGAGGCAGATTCTATTTTCACTCTTAGAACATACAAGATCTACTTAAAATTCAGTATTTTCTTTATCTGTGATACAGGCATAGAAACTTCGAATAACTGTGGGATCTGTGTGCATCATTTAGATACCTTGAGAGCAGAAAAAGAATCCTTACTATTTTTCAATTTTTTTTTTCTGACAAGCACTTCTACCAATAAGACAAATTTTGGCAAGATTTACTTTCCCAAATAAAAAGGAAATGAGCTGCATCTGCCTGAGCTAAAAATGCAAATTGTCTCTTTCGCCATTACTTCTATCTATAATTTTACACCAGCTCATACCCTTTAATTTTCAGGAGTATTGATAGGGAATGTAAAACCCCAGCTCCTCTATGGAAAGGCTTCATTCACAACTAGAATTCCAGAGTATTTTAATTCAAGTTTGTTTACAGTCCTTTCTTGAATTTTCAGAACAGAGTTTTATAGTTGACAGCAGGCAGCAAGGGGATAAACTTTAAGCTATAGCAGCATTTTCTCCTAGCAAATACAGTGTTAAATTTTGAGTAAATGAGGTCTTTTTAAAATAAAGAACTCTGCAAAAGTGACCACTTAGTTAAGGGCATTCAAATCCCTTGATGCCTTGGCTAATTCACCTGCCTCTTTTTTGACCTAAAATAAGCCATCTAATCCAAAACATGAGATTTTTTCCTGGCCAAAGAAGCCACAATTTGTCACTCAAGTCATGTAGTGCCACATATTGCCATTAGTCATCCTAATGTAGTGCAAAGTCATGGTTATGACATTTAGGGTTTCTGGGTAGCCAATTTTAATGAGGAATAAATAATTTCTCCTGTTCAACTAATACCTTTTGGTGTAGAAAGGTAATCCAAATGTCACTGCTCCCTCTCTTTATTGAAAAAAAGAATAATGAGCAACATCTGCTTTGAATTCCTGGCAAAAAAGGACTGAGGTCTCTTCTAATCACAGAATGATCTGTTTAAGAGCTGGAAGAATATTCAGAGGCATGTGTACCTCCAATAGGCACACTGTCACTAGAAAAAAAAAAACACAGGAAGCTCTAGGAATAAAATCCAGGCCATCATAACTGCATACATGTGTACACACTTTTAGTCAAAAAGGTAGAAATGCATCTAGTGTAGGAAACAGCACATAATAAATTTGTTTATTGCCTCTCTTTAATAAACAGTGGCAATAAGGGGAACTTTTATGGACAGGTTTTGTTCTTTCCAGCTTTAGCTTTGTCCACAGAGCTGGTGGGAACCCCTGCAGGACACTCCTAAATGGATAAATTTACAATCTGGCCCCTGTAAAGTGCTCCAAGCCACATCTCATCCAAGTTGCCTTTGTGCTCTTTTCACCACCTGTGATGCCAGGGGGCACAGGGTCAGAGCCAGAGTCACCCCCAACTCACACATGCACCAGCTCGCTTCCAGAGGATTCAACCTTTTCCCATTTATCTGAAGGCTGAAGCCTTCTTTAGATTTCCTGGCTTCTTGTTTTGCTGAGATGTCTGGATACTTATGTATTTTTCTCCTTTTGGAAGCATCTGCCCAGAATTCTCCAGATTCAGAAACAGAAAAATCAACTCAGTTAGAAAATGAAGTCATATAACATGATCCCCTTGGGGCCCTCAACATCTGCTTTTTTCTGTTGTGTTTTTAATTTGGTCATTGTTCTGCAAAAATGTGCAATGGGCCAGTGTTTCAAGTAAACCAATAAAGGTAGGGCCTTCTTTTAAATGCCAAGTAACCTACCGTAATATCCAGCCCTCTTAAGGAAAAATATGTAATAAAGGTGTGTTGCAAGCTTTTTTCTCTCCTCTTTACTTTGGGTTCCATTATTCATTGAGAATCTGAAGTAGTCAGGCTTATCTAGGTTAGGTTGCAATAAGGAAAAAAAAAATTAACCCTAAATCTCACTGGCTAAAACAGTAAGTTTACTTATTTTTTGTTTATTTTTCTATTTTGAACATCACACTTGTGGTTCAGATAGCCACCCTAGCTGGCTCCCCAGAATACCCCAGAATTCCTCCTTACTCTTCTACTATAGAGAAGTCCTCATAATACTTGCATTGCTGGGGAGATATAGGGACAGTCTTCATTGCCACCAGATCCATACCAAATCTTGTCTTAGGAAGTGATGGCTAAACAAAGAGCTTTCTTTATAAAGCCATCAACTGAAAAAAAATTAAAAAACTAATTTATCTTTCATAAAAACTAAACTTCATAAATAATTGGGGAAGGAATGGCAGAAGG
The DNA here is from genome assembly GCF_008728515.1 of Papio anubis. NCBI lineage: Eukaryota > Metazoa > Chordata > Mammalia > Primates > Cercopithecidae > Papio > Papio anubis. The sequence goes on along the minus strand of NC_044990.1, from coordinate 58,294,396 downwards.
ACTCACTGATTGCCTCATTGAGAGTACTTTTTATTCTCAGATTATCTGTGAATTTATCATAGAATCTTATACTTGTATAAGGCCAGTGTGACACACTGACCACTCATTTGTGTTACATTTCAGTTGAGATCCTGCTGGTTTTTATTTTATTTTTTTCCTGACAGGGTATTTTTCTCATATTGGTATAATCATATATATAAAAATATATAATTATATATATTCAGTAAGTACTGTATCAAATATACACACAGACACACACACATATGTATATATACACATACACACCTGTGAATATGCTATTCTGAAATTAACCAATAAAAGAAAACACTGACCCTGTCTATGTATTACATTTTTCTTTGGTGTCTTCTGGGTTTTATTTTGCTTTTTTCTGATAGGATGTTTTCCTCTTATTGGTGTATTCATACGTGTGTGTGTGTGTGTGTGTGTGTGTGTGTGATATAACTGTAGATAAAATATATTTATTGGAATATTCCTTTATATATAATTATATAAATAATTATGTGTTATAATTATATAAAGGAATTATATATGTTTTATAGTACATATAACTATAATTTTTAACATGAGGAAAATGAAGCATTTATCTAGCTTCCCAGAGTTTCTCTTAAGTTTTATTTTATTTCTATGTATTTCTTTTGTGCATGTGTATATTTAAATTTTCTTTCTTAACAAATAGAAGTTGTATATATTTATGGTTTACAATATTTTGAAATATGTATACATTATAGAATGGCTAAATAGCACCCTATGCTATCAATACTGACATCTTTACACCTAAGTACAGCCCACCCTGAAAGAAGAAGACCCCAACATAAATATGAGGGTAATTTCAGTCCCTAAATCCACTTGTCTAGAAAGTTTCCAGAAGGAGATGGGCTATCCCATCACAAAATACTAATCAGGATTACACTGAGTGCATGGAGGAAGCTTGAGTAAATGCAGGACGGAGCACTCTTCAGTTTAATGGACTGAGGCCAGCATGAAAGTTTGGTACAAGCCAGTGTAGATGGGCTTTATTCTTTAACAACTGTAACTTATCCATACTTTTGAGTTGACCTTACCATTGTTGGCATGGGTTTCCAACAGGCCTTAACAGAAGAATTTTATAATTGCCTGGCTTCAGTGAATGTTAACAGGAGAAAACAGGTGAGCAGGCAGGTGACTGGAACTCTGAGCCAGAGGTACCAGAAGTGTACCTTGTACAGAGAACCCATCCTGTTAGCAGACTCAGCCGCCAAACTTTAAAATGATTATCACCACATGAAACAACACTGAAAACTATATACATAGCCCATAGAGATAAGAAGTATAACATCTATATTTAGGTGTCCCAGATGGTCAAAGTTGTCCAACGTTCTGAGGATACCATCTTAATTTTTATTTTGCAGCTCTTCATACATACAAAAACATCCAATATACAACTCAACATGGCTGACCTTTACACCCTCCCTCACTTTCATGCTTCTTTATAAATTAGTCAAGATAAAGGACAAGACACCCTGTCCGTTTGATATGGATTGGTAATATACTTATAGAAATGTATTGTTAGATTCCTAAGGGTAGAGATTTCAAAGACATAACTTTCACCAACAACACATGGGAATAGAGCCTTATGTCCACAGAGCCAGTGCTAGCAAGGACCTGGTCCACTCACAGAGAAGGCCTGAATACACCTTTTGTCCTTTCCAGTGTTTCTTCCATGCTGTCTACAGAATAGCAAGATTTATTTCATCCTTCTATTCTATCATTTGGAAACCAGTGTGTTGACCAGACGGTCTTCCCAACCTGGGAAAGTTCTGGGTCAGGCAGAACAGGCTAGCTCTGCTCATCAGGGAAAACATGCTCTCTATTTCTTTAATTATATTCCCCCTGAATCTATGGGGTATACTTTATGTTGACCTTTTCTTGTATTGATAGGAAATTCAGATTTGGTTTTGCACTGGAAATATATTTGAAAGCCATTTGAACCAACCTCATGCAATCTTTCATAAGGTATATGTAGCTCATGAGAGTTTTTTATTAAAGTTGTCCACAGCAAATAGCAAAATGTTAACTTGCCTTGCTTTCTTAGCCATTCGTGTGTGTATGTGTGTGCATGTGTGTGTGTGTGTGTGTGCGCGCGCGCATGTGTGCATGTGTGAAGTTGATTAATAGAGAGCAGGGTACATAATCTTCCAGCCAAATATCATACAAATATTATTATATTTACAATTTTCATGACCTGTGCTTGCCTTCATCTATACAAGCCACCTCCACTCTATTTATCTCATCCATCTTCCACATCCAGAGATTGCTCAATTATCTGATTTCCAAGCTGGTTTACAAGGTCATGTTCCAGTTTCAAAATTTACAACCAGACCCATATTTCCACAGCCCATTAACTACCAACAAATGATTAGGTGGAATGCATAAGTTTAAAGGGAGACTACTCGTGCTGCTATTGATCTCACAGAAAAGAAGGAGTCCCACTATGGCTAGGAGTCCCGCTCTACATGTATCTTAAGGGCAGGTTTCCAAATAATAAAAAGAGAATCAGAAAGGTTCTGAGTTGGAGACGGATGCAGGAGAAATATTGGGAAATACTCTTGGAAGCCACACTTACAAGGGAGTGAGGGAAGCAGGACTGGACAACAAGAAAAGTTAAATGGTGATGTAGTCGCAATAAATAACTCAGCTGAGGCTACAGGAAACTCCAGAACTAGGATGGCCTTGCAGAGTTGTCAGGAATCAAGTCAAGGTGGCAGGAACTTGGTTTCCCTGCATTGATCAGTCGTTGAGCTCTGGCTGCTCACAGGGAGGGGTGTAATTTGGGTGAGGCAGCTCACTTGAGCCAGGGAAATTCTATGTGTGACACCCAGTTATGAGCTCTCAGCAGCCCACACTCTGGTGACTGAGAGAGTATAAGGGCCTCAGTCTGAAGGAGGCCTCTGTGCAGTGCACCAAAACTTCCACTACAGTCTCCAGTTCCTTGTACTTCTCAGATCCACTGGCTTTGTAGAGTATGCTTACTCCGTTTAGGGGATGCTCCTCCAAGATTCTGGTTGGTGCCTTGCCTTAGGGAAACCTAAGAAGGGAAGATTAGTGAAAAAATGTATGGCCCCTACTACTACAACTAGTTTTGAGGCTACAAGTGATACACATTTTCTGGCTGCTCTACTGTACTTATGGTAAATTTTTCTCATCACCAGCTTGTATCTCTGGCTGGCCAAGATGACTTACTTTTTTGGGTCACCAAGATTCTCATCCCAGGAGTGTCTCAGCCTCTGGTCACTATGCCCTTTTAAAGTCATATATGCTTCATTTGTTTGTATGCTAATAAAATCGAGCAGGGAACATCTGAGAGGAACACCAGGAACCCGAATTTCTTCTCTTCCTACTTTGTATAACAGCTTCTCCTGGTAACCAGGGCCAATTTTCCCTATCCAGTCATGTGACTGTGTTTCTCGACACTGGTCTATGAATGTGGACCATGAAGTAGTTTGGTAGCAGCCGCCATTGCTTAAATTTTTCTTGAGACTCTGACTGTGTCCATAACGGCAACAGTTTATCTCTGATAACTAAAATTTCTGGAGCCACAAAGCTGACCTTTGAAGGGACAAAAAGTACACATTCCCCAAGTGTGAGTCTGGAAAAGATGGTAAAAGGGTCAATCCTACTTCCATTCCTTAGCTCCCTAAAATGTTGTATTCTATCTGGAAACTCGGAACTATATAATAGTTCCTGATTTAAAGTGCATACTGATAATGCTACCCCATCATCACAGATTATCATCTCTAAGTTGACAGGTCATTTGTGCATTCAAAAGGCCATACTGTAACTATACCAGGTCAGCAGCTTTGGTGTGTGCAATATGTGATAGGGTTAGTGCATCCCATGGTTGTGTTCTCACTTTGCTGTAAAATTGGTCCTTTAGACTAATGCAACATTTTCCAGTATGCTATGTTAAGAGATCAAACACTTTATACACTTTTATATAGTGGTGATGGCCAAGCCACTGTGAATAGAAAAAGCAAATCCATACCTGGCATACGTGTCAATCCAGGCAAAATAAATCTCTATCTCTTCCAAAGTGGCAATAGTTCAACTTGCCACCAGTTGATTAGTGTGCTGAAGCAATGGTGCCATATTGGGGTCTCAGTGTTGGCCTCTGCTGATGGCAGTTTGGACATACAGCATCAGCAATATGTAGCTGTAACAGTCTTGGTGCATAAGAACCCATGCTGGCTGTTGGGCCCATGCATAGCATCCCGTCCTGCCACTACGGCTACTCTGTTCATGATCCCGTAGTCCTAGCAACTTCAAAGGCTAATGCCAGAGTCTGGCTCATATCGACTGCATAGGCCAGTCTGTCTTCTTGGTGTTTGGTGCCCCTTCTGTAAGAATAATCTCTGGTGGGTGTAAACATGCAACACAAAGTCCTTCACAGGTTGTGCCCCCTCCTATACATCCATATACATGTTTCCCAGACCTCCTCATTGATTATGTCATTTTTCTCCTTTCAGGCACCTTAACAATCAGCCACACCATTCACTGCTTTTCAAGATTTGTAATAATATAACCATAGACCACTTCTATTTGTACACAAAGTAGATGGAACAGATGTACCATTAAAATCTCAGACAAATTGCAGAATTTCTTCCTCCTGAGTGGGAAACAGTACAACCTGTAATTGGTAGGTTTTTAAGGGCAGCCATCATCCCCGTCATTCCGCACAGAATGGGATACTGTTTTTGATGTATGATCTTGGTTGATGGGAAGAGGGCAGTTTCAGAAGGCCATTTGGCCTTCCCCACTATGGTCCCTTCCCCAAAGGACTATGGGGAGAGTTCTTCTAACACAAGATATGTCCCATATCAATAAACTCTCCCTAGATTCAAGGACTGGGAGCAAATGACCTCTGGGTTTCTCTATGGACCCAATAGACCCATGGTGTACCAAACCTTGGCAACTATTCCCTTTATTACCTGCCCCCCCAATACATACCTCCCCTCTTTTGGGGCAGAGGGAAGACAATGCTTTGTGTCCTCAAGTATCAGAATCAACTCAGAACTTGTATCCAACAGTCCTAAAAACATCTGACTTGAATATTCCTCTTTCTGCTGTGTATGGTTATTCAAGTAAATACCCATAAGTCTCTTTGGGGAAAAACTGAGGTAAAATCACTACATATAATTAATTGCCCTGTTATTGCAGGGTCTTTTTCATTGTGACCCAGCCTCTCCTTCAGTCGATGGTTCTGAGTATGAAAATTGGCTCAAATCTAGAAATTAAGAAATCTTGACTATATTAAGGGCAATTGTCCTCAGCCATTTGAACACACATACTTTTTTTTTATTACATGAATTAAGTAATACCCTTGCTGGTTGCCCATCTATATTGCCTCTAAAAGAACAGTGTTCTTTTAATCAATTCCATAACTCTCTGCCCCAGGTGCCACTTTGACCTTGATGCTCATTTTTAAAATTGTACTCACCTTGCTGCTGACAGTTAAACACAGCCACCTGGCTCTTATTATACTAATATCCTTTTATCTGCATTGCTCTCAGAGAGCCCAGTTCTGTAACCACATTTCCTACCATCAGCTTTGGCTTACAGATGACAGCTACCACTGAGCTTTTCAAAAATATTAGAGTTTCTCCTTCCACTGTTTTCTGGCCCCTCCCATAAAACAAGTGAGCTGGTAGGTTTTCTGTCCTTATATAGTATATTCAGTCTGGCATGTCCCTCTCTTCACCATTGTCTGCCATGGCAGTTCTGGAATTTCTGCTTGACTTGGTGTGTGACTGCTTTTTCAAGGCTTTCAAGAGCCAACCTAGTAGTGTGTTAGCACCATCTCTCAGAGACTCTGCTAGGTTGTTTAATCTGTATGATAGGGGAGTGGTCCCATATTGACAGAACCTCTTTTACTCATCTTTATATTCTCTACTCATCCCCTTCATCTAGGTCCCTCATGACCTGGGACACATGGATCTTGATTGTACGTGTTAGCATAGATCTCTTTTTTTCCTTTTGCAGGTTCAAGTTTTCACCAGTTATTGGTTCAAGGTGAGTGAGCAAGGGTGAATAATTGTGTGGAAATTGCATGTTGTCTTTAAGGTCAGAAGCTTCTGTGTTTTCTTCAAGCAAGAGGAGAAGTATTAGCCTTCTGGCTTAGTACAGCCATCTGGCTTAACAGGTAGGAGTGTGTCAGTTCTTCAAGCCCAGAAGGCTCAGAGGAATCTTGGGATTCAAAGATTTTTGAATGAATCAACACAGATTTCACTATTCTAAGAATCAGGATTTTCTTCCTACCCAACCAGAGCACTGATCTTGGCATAGCAGATATGGCCCAGGGGAAAATTCAGTATCTGTAGAGTTATAGTACTCCTCTAATTAAGTTCTGGGCCTAATCCTTACCTTTGTTTTGACCTTGAGCTACAAAAGAAGACAGCCTGTTTCTAAGCTGCCAAGGAGCTTCTCTGGCTTTTAGGCTTCACCTTAAATGTGTGATCAATCATCCTCAGCCTTTCATTTTCTTTTGTCAATGCATCAATGGAAACCAAGGAGAGCCATATGATTCCATAATCTTTATAATTTCTTCTTTCTTACAAACCTCTAAGTGCCTAAATTACAACATTCTCCAGTGCATTTCTTTCCTCTGGTATCCCGTTTCAGTTCACAGTTAGGTGTTTTTTGTTTTTGTTTTTTTTTACACTGCTACAGCATGTCAGTGTGTATCAGTGCTTCAAAGACTACCAGTGCTGTAGTCTTCATTGCCAGCTAGCCAACTGTTGATGAATCCAGCTCCAAAATCTTACTTTAAGTTTGTTTCTAAGACCATTCAAGATTTTAAATCCCTGGGAAATAGACACGGATACAGAGATTTCATGCAGAGAGTTTGTTAGGAGAGCCCTTGAAAACAAACCTATAAAAAAGTGAGAGAAGCAGGTTTGGGCAGAGGGAGAAGTTGAGCTGAGATGCAGTTTCAAAAGAGGCCTCTACCAATACAATTCTTATCTCTGAAGCTGAGCATTTCAAAAACAATCCTCCTTAGTTGCAAACTTCATTACCCATTTTCAATACTGGACAAACAATTGGCAAGAAGACCAGCAAGGAAATAGAAGATTTGAACAACACTATACAACAACTAGACCTAACAGATATATTTAGAACTTTTTCTCAAGTACACATATAACATTCTTCATGGTAGACCATAGGATAGATTATAAAACAAACCTCAATAAATTTAAAAAGGAAGCAACATTGTATCCCAATAGATGCAGAAAACACTAGCAATAAAATTCAACACCCCTTCATGTTAAAAACTCTCAAAAATCTAGGTATTGACAGAACATACCTCAAAATAATAAGAGCCATCTATGACAAACCCAAAGCCAACATTATACTGAATGGGCAAAAGCTGGAAGCATTCCTCTTGAAAACTGGCACAAGAAAAAGATGTCCTCTCTCACCAATCCTATTCAATATAGTACTGGAAGTCCTAGCTAAAGGAATCAGACAAGAGAATGAAATTAACAGCATCCAAATACGAAGAGAGAAAGTCAAACTATCCCTGTTCACAGACAACATGATTCTATATCTAGAAAATCCCATAGTCTTGGTCCAAAAGCTCCTTCAGCTGATAAACAACCTCAGCAAAGTTTTAGGATACAAAATCAATGTGCAAAAATTACTGGCATTCCTATACACAAACAACAGCCAAGCCAAGAGCCAGATCAGAAAGGCAATCCCATTCACGATTGCCACAAAAAGAATAAAATACCTAGGAATACAGCTAACCAGGGAGGTGAAAGAGTTCTACTACTAAAATTACAACAAAACACTGCCCAAAGAAATCAGAGATGGCACAAACAAATAGAAAAACATTCCAAGATCATAAATACAAAAAATCAATATTATCAAAATGGCCATACACTGCCCAAAACAATTTACAGATTCAATGTTATTCCTATCAAACTACCAATGACATTCTTCACAGAACTAGAAAAAAAACTATTTTAAAATTCATATTCAGAAAAAGCCCAAATAGCCAAGGCAATATTAAGCATAAAGAACAAAGCTGGAGGCATCACATTACCCAATTTCATACTATACTACAGGGTTGCAATGAGAAAACCACAATGAGATACCATCTAACAACAGTCAGAATGGCTATTACTAAGAAGTCAAAAAATAACAGATGCAGGTGAGGTAGAGGAGAAAAGGGAACACACTTATACACTGTTGGTGGGAGTGTAAATCAGTTCAACCATTGTAGAAAGCAGTATGGCATTTCTCAAAAAGCTAAAAGCAGAGCTACCATTCGACCCAGCAATTCCATTACTGGGTGTATACCCAGAGAAATATAAATTATTTTATCATAAAGATACATGCATGTGAATTGTTCATTGCAGCACTATTCACAATAGCAAAGGCATGGAATCAACCCAAATGTTCATCAGTGACAGATCAGATAAAGAAAATGTGGTATATATATACCATGGAATACTATGCTGTCATAAAAAAGAATGAGATTGGCTGGGCACGGTGGCTCACACCTGTAATCCCAGCACTTTGGGAGGCTGAGGTGGGTGGATCACGAGGTCAGGAGATCGAGACCAACCTGGCCAACACGGTGAAACCCCATCTCTACTAAAAATACAAAAAAAATTAGCCGGGTGTGGTGGTGGGTGCCTGTAGTCCCAGCTACTTGGGAGGCTGAGACAGGAGAATGGCATGAACCTGGGAGGTGGAGCTTGCAGTGAGCTGAGATCGCACCACTGCACTCCAGCCTGGGCAACAGAATGAGACTCCATCTCAAAAAAAAAAAAAAAAAAAAAAAAGAATGAGATCATGTCTTTTGCAGGAACATGGATGGAGCTGGATAGCAAACTAACACAGGAACATAAAACCAAATATCGCGTGTTCTCGCTTACAAGTGGGAGCTAAATGATGAGAACTTATGAACACAAAGAAGGAAACAACAGACACTTGGGTCTACTTGAGGGTGGAGAGTGGGAGGAAGGGGAAGAGTACAAAAAGATAGCTATTGGGTACTGGGCTTAATACCTGGGTGATGAAATAATTTGTACAACAAACCTTGGTGTTTACCTATATAACAAACCATAGGTAAACCTGAGTTTACCTATGTAACAAACTTTCACATGTACCCCCAAACCTAAAATAAAAGTTTAAAAATAAATAAATTTAAAAAGACAGACCTAATACAAAGTATAGTCTCTAATCACAATGGAATAAAATTAGAAATCAATAACAAATTTTGGAAATAAATATTTGGAAATTAACAAATATGTCAAAGAAAAAAAGCAATAATTAGAAAAAATTTTAAAAATGAGTTAAAATGAAGACACAATATATTAAAAACTTATTAAAACTTACGGGATATAGCTAAATCAGGGTTTCAGAGAAAATTTATACCTGTAGATACCTATGTTTAAAAAAACACAAATTAGATCTCAAATAATAACATAATCTTCCATTTAAAACACTGGAAAAACAAGAGCAAACTAAACTTAAGACAGATAGAAAGAAGAAAATCATAAATATTATAGTGAAAATTAATGAAATACAGAATACAAATACAATAGAAAAAAAGCTGATTCTTTAAAAAAATACAACAAAATTGACAATTATTTAGTTAAATTGATCAAGGAAAAATGAGAACACTCAAATTACTAGAATCAGAAATAATAAAGGACAATTTTACTGATCATATGGAAATAAAAGGGATTGTAAAGGAATACTATGAACAGTTGTATAACATTAAGTTGGGAAAATTAGATAAAGTAGAAAAATTTCTAGAAAGATAGAAAGTACCAAAACTGACTCAAGAAGAAACAGACAATGTGAATAGATCTATAACATGTAGAGAAATTAAATTAGTAATCAAAAAACTACCCACAAAGAGAAGACCAGGGACAGATGACTTTATTGATGAATTCTATTAAATATTTAAAGAAGAATTAATAACGAATCTTCACAAACTTTTCCAAAAATAATAAAATGGGAGGGAACACTCTCCATCTTATTCTATGAAGCCAGTATTACCCTGATACCAAAACTAGACAAAAACATTACAAGAAAACTACAGATCAGTATATCCTATGAATAAGGATACAAAAGCCCTGCATAAAATGCCAACAAGTCAAATACAGCAACAGAAAAAAAGATTTACACACCATGACAAAGTAGAATTTATACCAGAAATACAAGGTTAAACATCTGAAAATCAACTAATATATCTTATCAATAGAATGAAAAACAAAAACCATGTGAGCATCTCAATACATGCAGAAAAGCATTTGACAAAACCCAGCACCTTTTCATGATGAAAACACTTCACCAACTAAGAGCAGAATGGAGCTTCCTCAATCTGATAAAGGAAATCAATGAAAAAAACCCAGAGCTAACACCACAGTTAATGGTGAATACCTGGATGTTTTACCCTAAGATCAGGAACAAATAAGTATGTTCACTCTTGTCAATTTTATTCAGTGTTGTTCTAGAGGTTTTAGCCAAGGCAACTTATAAGAAAAGAAAAGGAAAAGGAAAGGAGTATCCAAATTGAAAAGAATGAAGTAAAACTATCTCTATCTGCAGATGACATGATGCTGTCATTAAAAATTCTAAGAAATTTACTTTAAAAAAATAATTAGAAGTAATGAGTTCAGCAAATTTGTAGGTTACAAGATCAATATACAAAAATCAATTGTATTTCTATACAATTGCAATTAACAATCTAAAAATAAAATTTTAAAAATCAAAAACAATAAAATACTTAGAAAAATATTTAACAAAAAATTCAAAATTTATATTTTAAGGACTTCAAAGTATTGTTAAATTTTAAATGATTTAAATAAATTAAAAATAACCCATGTTCATGAATGAGAAGATTTAATATTATGGAGATGGCAATGTTCCTCAAGTTCATCTATAGGTTCAATGCAATCTCTACGAGAATCACAGCTGGCTTTTTCTGTAGAAATTGGCAAGCTGACTTTAAAATTATATGGAATTGCAAGGTACCCAAAAAAGCTTTTTTAAAAAAGTCTTGAAACAGAAGGATAAAGTTGGAGGACTAAAACTTCTCAGTGTCAAAACTTACTACAAATCAACAGTAATCAAGACAGTGTGGCACTGTCATAAGGACAAACATACAGAGAAATGGAATAGAATCAAGAATCCAGAATTAAATCCATCTGCCTATGGTGCACTGATTTTTGTCAAGAGTTCCAAGCCTTTTAAAAGGAAAAGAATTATCTTTTCAACAAAGGATACTGGAATAACAAGATAGCCACATGCCAAAGAATGAAATCGAATCTCTACCTTACACTATATGTAGAAATTAACTCAATGTAGGTCAAACACCTAAATATATGAGTGAAAACAATAAAACTCTTAGAATAAAATATAGAGGTAAATTTTTGTGATCTTGTAGTTGGTAATAAATTCTTAGTTATGACACCAAAAGCATGAGCAGAAAAAGAAAAAATAGTCCAAAACAATAGACTTCGTCAAAATTAAAGCTTTTCTGCTTCAAAAGATATGATCAAGAAAGTAAAAAGACAATCCAAAGAATGAGAGAAAAAAATTGAAATCATATATCTGATAGGAAACTTATATCTAAAATATATAAAGAGCTCATATAATTCTATAATAAAAATAATAAAAGCCTAATTTTAAAAATGGGCAAAAGATCTGAATAAACATTTCTCCAAAGAAGTCATAAATGTATAAAAGTATGCTTGATGTTTTTAGTCATCAGAGAAATCAAAACCAAAACCACAACACGATGCCATTTCACACCCACCCAGATATCTATACTCAAAAAGTTAGATAAGAGCAAGTGTTGACAAGGATGTGGAAAAATCAGAATCCTTACAGACTGCTGGTGAGAATGGAAAATAGTGCAGCTACTGTGTAAAACAGGCTGGCAGCTCCTCAGAAGGTTAAGCATAGAGTTACCATGTGACCCAAAATTTCACTCTTAGATATCTACCAGGAAAGATGAAAACATACATCCACACAAAAACTCATACATGAATATTTATACCAGCATTATTCATAATAGCCAAAAGGTAGAAATAACCCAAATGTCTATCAACTGATGAATAAACAAACAAAACATTATACATCCATCCATACAATGAAATAATATTTGGTCATAAAAAGGAAGTACTGCAGTCGGGCGCAGTGGCTCATGCTTGTAATCCCAGCACTTTGGGAGGATGAGGTGGGTGGATCACAAAGTCAGGAGTTCAAGACCTGACCAGCATGGTGAAACCCTGTCTTTATTAAAAATACAAAACATTAGCTTGGCATGGTGGAGCAGGCCTGTAATGCCAGCTTCTTGGGAGACTGAGGCAGGAGAATTGCTTGAACCCAGGAGGCGGAGGTTGCAGTGAGCCGAGATCGTGCCACTGCACTTCAGCCTGGGCAACAGAGTGAGACTCTGTCTCAGAAAACAAAAACAAACAAAAAAAAGAAAGTGCTGTCACATGCTTTGACACCAATGAACCTTGAAAACATTATGCTAAGGGAAAGAAGCAAATTACATAAGACAAAGGCTACATATTATAAAATTCCATTTACATGGAATATCCTCAACAGGCAAATCCATAAAGACAGAAGGCACTTCAGTGTTTGTCTGGAGATAGGAGGGATGGGGAGTAGTAGCTAAAAAATATGGGACTTCTTTATGAGGTGATAAAGATGTTCTAAATTTGGCTGTGATGATGGTGACATATATCTGTGAATATACTAAAAACCTTTGAATTGTGCACTTTAAATGGGTGATTATATGATATGTGAACTATATGTTAATAAAGATGTTATTTTAAAATTTTCTTTACAAAAGTAGGATGTGCACCCCAATGGCACTGTAAACAATTTTCTCCCATAGCTATTCCATTTTCATACTACTTTCTTTCTAACTCCTATTTCTACTCCTCACTTCCATTTATGTTGTGCTTAGGTTTCATTTCCCCAGACCTACATTTCTGGTTCAATACCCTGCTTTTGAAACCTTCCTGTGAACCCTTTTAATGAGCTACCAGAGTTTTTCAACCTAAACTGTATGAGGTTTACTGGCATTTAAGGTTTTACTTTCTTTACTTCTTCAGGTTAGGTACAGACTCTGTCAATCCTCAATACTAAGAAACTTCATCCAGAGAACAACTAGGGGAAGAACCCAGAGAATAATATGAGCTAAACATGTAGTCATTCCTGCTTATTCACATTAAACTACCATCCTTAAAATACACATTTGCATCTCACATATTTCAGCCACCCGAAATTTCCAGGAAATTTCTCAGTTTCTTATACTAACAGGTGTGGATCTAATATCTTCAGATGTGTCTCAACTCAACAGTCTCTGAATATACAGAATATCTTCAGATGTCTCAACTCAATATCCTCAGATGTGTCTCAACTCAACAGTCTCTGAATATACAGAAAAGGCTCCTACTTTAGAATGGTAGTGAGGGAAACTGAAAGTGGCATTTCAGTTGAATGAGAAGAAGCCCATCATGCAAAGACCGGGGAAAAGACCATCCCAGAGAGAGGAAAATCATGAATGACTGCCTGAATGCATGAACGAGAGATCCAAGGGGCATAGGAATCCAGAGAAAAGGGCAATCCCTTAAGACTAGGAAATGGAAACTTTGAAAGGCTTTTGCAAGTAGGTAAAACTGGAGCAGCACATTGGAAGAAAGGACCAGACTCAAACTCATGAAAGGAAAGGAAGGCATTCCAGGCAAGGAAGTGGAAACGAATGAATCTGGACTATATTACATGAAACAGGTCAGGCAAAGCCAAGGTTGCTAGAGGATTGTTTCCTAAATGTGACCAGCTCTGAGCTTGGTTTTAGCTCTTTGGAATTCCAACAGGACATCCTAAAATGGTAAAGAGTCCCGTGTGTGCCCAGATTGGGTCACCGTTTCTGTGTGGCCTGCACTCATGCCTTATTACCTGCAAGAAATACTTAGTATTTTAGTTTTGCAGAGACGAAGAACACTACTTTCCACTGGGCCCACTGGATTCTAAAGAAACCTGTTCTCCCCACATTGGCATTAGTATAGTGAAGTGCAGGATCTCTGAAAGAAGAAAGGGGTAAAATAAACTTACGGTATCTTTGAAGTCTTCTTGAGGATAAAAGAAAGAACCAAGCTCATTATTTCCAGGGTAAAGTTAATAAAGTCCTAATCATCAGAAGAAAACTTTCCTCCTTTCAGAATTGTGTCCTCTGCTGCCTTTTTGGTCTCAGAAAGACTTTATTTTTCTAGAAACAGAGGGCAGAACAGAAACTTCCACCGTCTCCAGTCTTTCACCTGAGAGTCTGCACTGAAAAAGTTACTTGCTTTAGTCAGACAAAGAACTATCTTTCTTTTGCTGTTAGCCATGGTTATTTAGGACTATATGTAAACTCAATATTGTTTTAAACACACGATATTTGGAAAAGAAGATATAAGGAAGAATTAATCAGGCAGAGAGGCAGAAAGTGATTTTTACTTAAAATTCACAATATCCATGACACTTTCCCTGGGGGAGTTTATTTCAAATGCTACTTAGTAATTTTTCAAGACAGAAAATGACAGTTTGTCTGAGGGAGAAAAGGAGAACAAACTCCATTAATATCAACCCTCAGCCCCCACATATACCCCCACCTCAGGGCCCCCAGGCCCCCACACTTCTGGCTGCCTTTCCCTTACAAGTGTATTTTTGCCTGGAAGCTAAGAGGTGACAAGAGCATTTGTGGCTGAAAGACACTCTTACAGATCACAGTAAGCATTCTTTGCATTCTTTACATTTTTAAATACAGCAGCCTCAAGGGGAAGACCAAAGAAAGAGCTGCCCACTTATTATATGAGGTAACAGTGGACAATGATAAAAAGAAAGAGGATTTCCGTGTCGTTTTTCTAAACCTCCCTTCTCTGTGGGGAGGTCAATTCCGATTTGATAACCTGTGCATAGACCACGTGCAGTGGGTGGGAGTCATCTCAGAGACAGAAGAAAGGTGGATCAAAAGCATCTGCTATTTAAAATGCTCCCAAACCAATACGTAAGTTTTGGAGAAATGGCTGCATATTTTTAAGACTCTACCAGTTAATAGACCCTTTAAAGAACTCACGGAGACTGTAAGACCCTCTGAAGTCAGACCCTATCAAGTCACAGTCAAGACATCTTCAGGCATCTTTAAAACATTGCTCAATTACCCACAGAGAAAAACCTAAAGAGATCACTAAGAGCAAAATAAAAGATCAAGAGAGTGGGCCTGAAGTCCACTCTGTCTAGCCTTTAAGAAGTGAAAAATGATAGAAATATTTTGGCCCCAGAAAGCCCCAAACCTAAGCCTTTCAAATAAAATCTTAGTAGCAGATTTTGTGATGACAGAGAACTGTTGTTGCAGGTGAGACAAGAGTGCCCTGAATCCCATGGGCGGGGCGGCGCGGGGCGGGAGGGGGGGCACGGTGGGGAAGGGAAGGGGGAGGTACACAAATGCATGGCCTTGAGGGTAGACTGAGAGGGCTCCGTCCACACTGGGGAATGTGCACTCAGCACATCCCTCACTTGCTTTTATTCGAAGAATAGAGGTAAGAGACACTGTCATGGCGGGCTTGTTCGTAAGCTGCCAGATATCATAGCCTGGCACAGCCAACTAATTCCCCCCAAATTGGTTCATCCCCCATCACACCCAAATCCCAGTCACACTGAGCCATCAGCCCAGGTGAGTGGGCTACCACCTGGGAGCCAAAGGCACATTGTATGACACCTTTTTAGACTCTATGCGCACTACTGGCCCAGGCCTTGGAGGACGGACTAAGGAGCAGACAGAAAAGCAGATCTATTTCTCAGATCAGGAGAGGGGAGTTCCTAGACGCTGAAGGATGAGATGAAGGAAGGAAAAGAGAATGCATTAGTTTACTTAAGCCAAGATTGACAGACCACTGGTAAGATATGGCGGTCAAGAGCTCAGACTGAAAACAGACTCCTCTGGATTTGAATCTGTGCTGTGCAGTCTCTAAGATCCGTGACCTGAAACCCATATGCAGCTTTCTGCACCACAGCCCCTCATCTGCAAAATAGGGTCTGACTTCAGAGGGTCTCATAGTCTGCCTGAGTTCTTTAAAGGCTCTATTAACTGGTAGAGTCTTAAAAATATGCAGCCATTTCTCCACCTCTACCTCAAAGTTCTTTTTTCTTAATTTTTTTATTTTCATAGATTTAGGAGGTACAAGTTCAGATTTTTTTTGAGGTGGAGTCTAACCCTGTTACCTAGGCTGGAGTGCAGTGGTGTGATCTCCGCCCACAGCAGCCTCTGCCTCCTGGGTTCAAACGATTCTCCTGCCCCACCTTCCTGAGTGTCTGGGACTAGAGGTGCGCATCATGTGAAGCTAATTTTTGTATTTTTAGTAGAGACAGGGTTTCCCCATGTTGTCCAGACTGGTCTCGAACTCTTGACCTCAGGTGACCAACCCGTCTCAGCCCCGCAACGTGCTGGAATTACAGGTGTGAGCCACCACGCTCAACCAAGTGCAGACTTCTTAGATGCATACATTCCACAGTGGTGAAGTCTGGTAGTTCAGTGAACCCATCACCCAAATAATCAACAGGTAAATTTTTCGAGCCCTAGCCCCTCTCACGTCATGTGTCTATTATTCTGCTCTGTATACCCATGTGCACCCATTGTTTAGCTCCCACTTGTGAGAAGCAGTATTTGACTTTCTGTTTCTGAATTATTTCACTTACGATACTGGCCTCCAGTTCCATCCATGTTGCTGCAAAAGACATGACTTCATTCTTTTCATGGCTGAGTAGTATTCCATGGTACATATATATCACATTTTCTTTTTTTTTATTATTATACCTTAAGTTCTAGGGTACATGTGCACAATGTGCAGGTTTCTTACGTATGTATACATGTGACATGTTGGTGCGCTGCACCCATTAACTCATCATTTACATTAGGTATATCTCCTAATGCTATCCTTCCCCCCTTCCCCTACCCCACAACAGGCCCCTGTGTGTGATGTTCCCCTTCTTGTGTCCAAGTGTTCTCATTGTTTAATTCCCACCTATGAGTGAGAACATGCAGTGTTTGGTTCTCTGTTCTTGTGATAGTTTGCTGAGCATGATGGTTCCCAGCTGCATCCATGTCCCTACAAAGGACATGAACTCATCCTTTTTTATGGCTGCATAGTATTCCGTGGTATATATGTGCCACATTTTCTTAATCCAGTCTATCATTTATGCACATCTGGGTTGGTTCCAAGTCTTTGCTATTGTGAATAGTGCCGCAATAAACATACGTGTGCATGTGTCTTTATAGCAGCATGATTTATAATCTTTTGGGTATATGCCCAGTAATGGGATGGCTGGGTCAAATGGTATTTCCAGTTCTAGATCCTTGAGGAATCGCCACACTGTCTTCCACAATGGCTGAACTAGTTTACAGTCCCACCAACAGTGGAAAAATGTTCCTATTTCTTCACATCCTCTCCAGCACCTGTGGTTTCCTGACTTTTTAGTGATTGCCATTCTAACTGGGATGAGATTGTATCTCTCTGTGGTTTTGATTTGCATTTATCTGATGGCTAGTGATGATGAGCATTTTTTCATGTGACTGTTGGCTGCATAAATGTCTTCTGTTGAGAAGTGTCTGTTCATATCCTTTGCCCACTTTTTGATGGGGTTGTTTTTTCCTTGTAAATTTGAGTTATTTGTAGGTTCTGGATACTAGCACTTTGTCAGATGAGTAGATTGCAAAAATTTTCTCCCATTCTGTAGGTTGCCTTTTCACTCTGGTGGTAGTTTCTTTTGCTGTGCAGAAGTTCTTTAGTTTAATTAGATCCTGTTTGTCAATTTTGGCTTCTGTTGCCATTGCTTTTGGTGTTTTAGACATGAAGTCCTTGCCCATGCCTATGTCCTGAATGGCATTATAGCCTAGGTTTTCTTCTAGGGTTTTTATGGTTTTAGGTCTAACATTTAAGTCTCTAATCCATCTTGAATTAATTTTTGTATAAGGTGTAAGGAAGGGATCCAGTTTCAGCTTTCTACTTATGGCTAGCCAGTTTTCCCAGCACCATTTATTAAATGGGGAATCCTTTCCCCATTTCTTGTTTTTGTCAGGTTTGTCAAAGATCAGATGGTTGTAGATGTGTGGTATTATTTCTGAGGGTTCTGTTCTGTTCTGTTCCATTGGTCTATATCTCTGTTTTGGTACTAGTACCATGCTGTTTTGGTTACTGTAGCCTTGTAGTATAGTTTGAAGTCAGGTGGCATGATCCTTCCAGCTTTGTTCTTTTGACTTAGGATTGCCTTGGCAACGTGGGCTCTTTTTTGGTTTTGTATGAACTTTAAAGTAGTTTTTTCCAATTCTGCAAAGAAAGTCATTGGTAGCTTCATGGGGATGGCATTGGGTCTATAAATTACCTTGGGCAGTATGGCCATTTTCATGATATTGATTCTTCCTGTCCATGAGCATGGAATATTCTTCCATTTGTTTGTGTCCTCTTTTATTTCATTGAGCAGTGGTCTGTAGTTCTCCTTGAAGAGGTCCTTCACATCCCTTGTAAGTTGGATTCCTAGGTATTTTATTCTCTTTGAATCAATTGTGAATGGGAGTTCACTCATGATTTGGCTCTCTGTCTGTTATTGGTGTATAAGAATGCTAGTGACTTTTGCACCTTGATTTTGTATCCTGAGACTTTGCTGAAGTTGCTTATCAACTTAAGGAGATTTTGGGCTGAGATGATGGGGATTTCTAAATATGCAATCATGTCATCTGCAAACAGGGACAATTTGACTTCCTCTTTTCCTAACTGAATATGCTTTATTTCTTTCTCCTGCCTGATTGCCCTGGCCAGAACTTCCAACACTATGTTGAATAGGAGTGGTGAGAGGGCATCCCTGTCTTGTGCCAGTTTTCAAGAGGAATGCTTCCAGTTTTTGCCCATTCAGTATGATATTGGCTGTGGGTTTGTCATAAATAGCTCTTATTATTTTGAGATATGTTTCATCAATACCGAATTTATTGAGAGTTTTTAGCATGAAGGGCTATTGAATTTTGTCAAAGGCCTTTTCCACATCTATTAAGATAATCATGTGGTTTCTGTCTTTGATTCTGTTTATATGCTGGATTACGTTTATTGATTTGCATATGTTGAACCAGTCTTGCATCCCAGGGATGAAGCCCACTTGATCATGGTGGATAAGCTTTTTGATGTGCTGCTGAATTCGGTTTGCCAGTATTTTATTGAGGATTTTTGCATCAATCTTCATCAGGGATATTGGTCTAAAATTCTCTTTTTTGTTGTTGTGTCTCTGCTAGGCTTTGGTATCAGGATGATGTTGGCCTCATAAAATGAGTTAGAGAGGATTCCCTCTTTTTCTATTGATTGGAATAATTTCAGAAGGAATGGTAACAGCTCCTTCTTGTACCTGTGGTAGAATTCGGCTCTGAATTCGTCTGGTCCTGGATTTTCTTTGGTTGGTAGGCTATTAATTATTGCCTCAATTTCAGAGCCTGTTATTGGTCTATTCAGGGATTCAACTTCCTCCTGGTTTAGTCTTGGGAGAGTGTATGTGTCCAGGAATTTATCCGTTTCTTCTAGGTTTTCTAGTTTATTTGTGTAGAGGTGTTTATAGTATTATCTGATGGTAGTTTGTATTTCTGATACCACATTTTCTTTATCCAGTCCTCCACTGATGGACACTTAGGTTCATTTCATACCTTTGCTATTGTTATGGGATCTGTGGGGTGTTGCTTTCCTGGCTGGCTGGCTGGAAATCTCTGTGGCCAGTGGTGCCTTTGCCCGACATTTGCCCAGCCCTGCTTAGCTTGTTCCACCCACTTGACCTGGCAGGCTGTACTCAACTCACACTGCTGGCCTGGGTCCCACGCCTGCCAAAGGCAAGCCAGTCATGGAGCAGTGAGGGGTGTGTGAATGAGAGAACAGGGGTTTGGCCACTATGCACAGTCTGCTGGCAGGTACAGTGGGACAGGCAGCTCCAGGTGCCAGCAGAGGTGCCGGCTCTCTGTGAGGCTGCAGTTGGACCAGGCACACTGCAAACAGCTTCCCCAGCTGGCATGGGGGAATGCAGTGGCACCTGGAAGCTCAGAGATGCCAGGAAATGCAGGGCCCCAAAGAGGGAGTCACAGCCCCAATTCAGGAAGTTCCCAGGTCTGGACTCCCTGAAGCGCCGCAGCTCTTCTATCTCTTCTCCTGCAATGTGGTGAGCAAGGGGCATGTTTGAGCCCTGTCTGTGTTACAGCTCTTCTAGTCTTGCCATTTGGCAGGCCCCAAGTTCTTGTCCTGCGACCAGGAAGAATGAGGCACACACAGACAAGTAGAGGGTGAGCAAGATGAAGAGGAGCTTTATTGAGCAGTGGAACAGCTCAGAAATCCACCGTGGGTAGCTTCTTTCTGCAGCCAGAGTATCCTGACAAATGTTCAGCCCTCAGCAGAGATGGGGAAATCCTGGGGTGGGTGGCTCCTCTCTGCTGACAAGTCATCCCATCATCTCTGCAGCTCTTAGCAGAGAGGAGGCCCTGGAGAGGGTTGCTCCTCTCTGCAGGCAGGTCATCCCTGGAGTGGGAAGCTCCTCTCTGCTTCTGGTTGTCCCAACATTCTCCAGCTGTCAGCAGAAAGGATAGCTCCTCTCTGCAGTTGGTCGACCTGTCGTCCGCCTTGCTCTGGCTGAGCCTGAGGCTCTTATGGGCCTCAGTGGGGGGAAGTGCATCCTGATTGGTCCATGGGCAGCCATGGGCAGTCCCAGTAAAAAACACTATGAGTTCTTCCTCCATTCCACAGGACTGGCAGCCTGGTCCCCAGGCTTCAGGCCTTCCCTGAGCCTGAAGAAGAGACTTTGCTGGGGACCTTCCCTCTTCCACCCAGGAGCCTGTCTGCCTCCTGCAGTCGTCCATGGTTCCCAGGCTGCTTGAACCAAGGGGAACTTGTAGGCCAGCACCGAGCTGCCCTCAGCACTTGCTCAGCTTCCCCTCCTGTGCTCCTTGACACCCAAAGCCCAGAGGGCACTGAGGTAGCAGGGGACTGGCATGTCAGCACTGCCCCAAGTGTGTGCACGTGCAGCCAGGCTGTGAAAGAGCCCAAGTTCAGCCCCACCCTACTCTGAGATTGGAGCACGCACCATGAGCAGGGAAAGGCCAGGCAGCAGGAGCAGACACCCCCAGCCTGTGGAGATGGGGGTAGGGCAGGTGGGCCTTCTGGGCCCCTGAGTTTACAGACTACAGAGACCCAGGAGGGTGAGGCTCTGGAGTAGGAGGCCTGACCTACCTCCCCACTGTAGCCAGGGTCTTGGCAGCAGGCACTCTAGATAGGCCACTGCTGCCATCACTCTTGTGAACAATGGTGCAATAAACAAGCAAGTACAGCTAGGTGTCTTTTTGATGTAATGCCTTCTTTCCATTTGGGTATATACCCAGTAGTGGGATTGCTAGCTTGAATGGTAATTGTATTTTTAGTTTTTTGAAAGTTGTTTTGATAACTAAATGAGACATTGTATCTGAAGAGCACAGCACAGAGCACAGCACTTAGAAGATGTTCAGTCATTGTTATTGGTACAATAATCTCATTACGTGGAGAGGATTATTTCTTAAAAATTTCCCAGTCCTTCCTGCTCTAAATCCTCCCTCCTGGTGGCCATTCTGGTTTTGCATAGTTTTAATGTGTAAGCTTAGAGACTCCCCCTGGAGGCGGAAGGCCAGAGACTCTTCTTACTTGGCAGAGGTCTCCTTTCTGTGCCCTCCTCCTCCAAACATCCTCTCAAGGCTTTTGACTGGAAATTCCCAGTTCAAAATTGAAGAGTAAAAGAAGATATTGCACCCATTTCAGACTCATGAAGATGAATTGTTAATCCCCTTTCGGAGGAAATAAGGCAAAGTATGCTTAGTGATTCCTCAGAGAACAAAGACCGTGCTTTGTTCTTTGTTTGAGAAGTAGATTTTCTCCTGGAGGACTGGTAAAATAAAACGGGGGAGTGGGACGGGCATGGTGGCTCACACCTATAATCCCAGCACATTGGTAGGCCAAGGCAGGCGGATCACGAGGTTAAGAGATAGAGACCATCCTGGCCAATAAGGTGAAACCCTGTCTCTACTAAAAATACAAAAATTAGCCAGGCATCGTGGTACGTGCCTGTAGTCCCAGTTGCTCGGGAGGCTGAGGCAGGAGAATCGCTTGAACCCAGGAAGCAGAGGTTGCAGTGAACCGGGATAGCATCTATGCATTCCAGCCTGGGTGACAGAGTGAGACTCCACCTCAAAAAAAAAAAAAAAAAAAAAAGAAAAAGAAAAAAGAAAATGAGGAAATGGGCAATGAGATAAGGAATACGGGGCTCCCAGACTGTAGAGAAAACATTTCAGTTACGGATCTGCATCAGTGCCCATCCAATGAGTGACACCTTCCAGAACTTTGACACTCGATGTGACCCCCACCCCACAGACTACCTACCTGCTTGCCTAGCCCCCTGGACTCTATATGTGGGGGCTCTTCAAATGCTAACCTTGCAGAAAACACTGAGAACTCTGGGCATTAAACTGCCGAGGGCTACAGTCAGGTCTTAATTCCCAACACTGGGTTCAACGAAGTTCTAAAACTAAAGTCTCAAAAAATCCCACTGACCTGGGATTAAACCCTAAAGTGAGAACATCTGAGTATTGTTTTTCTCACAGAGAGAAATTTTAGAAGTACAATAGGAAAGAAAATGAAAACATGGATGGCCAAAAAACCTGAAGAAGTGCCTACAACATCTATGAACTTCACATATTTAATTTTCGTAAAACACTAAAGGCAATATTGCTTTCTACGTTTTACAGACAACAAACTGAGGTTCAGTGATTCAAAGTCAGGCTTCAAATCCAGGCCCCTAAAGCGTATTCTATCCAGCACTTTTCACCACACCCACTTGCCTCTCAATTATATTTCTGCAAACTGGGCATTCTTATTGTTTTCTAGCATTTTTATGACCTTGTTCCCACTTATAAAATAGGGAGATTAGAATAAATCACCTCAAAGTCACTTCTCAGCTCTGTAATTTATTAAAAGAAAGGACCTTCCTACAAGGCAGAGGCCTGAGGATAACAGGATTCTTTTAAAGTTTGGAAACACCCTGTCCCCTCACTTGGGGAGGAAGACAAAGAAGGAATCCATGGGGGAGCTGGTCATGGGCTGAGAAACCAGGCAAGTGTGAATTCTAATCCTGGTGCTGACATTGACTTCCTCTTAATCCTCAGAGTCACTTTGTTTCTGAGTTTCCATCTATGCAACAAGGTTAATAGGACTCATCAATCTCCCAGGAGGGTGTTCATGTCTGCTCAGCATTTGTAAGGAGCTAAAGTCTCACTTCTGAGAGCTTGTGCTGTGTTACACAAGGGTACCCCTAGGAAACAAAAATCATGAATGCTCTAATTCAGGTTACTGAAAACTGCATTAAAAAATAATAGTAGTATGTGTTTCCAAAAACTTGCTCAATTATCTCCAATATAAATTCATTTTGAAAATCAATAGTTCATTATTTGTTCAGATAGTAAGAAGAAAAAATGTGTAGCTAAAGTCCAACCTATCAGAAGGCACATAGTAATAGAGGTTCTAGAATAAAATCAGACATTTTGGAATTCCACAACCTCAGAAATGCAATGTAGTCTCCTTTTTTTTCTGTTTTAATTATTTTTTAATTATACTTTAAGTTCTAGGGTACATGTGCCACTTGCAAGT
Organism: Papio anubis; assembly: GCF_008728515.1. Classification (NCBI taxonomy): domain Eukaryota; kingdom Metazoa; phylum Chordata; class Mammalia; order Primates; family Cercopithecidae; genus Papio; species Papio anubis. The sequence goes on along the minus strand of NC_044990.1, from coordinate 58,270,643 downwards.
TTGTTACATATGTATACATGTGCCATGTTGGTGTGCTGCACCTATTAACTCGTCATTTACATTAGGTATATCTCCTAATGCTATCCCTCCCCCCTCTTTTTTTGTTTAAATGTAATCTTTACCAACAGAATGATTGATTGAATTTGAACACAGGCTGTTCTCATTCAAATGATCAGGATTTTTTACCCACATAAATGATCAAAATTTTTTACCCTGAAGACACATTCTGCAATAGAATCATCCAGAACTTGCAGAGTTGCTTAAATTTTGAACGGATGGAAATAGCCAAACACACCAGGAGATCCCCAGTTCTTACACTTTGTGAGGTTATTCAATCTGCCAGGTAAGCTTCATGTTTACAGGCCTTTTTGTACATGATTTGTATATATGTATTTGGAAATACACACATGTATCACATATATACATGTTTAAATATTGTGTATATATGTGTGTGTGTATATATACATTTATATACATATGTGTGTATATATATACACACACACACACACATAAAAAATGTGCTCCCAGATCATACAGCTTTAAGCATAAAATCTTTTTTTCTGGCCTACTGTGATGAGGGTGCCTTGGAGAGGAAGGGAGGGGAGTGTGTCAGCAAGCTGTGTCTCTGCATCTGTATTTCCTCCATCCTCTGCATAATGGGAAGATAAATTTTCTGACATTGCTCTCATACCTTATTATCATCAGAGACTAATCACTTCTATACTTCCCTTGAAAAGCAGTGAGACTTGCTTTTATTTCGTGTAGGTCTTCCATACGATTTTTTCTTTCACGCCTAACAATTTCCGATGGCCTTCCTCAGACTGTGATAGAGCAGGGACTTCTTTTTCCCACTCAACTCCATTATGACATCACACTAGCTATGCAAACCACAGAGTAAAGCAAACAAAAGAATTTTTCATTCTCTTTTTCATTCAATAAGGCTGCATTTTCTGTCATACTGCAACCTTTTGACCCATGTCCTAGTGGTGTTGGTCACCCAAGGGCAGAAGTTCGGCCATAGGTGAAGTCTGTGTGTGTTTATGTTGAGGAGAATGTGTTTGCGTTCACTTCCTGTTGGCTGTGCTTACACAGTGCAGTTGCTGTCCCATAGCCCTGAGATCCTGCCTGCTGAGTGAGCTACATCTCCTGAAAGGTTAGAGACAGGTTGTTTACCCTTTCTCCTTCCCCCCAGTCACCAAACCGTTTTGTCACTGCTGCAGCTGAGCTCACATTAGTTCAGTTTTACCTGGAGAATGTTGAGGGAGTATGTGCTGTAATACCGTCTTACCCCATTTGATTGCAATCATTTCCCAGACTGCGTTTCCCAACACCTGTTAGTCTATGACTCCTACATGTTGCATTAAAAATGTACCTGTGTTTGCTGTTTTAAAATGTTCAGAGCTAATGGAAAACCATATATTAAATAATTGAAGCACCATGGAGAAGTAGATTATATGGGGAAAGTTCTGATTTAAATAAGAAAATCACACACTTTTCCCCAAAGGATCATGCTTTTTTTCTCTTTACTATGTCTACTACCCCACCTCACCTGCTTGCTTTAGCATCCTACCAACTCTGTTTCCAGGAGATGAACATTCTAACTGCCACTAGCATTTGTGCTAAGTAGCTGACTTGCTATGGGAAGTGTTGCTGCATGCAAGCATTTATTCATTCACGCATGCATGCATTCTTCTGACCCACCCAACTACCCATTTAACTATTCATCTCTTCCCCTTCCAGACAGGCCTGAGCTCTAAAAAGTAGACAAATGTGAATTATTATAAGTAGTTTGGTGTGGCTGCAGCATAGGGTAGGACAAGGGATGGGTGAAAACTGAACTGTAAAAGGGCATAGAGTTCATCAGCTACCATAATAAAGAACGGTTAGACACACTCATGACTTTATCTCCTATCCCTGTAGGCCTTGTCTGTAATCCCTCTGCTACATGAGCAGGCATTGTGTACATAGCATAGCAGTGGCTTCCAGGAGCTTCGCTCTCTCCCATTCAACTGCTCCCTGATATTTAATTTGGTACCTCTCCAGAAACACTGATTTACCCTCCCTGCTGGTTCTCTTTCCCCTCTATGTCTGTATGACACTCTGCGACCTAGCAATGGGCATGTAATTAACTACTTGACCTCTGCTCAGCTATGTGGACAGATGATACGCAATGCTTCCTTCCTTCTTTTCCATTTTTTGCCAGGATTCCAAGTTATGTTGTGTGTCCCTCTGCTGCTCAGTCTCTTGTTTCATCTTTCCCCATATGGTGTGACAGATCACTACAACAGACCATTATGGATGGGCCCCCATGTGGGAAGATGCCCTACTGAGGCAGATTAATGATTATCCTGGAGTAGTGCCACATTCTGTTTTTCGGGGGCCAAATCCGGATGCTACTGAGGAAGTTATTTTTTTTTTTTAAACCCATAAGCACTTAATTGTGCAATGTTATACTTCCCAATGCCAGCTGGTCATCAAATTATAAGATGAAACAAGAAGATTTATAATCCTTGAAATTTCAGCTGAGCCTATGTTGTCACAGAGGCACTCCTTACCATATGGCCCTTCCTTTTGCAAGGTTCCAAGAAACCCACCAGGGCATTGAGTCCCAAGTGTTAATTTCATTTTGTCTGTTTACTTCCTGTTATAATGAGATAAAATACAATGAAATACTTCCAATCCATTCATTATTTTTTCTTTGAATCTATGTCCTCTTCAAATATAAGTACTTCTCTCCATAAAATACATGATTCTTCTTCCCAAAATGTTTCAGCATTTCTTACTGTAAATTTGTCTTATACAGCTATTCCTTGTTTTTCACCTGAACTATCATGTTTCCCTTGCCTATGATTACCTTCATTGTCTTCATTCTAGTTTACTATAAGCATTTCCATCATTTTTATGGTAACAATGTTTTGCCCAACCTCAATTCAAGGATCTTTGCCAAAATAAAAATATATAGGACATAGTTGTCTCTGTATCGTTTTGCCGCAATGTCAGTAGAAAAATAAATTTATTTACATACTTCTCCTCCAAGCCTCTTCTGTACCTGTGTACATAACTTAGGAGCTAAAACATCTCATTCAACATGTAAATAATAGATCTCAGGCATTTGGAGGATGTTATTTAAAAAAAAAAAAACCCTCAATCAGTGGACTTTTAGATGAAAGCAGTCATCATGGATATCTGAAAGAAGATATTGAAAAGGAAGATAGCGGTCTGCCTGGAGAAGAGCAAAATAGCTTCAACTGCATTTCATGGTGAGTGCTGCCCAAAGATATAGCTGTGCAGAGCTGCAGGAACTCCTACGAAACCAAGAGATTTGAAAGTGGAGAACAAAAATGGGAAATTTAAAGTCAAGTCATGGACAATTAACTGAATAATTTATAAGACTGAAAGTGGAAAGTAAGTAAAAACACTTTTTAATGTGATTTAAATGAGTTGAATTATTTGAAAACTAAATTTAGCATAAAAGGAACTATATTCAATCTTGAAAAGATATAAAGAAAAAAAGCTTACTTCTTCAAAAGCCAAAGAGAAATTCCAGCCAGAATAGATAGGTAGAAGTAGAATTAACTATACCCCATTTACCATACCCCAGTGAGCAGGTCCTAGAGGAAAAGAGGATATACATCAGGGGTATATGTCTCCATTAAAAGTGCACACGAAAAAGCCAGACTGACTGTATTCAAATCCTGGCTCTGCCATTTACTAGCTGGGTAATCTAGCCAAGTTGTCTAACCTCTTCATGTTTCAGTTTCCTCATCTGTAAGAGAATAATAATAATGTACCTAAAAATTGATTATGAGGACTAAAGGGGAAAATACATGTATTTTATATATATATATTTATATATATACACACATATATAAATACATGTATATATACACACATATGTGTATATATACATGTATGTCTACATATATGTAGATATATATTTACACATGTATATATGTAAATATATGTGTAGACATATATACACACACATATATAAAGACACACATATACATACATACACACATGTATATTTTCTAAAACAGTTGCTGACTCATGGGAAGCACTACATAGGAATTTGTTGTTATTGTTTTTGGTATAGGACAAAACCAAGAAGCAAGAAGGAACTTATATTATTTTGACCTTTGTGAAGTCAACCAACATAGGGATAGCACTGGAATTCTGAACAACTTTGACGGCATCTGGGGGATGAACAAAGGAAAGGGAGAAAGGAAGAAGAGTGATGCCTTAAAAATAATTTCTGCATAGCTTTACCTTTTTTCAGGGTTGAGTCCAACCAGACTAACTCAAGAATCTTTGTCCACATTCTTAGTCCCTCAATGCCTTGTAATCAGAGCTATAAATGCATCTCACTGCATATACTCAAGGACATCCTTCTGCCACCCTTCTGGAAATCACCTAGGGTATTTGCTGTTTATAATCAACTACTTTTAAACCAGATGAAGTCCCAGCTCTCTACCCTCTACCGAATTCATCCCCAATCACATTAAGAGGCCCAGAAGATTTTAAAAAGTAGAGATGAGTAGAAAAAATGAACAATGTGAAGGGAAGAGCTCAAGCAAAAGTAGAAAAAAAGGAGACATGAGGGTAAATTCTGGTAACATATGGACTAGAACACAAATACATGTAAGAAAAGTGAGAGAGATGGGATTGGACAGTTATGAGAAATGCCCTGCTGAAAACATTGTGCTTAGCATGGGTGACAATACAGCAGGGTATGGTAACCCACGGAAGAGAATATTCATTAGTGTTTGTAGTGTAGAAGCAAAATGTTTAGGAGTCAGAAGATCTGTTCTCTAGTTAGATAACCTTGCTCATGTCACTTCTCTAACCCTCAGTTTTCTTAATGTTTCCATTTTCAAAATATGTATGGAATTTTTGCTATGTGCCAAGCATCATGAGAGGTACTCTATGGGACTCAAAATTAAATAACAGCATCTGTACAATTAAGAAGTCAGACCAAGAGACCTGTTCTGTACATCCCAACTCTAACATGCCATAGCAGTTTCACAATCCAGTTAATGAAGGACAGCCAAAAATATTCACCAATTAATGCATATAATCTGTAGATTACTGAACCCTGAAGAATTTTGTTAAGATTAACTATCAATGGCCTGGCAATCATTTCATTCTTTCCAGGTGAATAAACAGGTAAAGAAAATTTGATAAAGAGTGATTGATTCCCTAGACTGCCTGAGAAATTAATTGCATATGAGAATGAGAAAAAAAATGGAAGTACAATATAGCAATAATCAGGACAGACATTATCTTGTCTAATTTTAATCAACTCTTAATTTATATAGAGATTTGACTAGCTGATTAATTCTTTCTCAGTTTGTGTGTTTTTAAGTGATTTGTGATTTTTTTTTAAATGTCTCTTTTTAAGAATCCCTGGCAAGCTGACATACATATGGTGAACATATGGCCTTCTCCTAATTGATTTAATTCAAAAGAGGACCCAGGGGAAAACTCTGAGCACTATCTGTTTGAGAGCTTTGGAGAATGTTTATTTCAGAGTGAAGGGTATAAGTGTGATACCATCAGAGCAGTGCAATTGAAACAGGCCAGGCATTACCCACACATGGTGGGAAGTATCATTGGTATTCATTAGGACAATTTTAACTCAAAATCTGTGAATTGGCAGAACAATTACAAAATTCTGATGCTTATTTCAGGAAGTTTTTTGAAAAATTTCTTGCACTGAATTTCTCCAACTTGTAAAAGTGTCACTTTCCAGGTGACATTGCCCTGCCTAATTCACCAGCACACCCATTTAGAGATCAATTTGCCTACATTCCAGAATGAGCTTATGTTTGCCTAATGCATCCTCCACCTGACAGAGATAATTCTGTAGTTAAACTACTGCGGAAGACATGTGCAATTGACTGCATTCCTTCCCTCCAGACTGCTATAAATAAAGCCATGTGTCTATTGTCTGTCTGTTAAATGGTTCCTAAACGATAGCAATCCAGCTGCAACAAAAACAAAATGAAGTTGAGTTCACTCTTTTTATCCTCTCTGGTTTGGCTCTCACATAAAGTCAAAATACTTGTCATTAGCTTATGATGACCTTATTGATTTGAAGCTTATTTAAATTCTTAATATTGGGTCATGGGACTAAATTATAAAAATATGACATCTGGCCATGGCCCTATCAGTGTTTTTGTGTCAGTAATGCCCTAAACCCAAAGCTCATTTTGCTATGTAACAAAAATAAAGGTCCTTCTGAGCCAAACATGGGAAATGTATATTTATTTATACATATTTCATATTCAGTTACTGTAGTGTCCCTCTATATATGTGTAGATACGTGTATCTTTTTTAAAATTTTATTATTTGGAGACTGGGGTCTCACTGTGTTGCTCAGGCTGGTCTCAAACTCCTGAGCTCAAGTGATTCGCCCACCTCGACCTCCCAAAGTGCTGGAATTACAAGCATGAGCCACTGCACCCAGCCTGTGTCTTTAATATCTTGTCTCTTTAGTCCTTAGCCTGACACATAATGTTTCTGAAAAAAATTTGTTGAATGAATAACTGAGAATTCCCATGGTTTACATAAATAGCCATGCACTGGATAATCTTATATAGTGGTGGTAGTAAGAGTACTAGTAGTAATAATACTAACAATAATATAGCTACTAGTTATTGAACTTTTACCAAGTCCAGGCGCTAATGTAGGTGTGCTTTGTTTTGAGACAGGGTCTCATTCTGTCACCCAGATTGTAGTGCAGTGGTGCAATGTCAGCTTACTGCAAACTCTGCCTCCTGGGCTCAAGCCATCCTCCCACTTCAGCCTCCTGAGTAGTTAGGACTACAGGTGTGCTTCACCACATCCGGTGAATTTTTAAAATTTTCTTTTTGTAGAGACAAGGTCTCAGTATATTTTCCTGACTGATCTCAAACTCCTGGACTCAAGCAATCTGCCTGTCTCAGCCTCCCAAAGTGTTGAGATTACAGGTGTAAGCCTCTGCTCCCAGCCTGTAAATGTGCTTTGAAATAAGTACTTTGTCTCATTTGATCCTAATAATAGTCCTGTGAGGGAGACCTTGTTTTGCCCAGATTATAGATAAGGGAATTGAGGTAAGGTGGTTGAACAACGGGCTAAGGACAAATAGGTAATAATACAGAATCCAAATAATCTGCTTATAATCACTAAACTATTTTAACTGAGTTCAGAGAGCACATTGTCATTTCAATGGAATTTTTTTGGAAAGCTCAACACTATTTCTTTGAGCAGCATGATTTCTCTTACAGACTCCCTCCTCTTCTTACCTCCCTTCTCTTCTTGGAGTTAATTCTATCATATTAAATTGCTCTAGGAAATTATTAATGATCCTCTATTCAGGGATTCTAAAATAGAAGGAATGGGGATGGAAGGCTTTGATTCTGGAAATGCACTGCAGTCAAAAACAGAGATAGGAGCCAGAAAGTATTCCTGAACTGCCCTTGTTCATTTCCATGTGCCTGAGCAGTCCTCAGAAAAATGATTGCTGCTCCTAAATCCCAACCTTTTGGTCATCCTCAAATCCCTTCCAATGGAGTATCATTGCTTCAGTTCCACAAAATATTTAAGAATTTTCCGTAAGAAATTCATCCTACAGAAGCAGCCTTTATGATCTGGCTCTGTAGATTTCATCCCAGAAAACTCTACTGTATTTTGATGTCTCACGGAGGGTGCCACAAAAACAGCACTCCCGCTAGTGTTCAGGAATCAAAACTCCCCTTCCTGAAGTTCATATGGCCATAGCACCAAGAAAAAAACGATATATTTGTATATATGTCCTTCTTCTATATCATGACAGTATATTTTATTCTACCCAGCGGGATCCAAAGAGGCAAAATCAATCCAGATATTATTTTACAGCTAAATATTTGCTTATGTATCTATTTTATACAAAGAGATTACGAACACCTCTAATGTCATTTCTTAATCAACTGGAACTTGAGTCTTTAGTTCTTACAATCAATTGCAGAATTTTAAACAAACTGTACACTTAAAATTTTTGCAATTTCATGGTTAAAATGACTCTTTAAGAGGAGGACTGTAGACTCATAGTTAGAGGTATCTTCTGGATACCTATATGGGTGTCATCTTTGAGGATTAGAGGCAGAATTGGAGTGCATCATTTTTTAAAAGTCTTTTCACAAAATTCTTTCTAAAGCCATCCAAGTTTTCTTCCATGAACATCTCTTTAGCTGTGTAGTCAAGGTAATCATTCACTGCAGAATTCTGTGAACAGCATAGTTTCAAATATTCTTTTTCATAGGCACACTCAGCACAGTCAGGCTACTCAAACTGTGTCCTGATTTGAGGTTTGGAAACAAGACATATGTAACAATTGAGCAGCACTTACTGAACATGTTGTCATCTCAATCATGGCATTACACAGTATTTTGAAGGAAGCAGGACAAGACTGATCAGTCTACAAGGGAGTTCACACCATAGAAGCAAGTGATCCTGCTTAAAATACTTCCTTCACTAAGGAAAGACAATTCAGGTAAATATTTGCATGGTGAACAATTTACATTCTTCCTTTCCTATAAATGTCTCAACCTTTCATCAAAGATCCACTTGTCACCTGCACAAATTGCAGGTGTTGAAGCCAGATCTGTGACCCTGAAGAGCATCTTTGCCATTTCCGAATGACCTATGCATCCAAAAATGTGCCCTATGTCTATAAACAGTTGAGCTTCTGAAATTTTCTCTAAGGAACACAAAGCATATGCCATGCAGCTGGCTCACATATCACCCGTAGTGTCAGACAATTGCTCTCTGAAGTGCTCTGGTTTTCTGATCAGGAGACACCTGTCATGCTAGTCACACAGTGGGGAAATCATGGAGCTGGGATGCCAGTGATTGGGGTCTGGGCCTCACTTGGCCACCAGGATGTGTGGGTGTGGGTGTAGGCTAGTTCCATTGTTTCTCAGCCTCTACTTCCTCACTTGAAAGGTGAGCGTTTGATTATATGAGCTTTAAAGTCCTTATCCAATTCAAAACACCTGGGATTATATAATTTTACAATCAAACAGGATAATGGTAACTGACTTCAATCTACTCTGAGAGCATTTTTGTGGAATTCTATTAGTAGATACCTGAGGGAGTGTTGTATCTTTTAAGAAAAATTTTTGTAACTTTTTACTTGGAAAATTGAGCAGACATCCACCCTCCAACAAATGAATGATACATTATGAACATCTTAAACTGCTGTATACTTTTTAAAATATACAAGCCATTGGCCAGTGCCAGGGGCTTAACCTTCAATTTTGCAAATTTGGTTGAACAGATCAATAATGGATATAAGTGAACAGAAAGAGTTCAGTGGAACTTATTTTATAGTGAGAAAAATACTAGGGAAAGGTAGAAAATGACGATTTTGCCTGCTCGGAACTGTTCATCTGAATAAGTGGGATTCATTACCCAACTAGGGCAAGTGGCAAGATATACAACTGCCCAGGAACCTCAAAGAAAATTTCCTAGAGCCTTTCAGAACCATCTTATATCAAAGTGATTTACCACCTCAGCCATAAAGCGATCCCTCTAAGGTCAAGCTAACCCCTGCCTGAGAAGCAGCTTAGTTTAAAAGCTACCACCCCAATGATAGAGTGCTCCTTCCTGACGCACTGGATACCATGATATTCCTAAATCATAAGAAAAATAACCATATAGGAACTAATATTTTCATGACAGTTTATACTTAACAAAGCAGTTTCACCTTCCCAATTCAAACTTTATTTTCAAATAAAACGCAGAAGACATTTCACACAGAGCAGTTGTTTTGTTGTGTGTTGCTTTATTTTTATAATTTTCTCAGCACAAGAAATATTCAAGCCACACAACAGACTGTAAAATCCAATTTTATTCAAAATCACAGGGCTTGACATGCTGAAAGCTTTAGAAACGTTTTCCAATTTCAGTAACGCTGAGAAGCTATACAACCTGCACCTGTAAATCCAAAGCATGAAATGGAAACAGGCAGCCATCCATCTGCATTCCATACAGAGCTATAAAACTGTCCTGGGACATGCTGAGGAGGAGCCTAAAGATGTTTCAAAGGAGAGAGTAGGAAGTTCTTTCTGACATGAGAAAAATATAGATGGCAGAGAGTTGAGGAGTAGCCAGGTTTAACCCCTCAAAAGCAGATACTATTTTGTGAGTGGAAGCTTTTAAATAAACCATGGCTCCAGTGACATTTGCTTTCCTCAGGACTCATAGTCCTTCACCTGGGCTCTTTAGTCCAATTCAACAGACACCTCCTGATTGCTCAGTCTCTCTACTCGGAGTGGATTCAGAATAAGGAGCCAACCCCTCCCTATTCTAGTACTTTTCCTCCTAGCCCTTCTGAGTTTCCTCCTTGTCAATTACCAACCTCAAAGAGCCTCCACAGTCTGTCCTCTCTCTCTAATATGTCAATATATCTCAGTTGCCTTGGGACTATCCTAAAGTAGCTTGTTGTTCTGGCATAATTATTAATAGTAATGCATTTCACTCTCAACAGTGCCCCACCTTGGAGGATAAATTTATATGGTCATCTTCTCTGTATCTTGCCTTCTTCCCTTCCTTCTGCTGTAATATCTATTTCTGCAGCATCAAAATAATACCTCAATATGAATGTCTACCAAATTAATCCTCTATCCTTGCTCTTTCTCCAAAGCTCCAGACATACAGTTCTGTTTCAGTGCTCCATATGTCTATTTCAGAGGTTTTCTAGAACCAGACTCAGTTAAGTCATCTGTCCCTCGTTCTCAGCATTATTTTTATTAAAGACAACGAATAAAGCTTAATATCCTAAAGTCATTTTGTCAGTAGAATCATATATCATTTCCCATAAGTTCTTCCATGCCAAGAACCCATAAACGTGTTTCAAACCCACATTTTACCTTCCCCACCGCCAGAAGCACCTTAATCTCTCTCCCAGACTCTTACAAAATGCCAGAGACCTACCTAGTATTAAATCAACTATGGCTCACAAAATGCTTGCTCACAGCTATTCACAAATTAAAAGTGATTCCAAAGAATGACTAAATTGATTTAAAGCCCTTAGCCTAATTTTCAAGACCTTGCATATTACAACTTCAACTCAACTTGCTGATTTGAAAAAGATCTAATAGTCCATGGCTTTATAACCCTATATACACTTCTTTATTTCTCTTCGGTAATCAACCTCATATTCTAGGCTTCACGTGAACTTATCTACCTATAATACATGTATTTTGAGAATAACCTATAATTCTTTACTTTCATGGCATCTTCTGTGCCAGTTCTTCAGGCTAAAATATCATCTCCAAGTCTACTACTGAAGTCTACCCATTCTTCAAGAACCTAGTCAAATAGCACTTCCTCAAATAGCCCTTTGTCTCCACTCTTCCCCCCAAGAAAGTACTGATGTTCTGTCATCTCCATCTTCACCATTACCATTATTCAGTATTTTCAGAATTCTATATTATGACCTCAGTACACTATATTATGACCTATCTATATTATTATTAACCATATATTATTATGAAGGCTCCGCTTCCTTTTAATCACAGTCACCTCCAAATGCATTTACCATATTGCTGCCAGACTGGTCTTTCCAAGCATGAACATCATCATAGCATTTCCTAGATTAAAAGCTTTTAATGATTCTTTCACATAGCCTACACAAGTCCTTCTCCTTCCTGTCCACCTGGCTAGTTCCACCTAAACACAGCTCTGATGAAAACTCCCCTATTACACTGTTTTTGATTATATAATTTTCTTTGCTCTCTTGCATCCAAACAAAATTAACTACTTTCTTCTCTAGGTACTGACAAATTGTACTTGAATTATTTCAGTTATCACAATGTTATTTCTTGCTTAGATTTTGTTTTTTCTACTAGATTATGGATGTTCTAAGGATGGCACTTATGCTGTGGTTAAGAGCATGGACTCTGGAGGCAGAACGTAGGTTCAGAATGTAGGTCCTATCTCTGTTACCCTCTAGCAGAGTGATCTTTTCTATCAGTTAGCTATTACTACAATAATGATGCATAACAAGCAACCGTAAAGTCTCAGTGGCATGGAACAATCACTAGTTTCTTGCTCACTAGTTCATGGAAACTGGTAGTTCTGCTGATTTAGGTCAAGTTTGCTGATTTGGGTCAAGTTTGCTGGTTTGGGCTGGGCTTGCTTATGCATTTTTGGTCAGTGTTGGGTTGGGTCTTGTCACTGAGAGATGGCCTTAGCTGGGATAAGTCATCTCTACTACCTAGTTTTCTCGTCCTCCAGCAGGCTTGTTTGCTTCTCATGGGAGAAGCAAAGTTACCAGCGCATTGTAGAGTTATACATGGTCTCTTGAGACTTAGCCTGGGAACGAATGTGTCCAGAATTGGTGGGTTCTTGGTCTCGCTGACTTCAAGAATGAAGCCACAGACGCTTGCAGTGGGTGTTACAGTTCTTAAAGATGGTGTGTCTGGAGTCTGTTCCTTCAGATGTTCAGATGTGTCCACAGTTTCTTTCTTCTGGTAGGTTCGTGGTTTCGCTGACTTCAGGAAGGAAGCTGCAAACCTTCCCTGTGAGTGGTACAGCTCTTAAAGGCGGTGCCTCTGGAGTTGTTCATTCTTCTCCTCCCAGTGGGTTTGTGGTCTCGCTGGCTTCAGGAGCGAAGCTGTAGACCTTTGTGGCCAGTGTTACAGCTCATAAAGGCAATATGAACCCAGAGAGTGAGCAGCACCAAGATTTATTGTGAAGAGTGAAGGAACACACCTTCCACGGTGCGGAAGGAGACCCAAGCAGGTTACCGCTGGCTAGCTCGGGCAGCCTGCTTTTATTCCCTTATCTGGCCCCACCCACATCCTGCTAATTGGTCCATTTTACAAAGAGCTGATTGGTCTGTTTTACAGAGCTGATTGGTCCATTTTGACAGAGTGCTGATTGGTGCATTTATAATCCCTGAGCTAGACACAGAGCGCTGATTGGTGTGTTTACAATCCTTTAGCTAGACAGAGTGCTAGACAAATAAGTTCTCCAAGTCCCCACTAGGTTAGCTAGATACAGAGTACTGATTGGTGTACTTACAAACCTTGAGCTAGACACAGGGTGCTGATTGGTATATTTACAATCCCTTAGCTAGCCATAAAGGTTCTCCCAGTCCCCACTAGCCTAGTGGATCCCGCACTGGGGCTGCAGGCGGAGCTGCCCACCAGTCCGGTGCCATGCGCTGGCACTACTCAGCCCTTGGGCAGTTGATGGGACTGGGCACCACGGCGCAGGGGGCAGCACTCGTCGGGGAGGTTCTGGATGCACAGGAGCCCACGGTGGCGGTGGGGATGGGGCGGGGTGGGGAAGCTCGGGCACCGGGATAGTGGGCTGCAGGTCCCGAGCCCTGCCCCACAGGAGGCAGCTGAGGCCCAGTGAGAATTCAAGCACAGCGCCAACGGCCAGCACTGCTGGGGAACTTGGCGCACCCTCTGCAACTGCTGGCCTGGGTAGTAAGCCCCTCACTGCCCTGGGCCTGTGGCGCTGTCCAGCTGCTCCCAGTGTAGGATCCGCTGAGCCCATGCCCACCCAGAACTCGCGCTGGCCTACAAGTGCCATGCGCAGCCCTGGTTCCTGCCCATGCCTCTCCCTCCACATCTCCTCGCAAGCAGAGGGAACCGGCTCTGGCCTTGGCCAGCCCAGAGAGAGGCTCCCACAGTGCCATGGCAGGCTGAAGGGCTCCTCAAGTGCCACCAGAGTGGACCCTGAGGCCGAGGAGGCGCCGAGAGCGAGGGCTGCTAGCATGTTGTCATCTCTCACTAACATAATGTTATATGAGCCACAATCTATTAGCCAAAGCAAATATAGCCCAAATCCAAAGGGTGGGAAAATAGACTGCAACCCTTGATGAGAGTAACTGCAAAGACACATTGACGGACATAGATAAAGAGAGACCATTAATTTGGGCCACTTTTGCAACTAATCTACCACATGTTGGGCAGCCGCAACATTATTTTTTTTCCTTCAGATTTATTATGGTATAACCGACAAATAAAAATTGTAAATATTTTAGGTGTACAACTTGATGTTTTAACATATGTATACATTGTAAAATAACCACTCAACAAAGCTGATTAACATATCCTTCCCCTCACGGTTATCTTTTTGTGTGTGTATGATGACAATACTTACGATCTACCCTTTAGAAAACTTTACGTATGCAGTACCATATTGTTAACTACAGTCACTGTGCTATATATTAGATCTCCAGAACTTATTCATCTTGCATAACTAAAACTTTATACCCAGGACTAACACATGCTAAGATAGCTGTTGCAGGGAGCAATGGGCAGAAGAAGAAGGACCAGGAGTGGTTGTCACCAAGGTGGTAAAATAGGACTTAGTAACACTTGCTCCTCTTGCAGAAATATTAATTTGAGCAACTAACTATCCACAAAACCACCTTCACAAGAGCTAAGGAAACCAGATGAGAGATTAGAACACCTGGGTACAGCACAGAAATTTTAAGACATGTAGGAGAAGCTAGGAAGGACAATTTCACATTACCTAAGTCACTCCTTTCCCAAACCCAGGCAGTCCAGTGTGGAAAGAGATATTTTCCACATGGAGGAAGGAGAGGAAAGTGAGGACCAAACTTTGCCTTAGTCTCCAACACCAAGCCCACTGCGGGAAAATCCAGTGCCAGGCAGGTCCCCATTGTGCCAGACTTCAGGCCAGTACCAGTGGACTAAGCCTGTGGGCCCAACCCAGGGCCAGGCTGGCTTCAGTGGCCCCAAGCTCTGGACCACCCCCAGCACTCGAGTGGCCACAGTGGCCCAAACTTCAGGCCTGACCCAACAGTAGACTCACCTCTGCAGTCTTAATCATCAGACTAGCACCATGGACCCAGCCTGTAGTCCAGATCCTGCAGCCTGCTCAGGTTTCAGGCTAGCCCAGAACCAGGTTTACCCACACAACCCTAGGTCCTAGACCCTTTCCTGCACCAAGTCAGTACGCCTCGTCTCAGATACCAGATTGGCACCTGCAAACACAGACTTCAGGTCTGCCCAGTGCCTGGGTAGACACTGCAGCCCCACTCTGTAGGTTAGCACCTGTGGCCCCATGCTCCAACAGACTCACAGTAACTTCAAGCAGAACCTAGGGTTCAGGCTCATCCAGGACTAGACCAGCCCTCACAGACTCAGGCTCCAGGCAAGCCTGTAGGACCCAAGGCAGCCCTTATGGGCCTAGCCTCCAGGGCAGCACCCACACATCCAACCTCCAGGCCAACTCCAGAAGACACAGACTCCCAGCCAGTTCCCATGACTCTAGGCCCTAAGAGAGCACTCATGATCCCAGACATCATGCTGGCCACCAGAGACCCAGGCTCTACACCTGCCCCAGCATCAGGCTGGTCCTCATGGCCCCAGGATTTAGTAACCAAGGGTCAAGTCCTTCTCCAGGAGACTCAGGGTTGAGACTTACTCCAGTAGACCCCTGTGCCAGGCCAACTCCCACAGACCAAGGATCTAGCAATATCCCTCCAGACTCAGGCTCCAGGCCAGCCTCCTGGACCCAAGATTTGGGCCTGCCCTACCAGGCTTGGTTTCCAGACCTGCTCCAGCACTAGGCCAGCCTTTATGGAATCAAGCTCCAGGCACCTCCCAGTGGACCCAGGTACTGACTCATCACAGAACCTGGCCAACATCTGTAGACTCAGACTTAAGGCCTACCCCGGTGCCAGGTCAGTCTTATGGACTCAGGTTTCAGCCAGCCCCCTCAGATACATGGTACAGGGTCACTCACCTATTGATTGAATCTTTCAATCAATCAATCAATCAATCAATCAGTAGATCTACTCTAGTGGATCCAGGCTCCAGGACCAAATCTGGAGCCTGGCCAGTCCTCCTGCTGACCCAGGCACCAGACCAGCCTGCCTGAGGACTCCAGCAGCAATTCTACCTGCAGACCACATAAGACAGCCTGCCTAAAATCTCTGGTTTGGCTGTTCGATGAAGTTTTTCTAAACAAACCCATTCTGCGAAAACTGGAATAAGCCCTTACTTCTTCACATATGGAGACATTACTTTAAGGCAACAAGAAACATGAGAAATCAAGAGGACATAACACCACCAACAGAACAGAATAATCTCCCAATAGCTGATGTTGGAATGGAAATATATGAAATGCCTGACAAGGAATTCAAAATACTTGTTTTAAGAAACTTAGTACACTTCAGAAAAATATAGAAAAACAATTCAGTGAAATCAAATAAACAAATGACCAAAATGATAAATTAAACACAGGGATTAAATTATATTTTTAAAAAATCAAACAAAAATTCTGGAGCTAAAATAATAAAATGAATAAAAATTCAAAAATGTAATAGCATCAATACAAGAATAAAGCAGAATTAAGAATCTGAATTCAAAGATAGATTATTCAAAAATATAAAATCAGAGGAGAGAAAAGAAAAGAAATAAAATTTATAGGATTTATAAGACAGCAACTATTCCAGTTATAGGAGTTCATTTCAAACAAGAGAAAGACAAGGGGGTAGAAAGTTTATTTAAAGAAATAATGGAAGAAAACTTTCAAAATTTGGAAAAGATTTAAAATATTCAGGTACAGAAAGGTCAAAAGTCTCCAATCAGACTCAATCCAAACAAAACTACACCAGGACATTAAAATAAAACTGTTAAAAATCAAACAAAAAGAGGATCCTGAAGTCAGCAAAAGAAGATAGGCAAACACATATAAGGTTCAATAAGGTTAGCAATGGATTTCTTAGCAGCAACTTCAAAGGCTAGAAGAGAGTGGGATGTTAAATTCAAAATGCTAAAGGGAAAAAAACTGGCAAGCAAGAATTACAGTACTCAGAAAAGCTGTCTTTCAGAAATGGAGAGATAAA
Source organism: Papio anubis (assembly GCF_008728515.1). Classification (NCBI taxonomy): domain Eukaryota; kingdom Metazoa; phylum Chordata; class Mammalia; order Primates; family Cercopithecidae; genus Papio; species Papio anubis. Next base: position 58,253,782 of record NC_044990.1, on the reverse strand, counting down.
GAGCAGCTGTGCTGTGCTAGTGGTCTGCTCCAGCCCTAGTCATCTCAAACTCTTCAAAGCTCAAAGGCAAGAATGGCTAAGGCAGCCAAACAGCAGAGATAGAAGGCCACCCCTCCCTCTGGGAACTCCACCCCAGGGAGGTTTGGAACAGCTGCTGGCCAGAAAACACCAGCAGAGGTAGCTGGAGACCCTGTTCGGGGGTTCCCACCAGTGAGGAAGAAGGGTATCAGAGACTTGCTTAAAAAAGAAGTCTGGCCACATTTTCATAGAGTAGCTGCGCTGTGCTGGGGATCTGCTCCAGCTCCTGGTTGCCTTGGACTCTCCAAAGCCCAAAGACATGAACGACTAAAGTGGCCAAACAGCAAAGATAGCAGACTACCTCTCCCACTGGGAGCTCCATCTTAGGGTGGTTTGAAACCACTGTCAACTGGAAAACACAAGAGGGGGTGACTGGAGACGCTTGTTGGAAGATTCTGCCCAGTGAAGAGAAACAGGAACCAAGATCTGCATGAATAAGCAGTCTCATTACTTCTCCATAAAGCTTCCGGGCTGTGCTGAGGGACTGTTCCAGTCCCTAGTTGTCTCAGATTCCCTAGAGTCCTAAAGCAACAATGGCTAAGGCTGTGAAACAGCAAAGATGGTGGTCTGCCTCTCTCTGTGTCTCAGGGAGATGTAACACTGCTACCAGTGGCTGGCTGGAGTTCCAAGCCAGTGGGCCTTATCCTGTGAGGTACAGTGCAAGTAAGACCTGCAACCCATCACTGCTTGGCCCCTGGATTCAATCCATTTCCTAGGGGTACTTACAGGGGTCTAACCCCCCAATTTGGTGGAGTTGCAGCTGCTTTTTCTGGGAAGCCTGGGTATCTAAGGCTACAGGGGCTCTGCATGTGCCTGTCCAGCTGTTCTGCCAAGACTCCACA